>NW_027182268.1:1446707-1832805 GCF_029961685.1 Aristolochia californica
GTGACAACATGAGTGCAATAAACCTAAGTAAGATCTTGACACCACTTCATACGAGAGCATATTCAAACCAAGGGAATAAAAGTTGAATTTGTTCCTACAAAAATCAATTAGTGGATTCAGTTGATTCTCCAAGCTAAAAGACAAACTATGCGTGAGCAACCCTCCATCAAATTAGTTGAATTTACTTAAATCTAGAAAGCATATCCCGTTCATATTATGCAAGAAATGTGAAATGAAAAGAAAAACCTCAATTATAACATGTTTTTATATGGCATGATTGATCACTACGAAGTGCATAATTGATCAACTTAAGGCATTGATCGATCAACTACGAAAAAAACCTATTTAAATCAGGAGCACCCCCCAATCCTCACCATTCACACTAGTTAGTGATTTTCCCACCTCTCTACATCTCAGTTTGGCATCTCCACCCTGGTTTGGACCAAGAGATCCTCATATAAAGGAAAGGCTCCATAACTGGAAGAGGGATACACCAAAATGTTAGATTGGTACAATCATTTTTGCACCAAGATCCAACATAGCCGATATATAGTCTTTTTTTTTTTATAGAAACATAGTTGAACCTACAAGGTTGGACGTTGGGTTCTATAGGCGTGAGATTGCATCCCTCGATGAGTTTTTTGGGGCTTATGCTACCATGTTGGAAGGGAACAAGGCAAATTTTCTACACGAACCTTGAGGTAGAAGAACTTGAGAATGATGACCTCAAGTTCAGAAGATCTCCATTGATTAATTAATGGTGAGCTCAATTAGCTATTGGGCACACCAAAGAATGGATTGAAGAAGTATAGAGAGGAGATTTGACCAAATGATGTAGATGAAGAATACCCTCAACTCCTTTCAAATGCTTTTAGTTTGGTCATCGAACAGACCATAGGATACTCCTACAAAATTAAGATTAAAGATCTAAGCATTGAGCCCCGTCTAGTTATGGAGATTGTGACTCACGTCCTTAATCTAAGGAAAGTAACGTTCTCTTGATTGACCACATTTGACATCTTTTGGCTCTGGGCATTGACCCAAGGGTCCCTCTTGACTTCACCCAATAGGAGAACATCGAAAATAATTGTTTTGTTTGTCTTTTATTGTGGTGTTTGTATTTGTTATTAGTATTCCCCCCTAAGAAGCCACATGGGCCAACAATATTAAGTCATTGATTTGCTAATATTTTACCGTTTTCATGTTTTTGTGTCACCTTATTTGTCCTTTGCATAGAGGTGCTAGGCGTTGACCATGTGTCACTTGCTTACGTAGCAATCTTTTGCAATATCACGTGTCTGTAATGTGCTACTTTTCTTTGGTTGATTTCTGGGTTTCGTCAAAAGACTTAAAAATACCGTTTTTTGTTTCGTATGTTTTGAATGAATTTCAACATGATTTCGAATCTGGGTAATAAAAGCCAGATTAGAAAACATGAAGTTGATCTTACAAATATTACAGGGGAACAATCGAAAGGGAGAGAGAAGAGAGAATGAAATCTTACAGAGCTTCGACAGCGAGGACGAAAGCGATGAGGTAGAGAGAGGAGACGAGGGCTAGAACGGAAAGGTGGAGGGAGCGCGCCATGGGGAGGGGGCAGGAGGGAGAAAGTATGGGATATTTCACGACCAACGGATGTGAATACTTGTTGTATCTCTCTCATATGGTGGAAAGGATGGGATATTTCACGACCAACGGATGTGCATACTTGTTGTATCTCTTTCATATGGTGGCGCCGCTGCTTTTCTCAACCATTCGCTCTTTAACCTACTTTTGCTTTCTTGGAATGAATGAAAAAGAGTGCGAGCAACGAGAACGTAAGCCCCGTTCTGTTACTCCATGGATTCGTGGGAGGAGGCATCTGGGTTAGGCTCCACACAGGTCTCTGCCCACGCAAGTATGCGTTACCAGATAAGCCTCCTAGGGGATCTCCTTTCGGAGGCTGTATCTCTACAGAGAGTATGGCCCGGAGACTTTCCTTGGTCCAAGGAACAACCCGCTTTGTCTTGTAGTTCGCTAGTATGTAAACAACCCAGCATACGGTTTAAAATATGGAGACAGAAATTAGGATAGTTTGTGTTCGGAAAGGAACCTGAATAATTCGATTGTGTTCTCCTTCCAACCCTGATTCTTGTCTGATCTTTACCTTTAAACAAGAATCAAGATTCTGTGATTGTCAAAGGATGAAACCAAGCTTTCCAAGTGAAGATAATCTTTCCCCCATTTACGTCTTTTACTGAGCAAACTCTGTAAGCGTCACCAAAATCGGTGCTCTTCTTCCTCTAGTAACTCTGAATATTCAATTGACTATTATGAGATCAAATTTCTGGATCTCCTCTGCATTTTTGGGCATAGAACTTTTAACGAGAGAAGATTGAAGAAAAGAGCCGTTGTTCTGTTCGTTGGGCTGGCAGCTGTCGAGAAGACGAACAAATATTGATTTGTGAAAATGGTTTATTGAATTAACTGTTACGAATAACCATGTAGTTTTATACAGTAAAAAGGTAAAAGGGCAAAATAGTAAAATAAAAAAATAAATAATAAATAAATTAAATATATTCTAATACTCCCCCTCAAGGTGGCTTGTAAATATCCTTGATAGCCATCTTGGACAACAAAGAAAAAGGTGGGTAGAAGGAAGAGGTTTAGTGAACATGTCGGTTAACTGGTACTGAGAACGAATAGGAAGTAACTTGAGGACGCCCGAAGTAACACGTTCACGAACAAAATGATAATCGATCTCAATATGTTTTGTACGCTCATGAAATGTGGGGTTTAAAGCAATATGTATCGCAGCTTGATTGTCGTAATAAAGCAATGCAGGAGATGCAACCTTAACTTGAAAATCTTGAAGAAGTTGTTGCAACCAAATGGTTTCACTGGCAGTAGAAGAGAGAGCTCGATATTCAGCCTCGACGGAGGAGCGAGAGACGGTGGTCTGCTTTTTGGCCTTCCAAGAGACCAAAGAATCACCAATGAAGATGGAAAAGCCTGTAGTAGATCGGCGAGAATCGAGGCATGATCCCCAATCAGCATTAGACTAAGCGCGTACTTGCAAGGAAGAAGTAGAAGAAAACAACAAACCTTGACCAGGACTGGTCTTGAGATAACGAAACAGGTGATGTACTGCCTGGAGATGAGGAAGGCGGGGTTGGGCCACAAATTGATTGAGCTTGTGAACGGCAAAAGTAATGTCGGGGCGAGATAAAGTGAGGTAAAGAAGTTTCCCAACAAGTCGCCGATAGTGGGTTATATCAGGAAGCAGGTCACCGTCAGTGGCAGTTAAATGAAGCTTGGGATCCATGGGAACACTAGTGGGTTTACAAGCTAGGTAACCTAAGTCTTCAAGTAATTGTAAGGTGTAATGACATTGAGAAAGCACAATACCGGTTTTGGACTGAGCAATTTCAAGACCAAGGAAGTGCTTAAGACAACCAAGGTCCTTGAGCTTGAACTGTGTATGCAGAAATTGTTTGAGCTCAGCAATAGCACGAGATGAAGGGCCAGTAAAGATGATATCATCCACATAAACCAATAGTGCAACAAAGGAGGAACCATGACCCTTGGTGAAAAGAGAGTAATCATATATCAATTGGAGAAAGCCAAAATTGATTAAAACATGAGAAAATTAGGAATACCATTGCCGCGAAGCTTGTTTGAGACCATAGAGGGACTTGTGAAGCTTGCAAACGAGTCGGCTGTGGGATGAAGAGGACTCCCCCTGTCGAAGATAGCCAAGAGGGAGATCCATGTAGATTTCTTCAAAAAGATCACCGTTTAAGAAAGCATTGTTGACATCAAGCTGAGCTAGATGCCAATTATGAGAGGCGGCAAGGGCAAGAAGAACCTTCACAGTGACCAATTTGGCCACAGGAGAAAAGGTGTCAACAAAATCTAAACCTTCTTGTTGGGTGTAGCCTTTGGCTAAAAAACTTGATGTATAATTTTAGTTACATCGACTTTTATACCTCGCAAGCGTACGAATCGTTCATGTAATCTAGCAGTAAGCGAGGGTCATATCCACAGGGAGGATTGAATTTTGTGTATTCTTCAGTCAAACTAGCCTAACCAAATATGATGAATTAATCTAAACTAAACACTAATTATATCTTAAATTATCAAGCAATAATTTAATTAACTACTTGCACAACAGGAAATGTCAACTCTGGATTTTACCGTGATTCGTGCCTCTCTCGAGCGCCACGTAACCACGAATCCGGATTCTCAATCCTTGCGTCTAGCCCCTCTCGGGCGCCTAGAGTTAATGACAAAGATCGGATTACAATAGAATGCAGAGAATCAATTTCCTATTGTGATGATGCTAAAATTATCAACTTTGGATTTTACCGTGATTCGTGCCTCTCTCGAGCGCCATGTAACCACGAATCCGGATTCTCAATCCTTGCGTCTAGCCCCTCTCGAGTGCCTAGAGTTAAAGACAGAAATTGGATTAAAATACCAAAATCCAACCTCAATTATAATCTTACCCTAATTAGCTAATTTAATCAAATATCAAGAAAACAAATCTTAAATAAACCTTAATTATCAAATCAGATTCAATTAACATTCAAAACCTAAGTTCAAACTATATGAAAAATTAAATTCAATAATGACGAATTACTCCCCTTCTTCCTCCTCTCGCTCGGGCAGCAACTCGTTCTCACGGGTGCCAAAAACTTGATATATAATTTTAGTTACATCGACTTTTATACCTCGCAAGCGTACGAATCGTTCATGTAATCTAGCAGTAAGCGAGGGTCATATCCACAGGGAGGATTGAATTTTGTGTATTCTTCAGTCAACTAGCCTAACCAAATATGATGAATTAATCTGAACTAAACACTAATTATATCCTAAATTATCAAGCAATAATTTAATTAACTACTTGCACAACAGGAAATGTCAACTCTGGATTTTACCGTGATTCGTGCCTCTCGAGCGCCATGTAACCACGAATCCGGATTCTCAATCCTTGCGTCTAGCCCCTCTCGGGTGCCTAGAGTTAATGACAAAGATCGGATTACAATAGAATGCAGAGAATCAATTTCCTATTGTGATGATGCTAAAATTATCAACTTTGGATTTTACCGTGATTCGTGCCTCTCTCGAGCGCCACATAACCACGAATCCGGATTCTCAATCCTTGCGTCTAGTCCCTTTCGGGCGCCTAGAGTTAAAGACAGAATTTGGATTAAAATACCAAAATCCAACCTCAATTATAATCTTACCCTAATTAGCTAATTTAATCAAATATCAAGAAAACAAATCTTAAATAAACCTTAATTATCTGGCTCTCTCGAGTCTCGGTTGGAGTCGGAATAACTCCGGGAATGGTCGGAAATACGTAACCGACGCCGGAGGATAGTCGGAAAGCGGAAGTGGCACCGGAGAAGCCCTCTCGGATGTCTTCTCGGCCTGGCGAGCGACGACTGTCGAACTCACCTTGACGGAGACTCTCTCGAGCTCTCCTCGGGTTTGTTCTCAGTTGCTGGACGGCGGTGGACGACGGTGGCGCGATTGGCCCGACGAACGACGGTGGGGAACTCCTCTAATTCAGATTCAATCTGTTCACGCTCCCCTCTCGGGTTTTCCCTCTCGGGTCCCCTTTCGACCTGCTCTTTCGACGCCCCCCTTTTGCTTTAAATACCATCTTATTTATTTTAAAACGATTTGACCTAAAAATCATCTCCATTTCACTAAGGGCATTTTGGTAAATATATCCTTCTCCACCATAATTCTCCTGAAATTTCATAATTAAATCTATAAAAAGCATTTCAGGAAGAAATAAACCTTAAAAACAATGAAATATAATTCAGGAGAGAAAAATATGCAATATCGACAGTGATTAATGCCAAATTCAATAAATGCTCATTTCATTTGAAAACCGATAAATAACCACCTATAACACAATTATAAAGGTTATTCTATTATAATTAACCTAGTTCTCATGTCAGAATATGGCATCTATCACACCCCAAACCTAAATCTTTGCTAGTCCCTAGCTAAACAACAATCGAACCAAAATTAAGCCTAGGAAAACAAAATGCCACTTTCGTAGGGAGCACGATTGCATTTAGCGCATGCAACAAGCCGTTAAACCCATACTCTGCAGTAGTGGACGAGTTATGTCTCGTGAGGGTTTGCATGGAATTTACCCACAAAATTCATCTAAATCAATAATATAAAAAGAAAAAACTGAAGAAAATTTACTCCTCATTAGCATATGACTAACACTTAGTATCGTAAAATATCTGAAAATCATATGAGATCTTGCAAAATTTGAAAACCTGTGTAAAATATAGTCTATTATTAATCCAAATACACTCATTGTTACTCCACCTGAACCAATGTGACCCATAAGCTATTACTTCAACAGAACAAAGAGGCAACAAACAACAATAAAATCCTGGTCACATCACAATTAAGAGAAAATAGTAGAGTAAGCCTATTGTCTGACAATCTCACAAAAGAAATATACTAATTTCAATCTTGACTTGCAACTTCTTTCAAATTACAATTCAACATCAAAGTTAAGGAAACTCATTGCTTCCAGATTTAAAACCATTTTACGCTATTACCAGCGCACTTTTGCTATTACCAGCGTAATTTTTGTTTCACTGAATACTTTTGGTATTACCACCATTTTGTATTCATCTTCACTGCACATACACTTATATTTAAGTAACCGACTATTCCGGTGCATGTCCCTGGGTTTGCCCAGGCTGTTTCTGAAGTTATCTGTCTTTTGCAAGCAAGAGCATTTCCATTTGCATTCATACATTACAACAAGGAATTTCACTGAGGTATAAAAAGGAATGAGTTCAAACAGGCATACAAGACTGTTCAGACTAACATAGATCAACACTAGATTTACATGTTCTGTTTTGCAACTAAGTTCCAAGTCTAATGCAATAGTAAGTTATCCCATTGAATTCTCATGAATCACAACAAATGATATCAGATTTCTAATAGGCATATTCTACACAGTTTTACGAAAATTTTTGAAACACATTTAAGCAACTTATTTTAACTCTACTAATGTTAACCACATACTAAGAGGAGTAGTTTGAAAACCACGAACAGAAATCAAAAGAAAATTATTGCTAAGGCATAAAAGAGTCGTTTCCCCCCAAACCTAAACCTGACATTGTCCTCAATGGGATTCAATCTAACCGAGACTCGAGAGAGCATGTAACTAAAATTATACATCAAGTTTTTGGCGTCGTTGTCGGGGAGGCACGTACTAAGTGTATTTCTTTGTTCTCCATGGTCTTAGGTTAGATTTATTTTTATATTATTTTATTATTTTATTATTTTATTATTATTATTTTTATTTTTATTTTTTATTTTTTTGCTTTCATAATTTTAGCTTGGTGATTTTTTTTATGGAATTATTTTTATTTATTCTAGTTAGTTCATATTTTTAGTAGTGAGTTTGTTAGATTAATTTGATAGTTCGTTTTGTTTCTTTTTGTGTTTTTATGCACAGGCGCCGCTCCCTAGGTGGACCATTAGCTCCCTTTGTTGAAGAGGTAGAACAGATTTGTAGGAAAACACCCGAAGTCAAAGTAAGAGCTACCATGGCCAATCAGGGTGAACCATTACAGTTACCTGCAACAGGGAAGCTAAGATCCAGGTGGTCCGGTCCATTTGAGGTCACACAGATGTTTCCTCATGGTGCTATTGAGATCCGCAATCACGGAGACGGGTCGGTCTTCAAAGTTAACGGTCAGAGGCTCAAACCGTATCTTGAGAATTCATCTTGAATGCGTCAAAGTCTTGCTTATGACTATAAACTTAGCACATTGTGGGCAATCCCCACGTTTCTATCCCTTTGTACATTACAGTTTTATTTTTATTTTATTTTATTTTATTTATTTTATTTTTATTTATTTTATTTATTTTTATTTTATTTTATTTTGTTTTGTTTGGTTTATTCATTCTTATTTGCCGGCTGAGAGCATAAATGGTTCCGGTAGTCGATGACAAGACTTTTGGTCCCTAGTTTGAGAGGTCTGTACTCAAACAACCGTTCTGGGATTGACCAGTTCGATCTTGAAGTATTGAATGAAAACCTTATGGTGAGTAACATAAGGACTTGTGTTCAGCGCGTGATTCCTGCTGCCTTCAGTGGCCAGTTGATGTATAATTTTAGTTACATCGACTTTTATACCTCGCAAGCGTACGAATCGTTCATGTAATCTAGCAGTAAGCGAGGGTCATATCCACAGGGAGGATTGAATTTCGTGTATTCTTCAGTCAACTAGCCTAACCAAATATGATGAATTAATATGAACTAAACACTAATTATATCCTAAATTATCAAGCAATAATTTAATTAACTACTTGCACAACAAGAAATGTCAACTTTGGATTTTACCGTGATTCCTGCCTCTCGAGCGCCACGTAACCACGAATCCGGATTCTCAATCCTTGCGTCTAGCCCCTCTCGGGCGCCTAGAGTTAATGACAAAGATCGGATTACAATAGAATGCAGAGAATTAATTTCCTATTGTGATGATGTTAAAATTATCAACTCTGGATTTTACCGTGATTCGTGCCTCTCTCGAGCGCCACGTAACCACGAATCCGGATTCTCAATCCTTGCGTCTAGCCCCTCTCAGGCGCCTAGAGTTAATGACAAAGATCAGATTTCAATAGAATGCAGAGAATCAATTTCCTATTGTGATGATGCTAAAATTATGAACTCTGGATTTTACCGTGATTCGTTCCTCTCTCGAGGGCCACGTAACCACAAATCCGAATTCTCAATCCTTGCGTCTAGCCCCTCTCGGGCGCCTAGAGTTAAAGACAGAAATCGGATTAAAATACCAAAATCCAACCTCAATTATAATCCTACCCTAATTAGCTAATTTAATCAAATATCCAGAAAGCAAATCTTAAATAAATATTAATTATCAAATCAGATTCAATTAACATTCAAAACCTAAGTTCAAACCATATAAAAACTAAATTCAATAATGACGAATTACTCCCCTTCTTCCTCTTTTCGCTCGGGCAGCAACTCGTTCTCACGGGTGCTGCAATTTTCGGAAATTGGTGGCGTCAGGTAGCAATAGTGAGTGGCCGGAGGTAGAGACGACGCCGGCGACAAAGGTTGGAAGCCGAGGGATGGAGGGAACTTTCGGCGAAGAACGAAACAGAGGTGAAGTTCTCTAACCGGCTCTCTCGAGCCTCGGTCGGAGTCGGAATCGCTCCGGGAATGGTCGAAAATACGTAACCGACGCCGGAGTATGGTCGAAAAGCGGAGTTTGCATCGGAGAAGCCCTCTCGGATCACTTCTCGGCCTGGCGAGCGACGACTGTCGAACTCACCTCGACGGAGACTCTCTCGAGCTCTCCTCGGGTTTGTTCTCGGTTGCTAGACGGTGGTGGACGACGGTGGCGCGGCGAAAGGTATTGGCCCGACGAACGACGGTGGGGAACTCCTCTCGGGTCCTCCCCTGTTTCCGGTCGATACTCTGTTTTCTGTTCACACTCCCCTCTCGGGTTTTGCCTCTCGGGTCCCCTTTCGACCTCTCTTACTTCCTTTAAATACCATCTTCTTTATTTTAAAACTATTTGACCTAAAAATCACCTCCATTTCACTAAGGCCATTTTGGTAAATATCTCTTTCTCCACCAAAATTCTCCTGAAATTCCATAATTAAATCTATAAAAAGCATTTCAGGAAGAAATAAACCTTAAAAACAATGAAATATAATTCAGGAGAGAAAAATATACAATATCGACAGTGATTAATGCCAAATTCAATAAATACTCATTTCATTTTAAAACCGATAAATAACCACCTATAACACAATTATAAAGGTTATTCTATTATAATTAACTTAGTTCTCATGTCAGAATATGACATCTATCACCAGTCACACGGAGATTTCTTCAAAGTGTGATGTGGGATAGCGGTTTCATCTACGGATGATTACCTACGGGTACGGCTGATACGAGTAAACCTTCTTCGAGGGAGACTATGTATCATTCCTGGGGGCCTTTATTGACTTTTCGGTATTAGGTTAATTATAATAGAATAACCTTTATAATTGTGTTATAGGTGGTTATTTATCGGTTTTCAAATGAAATGAGCATTTATTGAATTTGGCATTAATCACTATCGATATTGCATATTTTTCTCTCCTTAATTATATTTCATTGTTTTTAAGGTTTATTTCTTCCTGAAATGCTTTTTATAGATTTAATTATGGAATTTCAGGAGAATTATGGTGGAGAAAGAGACATTTACCAAAATGCCCTTAGTGAAATGGAGATGATTTTTAGGTCAAATCATTTTAAAATAAATAAGATGGTATTTAAAGCAAAAGGGGGGCGTTGAAAGAGCAGGTCGAAAGGGGACCCGAGAGGGGGGACCCGAGAGGGGAGCGTGAACAGAAAACAGAGTATCGACCGGAAACAGGGGAGGACTCGAGAGGAGTTCCCCACCGTCGTTCGCCGGGCCAATACCTTCCGTCGTGCCACCGTCGTCCACCGCCGTCCAGCAACCGAGAACAAACCCGAGGAGAGCTCGAGAGAGTCTCCGTCGAGGTGAGTTCGACAGTCATCGCTCGCCAGGCCGAGAAGAGATCCGAGAGGGCTTCTCCGGTGCCACTTCCGCTTTCCGACTATCCTCCGACGTCGATTACGTATTTTCGACCATTCCCGGAGCTATTCCGACTCCAACCGAGACTCGAGAGAGCCGGTTAGAGAACGTCAGCTTTGTTTCACTGAATACTTTTGGTATTACCACCATTTTGTATTCGTCTTCACTACACATACACTTATTTTTAAGTAACCGACTGTTCCGGTGCATGTCCCTGGGTTTGCCCAGGCTGTTTCTGAAGTTATCTGTCTTTTGCAAGCAAGAGCATTTCCATTTGCATTCATACATTACAACAAGGAATTTCACTGAGGTATAAAAAGGAATGAGTTCAAACAGGCATACAAGACTATTCAGACTAACATAGATCAACACTAAGATTTCATATTCTCTTTTGCAACTAAGTTCCAAGTCTAATGCAATAGTAAGTTATCCCATTGAACTCGTATCAGCCGTACCCGTAGGTAATAAGAAGGTTTACTCGTATCAGCCGTACTCGTGGTAATCATCCGTAGATGAAACCGCTATCCCACATCACACTTTGAAGAAATCTCCGTGTGACTGGCCACTGAAGGCAGCAGGAATCACGCGCTGAACACAAGTCCTTAAGTTACTCACCATAAGGTTTTCATTCAATACTTCAAGATCGAACTGGTCAATCCCAGAACGGTTGTTTGAGTACAGACCTCTCAAACTAGGGACCAAAAGTCTGGTCATCGACTACCGGAACCATTTATGCTCTTAGCCAGCAAATAAGAATGAATAAACCAAACAAAAAAAATAAAAAAAATAAAAATAAAAAATAAAACTTGATGTATAATTTTAGTCACATCGACTTTTATACCTCGCAAGCGTATAAATCGTTCATGTAATCTAGCAGTAAGCGAGGGTCATATCCACAGGGAGGATTGAATTTCGTGTATTCTTGAGTCAACTAGCCTAACCAAATATGATGAATTAATCTGAACTAAACACTAATTATATCCTAAATTATCAAGCAATAATTTAATTAACTACTTGCACAACAGGAAATGTCAACTCTGGATTTTACCGTGATTCGTGCCTCTCTTGAGCGCCACGTAACCACGAATCCGGATTCTCAATCCTTGCGTCTAGCCCCTCTTGGGCGCCTAGAGTTAATGACAAAGATCGGATTACAATAGAATGCAGAGAATCAATTTCCTATTGTGATGATGCTAAAATTATCAACTTTGGATTTTACCGTGATTCGTGCCTCTCTCGAGCGCCACGTAACCACGAATCCGGATTCTCAATCCTTGCGTCTAGCCTCTCTCGGGCGCCTAGAGTTAAAGACAGAAATTGGATTAAAATACCAAAATCCAACCTCAATTATAATCTTATCAGAAAGGGAATGATAAGAGATGTAGTTAGAGATCGGATAAGGTGTAGAGGCTAAAACAGATGGGGAAGAACCAACAAGTAAATTGTAGTGATAATTCTGCAAGTAATGAGGTGGATGGATCGTCCTAGTAGATTTGCGAAGAGAAGTGCCAGTAGATGTAGAAGGAACAAGCACTGGAAGAGTATTAGTTGGAATATCATCAACAGGAGCATCATAACTAGCTGGTGAATCATGAATAGGGGAAGAATCAAGGTCTGGGAGAGAAGGAGTTTGTATGAAGGAGTGGGGCAGAACCAAATCAGGAAAGGGATCAGGAACTGTAATTGAACTGGTGATAGTATGAAAAGGGAAAACTTCCTCATGGAACGTTACATCTCTAGAAATAAAAACATGTTTGGTCTCCACATCATAGAATTTATAGTCTTTCACACCAGCTGGATAACTAAGAAACACACAAACTTGAGCACGAGGGTGGAACTTAGTTCGATGAGCAACTAAGGTGGAAACAAAACCTAAACAACCAAAGACTCTAAGAGAAGGATAATCAGGAGCTGTGTTGTATAGCAAATGAAAAGGTGTGTTGTGTCGCAAGAGAGGAGATGGAGTTCTATTAATCAAGAAAACCGCTGTAAGAATGCATTCTGTCCAAAAATAGACTGAAATGCGGGATTGGAAGAACAATGAGCGAGCCACATTCAAGAGGTGTTGATGTTTTCTTTCAACAACTGAGTTTTGATGAGGTCTTTCAACACAGGAAAACTGGTGCAAGACTCCTTGATCTTGAAAAAACTCAACAAAAGATAACTCCGGGGCATTATCAGATCGGAAAACTTTGATTTTAGCATTAAACTGAGTAAAAACCATATTAAAAAAATGCGGTATCACAGAGAGAGCATCAAATTTAGTTTCTAACAGATAGATTTAGGTAAATCGAGTGCAATCATCAACAAGAGTTAAGAAGAAACGATGGCCAGTATGAGAAACAGTCTGATAGGGTCCCCAAATATCACATTGCACAAGATCAAAAGGAAATTATGACAAGTTATTGTGAGATTCAAAAGATAGTCTATGTTGTTTAGCAAGAGGACAAATATAACAAGGATCTAATTTATGTAATTTAGTTACATCGCAGTTCAACTGATCCTTCAAAAAATCTAGTCGCTGGAAAGAAATGTGTCCTAGCCTATTATGCCAAACATGGGCTGAAACAGTGTTAACAAAAACATGAGAAATATAATTCAAACTTTGAGCACTGAGGACATAAAGATCTTGGACTTTGTCACCCTTGCCAATCGTCCTCTGGGTGGATAGATCTCGGATAACAAAACAATCAGAAAGAAAACTTACTATAAGGCCAGAGTCAGTAACTAAAGCACTAACAGAGGTCAAGTTGAATTTGAATTGAGGAACAAATAGTACGTTTTTAAGTACAAGGTGAGAATGCAATTTAATATCATCAGCAAGATGGACTAAAAGTTGAGTGTTATTGGGTAAAGTAACCGTAGTGTGAGGAATAACATGCAAAGAAACAAAAACAGGAGCGTGAGAGCAAATATGTCGAGTAGCTCCTGAGTCGATAATCCATGATTGAGGTGAAGAAATTAAAGGATTTAAGGATACAGAAAAACAAATACCTGCCACGCAGTTGGATGTAGAAGATTCCGCAGCAATTGTGACTTGTGCGGAGCTACTCAGGTGTGTAGAAAGCATGGACATAAGCTGCTGAAACTGAGCGGAGTCAAGATTCTGCACAAGACTCCCAACAGAAGTAGAACCTGGGCCATCAGCAGCAATGGAAACCTGATGAGCAGCAGCATGAGAATGTTGCGTGGGTTTGGAGGCAGGTCCAGTCGGATAGCCATGGATCTTGAAGCAACAAGCAATAGTATGGCCAACGGTCTTGCAATGAGTACAATAATGCTTATCCTTGTACGGATTCCGGGGAGCATGATAATTCTGATTCCGAGAAGCATTGGGATTCGGATTCCAGGGAGCACTGTAATTTGAGTGAAATTTCTGAGAGGTTTGTGGGTCAGGTTTATGAACGTCTGTCTGCTCAGATTTAAACGTGAATGCCATTGTGTCGGTGGGGGTATGCGAACTCGAGGCATGAGGGGTCCTCCGTTGTTGTTCCTCTTGGACAACCAAAGAAAAAACACGATTATGAGGAGGCATCGGATCCATGAGGAGCAGCTGACTACGAACATGGGAGAAAGAGTCATCAAGGCCCATCAAGAATCACATGACATACTCCATGTTGTGGTAATCAATAAGAACCTTAACTCCACTACAACATTTTCCACAAGAGCAATGAGGACGGTAATTGTTCAGTTCTTCCCAAAGGGTCGTCAGCTTCGTGAAATAAGTGCTAACGGAATCCTTTGTCTTGGCGCAAGTTCATCAATTCTCGTTTAAGTTGAAAAATGCGCGGACCATTGCGTTGTTGATAACGATCCCGAAGAGCGAGCCAAATTTCGTGGGTAGAAGCAGCAAACATAACACTTGCAGAGATTTTCTTGGAAACCGAATTTAAAATCCAAGAGATGACAATATTGTTATTCCGGGTCCAGGAGTTCGACAAAGGAGGATCAGCACTCTGAGGTACAGGTATGGAACCATCGATAAAGCCCACTTTATTCTTCACGGATAAGGTGAGGGACATTGCACGGCTCTAACTGGTGTAATTTTCACCAGTAAGTAGCTGCGAGACAAGAACTTGCCCGGGGCTGTCCGAATGGTGAAGATAGTATGGGTTCGATGGTTCGTCAAAATTGGAACGAGTCGAACTGGTACGAAGACCAGAATTGGAAACGCCCATCAATGAATAAGTCTCCATGGAGCCCCCAAGAAGATTCTAATGAAGGTCTTGTATGTAACCTAAGAATTCAACATAAAAATTTTGAACAACAAATGTACCATAGCACACCTTTCGGCCAAACACAAAAGGCCAGAAAAAAAATATATCACACCTCTCGGTCAACCACAAAAAAAAAAAAAAAAACAGAAAGGAAACTTAACCTTCACGACTAAATCCAGAGGCAATAAAAAAAAATTCAGAGAGAGCACCAACTCTCTGCCAAATCCTGAGACAAATTAGGTCACGGCAACGGCGCTAGAACACCACGACCAAAACAGGGGAAACTCAGCCCGCACGACAACGGCACCAGAGCACGACTACCAAAAAAAAGGGGCAAATCAGCCCTCACGGCAACGGCGCCATAGCAGCACTACCGAAATCCATTTTTCACAGCAACGGCGCTATCTCGCCGAGAAAACAGAAGCTTAACTTATTTAGAAAAAAAAAAATTAGGAGGAAGATGAAATCTAACCTCTGTGTCAGAAGATCAGCTGAAATAGAGAGCTGAAATCAGGTCGCCGATGACCGTCGCCGAAATGGACGATGGATCGCTGAAATCGCCGAAATCGCCGAGAGAAGGGCCGCCAGCCGAAAATACTCTGAGGATGAGGATCATCCGCTCTGATACCATGTTAGAATTTTGGATTGGAAAAGAGCCGTTGCTCTGTTCGTCGGGCTCACAGCAGTCGAGAAGACAAACAAATATTGATTCATGAAAATGATTTATTGAATCAACTGTTACGAATAACCATGTAGTTTTATACAGTAAAAAGGTAAAAGGGCAAAATAGTAAAATACAAAAAATAAATAATAAATAAATTAAATACATTCTAATATGGCGCTTCCCACACAAACTCACTCCACAACCCCTCCTCTTATCCACCCGAATTACCATCACTAAACCATAGAGACTTGTCGTCGTCAAAGCCGAATAGCGAGGAGAGCTCGTTGGCGGAAGGACAGCCGGAGAAGGGCTCGAGAGAGCGGCGGTTCTGTTGGTGTGCCTCAAGGGAAGGTGGGTGAGCGTCGAAGTCACAGTTGGGGCAATGGAGTAGTTGGTGGGAGGCGCAGAAAATCGAAGCCGGCTGGTCTCGGCAGACATCGCAGAGATAGTATCTGGAGTGTTTGGAGAAAATACCATTGGCGGCGTGTACTTGACGGTCGCAGGAGATGCAAAGCTTGGCAGAATCGGCTCGACAGTAGAGCAAGGCTTGTTTCTCCTTCCAATGGTTGCAGACTTTGCTTTTGTTCTCTGGGTGGTCTTCATCCTGGGCATTTCTCGCCATTTTTGAGCGACTCCTGCTGTAAAGTTTCATTAAGCCTCTGGTCTCCTTTTGTAGTTCCCGGCAACCTTTGTCTCTCTCCCTCTTTCTCAGATGCCTCTCTAGTGAATGACATAAATAAAAAAACTGCAAACTTTATCATCAAATTAACTCAAGAATTCTCTACTAAAAATATTAAATCAAAAGCTGTAGTTGTTGGCGGTGAGTTAAGAACTTTTTCACATAGAAAACGGAGGAGAAAGCAGACGGAAAAAATTGAAGCGCTCAGAAGTATCACCCCTGATTTCTTTCCAACCAAGGAAGAGAAATCTTTCAAAGTGGGTCCATAATATACCTTTCAAAATAAATACGGTACGAGAAGAAATTTAAAAAAAAAAAAAAACCAGTAGAGTAACACTTCAAGCACTCGTCAAAGACTCAGAAATGGCTTCCATCAAAACGAAACATTACCTTTCCTGCCAAACAAAAAAAAGTGGGACATCCAGAAAAAATGCCAGATTAGAAATCATGAAGTTGATTTTACAAATATTACAGGGGAACAATGGAAAGGGAGAGAGAAGAGAGAATCAAATATTAGAGACGAAGGTGATGAGACAGAGAGATAGAGAGAGAGAGGAGACGGGCTAGAAGGGAGAGGTGGAGGGAGCGAGACCGTGGGCCACATTCGGAACGAAGGAAAACAACAAAATGGTATCGTTGCCGCAGTTCAGACCCCCTCGTTAGTCACAAATAAAAAACCCAGTTGCTCCGGTCAAATACAGCCTAAAAGATAAGCCAACATTCCATGTGGGACTATAAACGAGGTAGAATCGATTACAAATTAAAAGCCCCAGCTTCGAATCTCCTTGCATTCAAATATGGGGACAGAAATGGCTTCTTCTTCTTCCATTTTCTGTTTCCCTTAGGATAGTTCTTACTGGGAAAGGAACCTGAATAATTCGATTGTGTTCTCCTTCCAACCCTGATTCTGGTCTGATCTTTACCTTGAAAAAAGAATCAAGATTCTGTGATTGTCAAAGGATGAAACCCAGCTTTCCAAGTGAAAATAATCTTTACGTCTTTCACTGAGTAAACTCTGTAAGCGGCACCAAAATGGGTGATCTTCTTCCTCCTCTAACTCTGAATATTGAATTGACCATTATGAGATCAAATTTCTGGATCTCCTCTGCAATTTTGTGCAATCTGAAAATCCAAAACATAGCTTATTTTAGGTTACGTATTGGCCGTGTTCTGTTGTGTATTGGATTCTTAAATGTAATGGCTTAATTGGAAAAGTACATGACATTTGAGACACCCTTTTTTTCAGAATTGAGGCATGATGTATTTTTAATTAATTCTAACTTTATATGAGAATTCTTATTTAATTGAGATATTAATTAATCGTGTGTTTGTTTGATGGATCACTTTGTTTTCAATAGATGTATGATGAATCACTATGTCTTTGTTAAGCATACTAATAAGGGAAATGTTCTCCTATTGATATATGTGGATGATATTATTATAACATGAAGTGTTTCAAAAATTATTAGCCGGTTGAAGGAGAGCTTATGTAAATAATTCAAGACAAAAAACATGGGTCTCATTAAATATTTTCTCGGGATTGAAGTGTTGCAATCTAAGTATGGCATTGTTTATGCGCATTATGTAGTTCATTCAATTAGACCGTTAATGGTGCACTAATGCCAGCGTCATCTAAAAAATGCACGCAATTGTCTCAAGCTAAAATCGTGGAATCACGATTCAGCCCAAAATTGTGAATAATCCACTTGAAGCCATTGTTCGGGACGTGTCGAATTTATTTATTTTTCTGTCTCGCGCTCTCTTCTCCCTCTTGACCTTCCTCCCCCAAAGTTTTTTTCTTCTGCTCTCTTCTTCCTTTCGTATTTGCACTCTCACTCCCTCTCCCTCTCCCTCTCCCTCTCCCTTCTCCCTCTCTCCCTCCATCTCTTCTCCCTCTCGGCCTCCGTCACAGAGCATCCAGTCGAAGAGTCTCTATTGCAAGGCCTTTGACGTATCGTCGGAGCACCGCCTCCGTCGTTGTTGCCTCCCTGCCATTATCGACACCGTGAGGAAGATGACGTTGCTAATTTAATTTTTCCTAAGTTAGGAAAAATTAAACCGGCGTTATTTATTCATTATATTTAATTTTTTTAATTACTGTATTATATTAGTGATTTAATTGTGATAATTAAAATATTATCAAATCAAGTATTTGAGCAATTATTTTTGTTTAATTAACCTATTTTTATTTTGGTTTAAAAAATCCTATTTTCTGGCCATAACCCACCCCCCTACCCCTAAGTTGATGATTTTAATATTAAAGGCACAAACTCATTGTTATATTCCAAGGCATAAACATTTGCTGTTATATTGTAAATTGTGGACTATTACGAGTAACTCGGTTCCTTTTTAAGCATGTTTTTAAGTTTTAATTATATATATATATATGTGTGTGTGTGTGTGTGTGTGTGTGTGTGTGTGTTATTAATAATCTATCCTAAGCTATTAGTCAACATGACTCAGGACATGATCTTCGGGCGCATTATTAAGTTCATGTATTGGAGTCGTTAGGGAGCGCCAAACTTCATGTCATGTACATGATCATCCATGACTCAGGAGTTCATGTCCCAAGAGTAAACGACGAAAAATGTTTTATGTCCGATTTTGAGAATCATGTACATAACACTATCGCGGGGCTCTCTCTGCTATTTCATTCCCGCAACCCTCTCTCGTTCTCTGCTCCCTCTCTCGTCTCCACTGTCCCTCTCTGGTCTCCCTCTCTACGGCGTCCATCTCGCTGCGAATGTCCTTTTGGCGTCCTTCTCTCCATCTCGGACTCGCTCTCCCTCTGAACCTCTCGCTCGATTTTGACATTTGGGCTTCGATTTTTTAATTTCTACTTCAATTCGGCCTCGATTTCCCCATTCGGCTTTGATTTCAGCCATCGGCTTCGGTTTAACAACCATCCTCCCTCCCCTCTCCCTCTCGACCTCCGTCACAGAGCACGGGAGGTTGAGCATCTGTTGCAGAGCTTCTCAGCCTCCCTCTCTTCTCCCTCTCAGCGTACCGTCGGAGCGCTGCCTCTGTAGGCGTTGCCCGCCGCCGCTGTTGCCATTGCGCACTGGCCCGTCACCGTTGCCCGCTGGCTCGCCGCTGAGGATGACGACGATGGTTTAATTTTTCCTAAGTTAGGAAAAATTAAACTATCGTCATAAAAATCATTAATTTATAAATTTTATTTATAAAATAAACATTTTTATTTATTTAATATATTTATCTTATAATTACTATATTAAAATAGTGATTTAATAGTCATAATTAAAATATTATTAAAATAAATATTTGATAAATTATTTTGGCATAATTATCCGATTGCTATAGTTAATTAAACCAATGGTTTTAAATTTTGTGATAATATATTATTAATTAATAATACATAAAATATATTATGTACAAATATATAGTGTGTTAAAGTTATGATTAGATCATTTTTTTCTCTTAAATTATTCATTTTTGGTTAAAATATATCATATGTTATTAATAAATTAATAACTCAACGTATTACTTTCGTTTTTTTTATTTATAACGTTATTTATTTATTATTTTTAATTAATCATGTACGTATTTCATTGGCTCCTGTAATTACCATATTAATGCACAATAAAATATCTAATTCAATTAATAAATATATTAATATATTTAATTATACATTAAATAACTTATTCGTGTAGTAATAATGGTTGTTTTACCTAATTTGGGGGTTAAGGATTTTGTTGTAATTAAGTGTACTATAAAGGTTTAGGAATTCTCTTGTTTTTTATGTTTTTCTCATGTTAGGGCACTAACACTGGAAACTGTTTTCTAGTGCACATGAAGTCGTTAACACTAACACCAAGTGCGAAGATGATCTTCATGTACATGAGTGACATGATCTTCATGTTAGACATGAACTTGAACTTCAAAAATCCATTTGGGGGGCTAACACTCCCTAAGTGAACTATAAAAGGACTAAGGGGGAGGATTAGAGGTTGACTATGAAACTCTAATCCTAGCCTCCATTATTTCATCTCTCAGAGTGCCTCTCTTCGACCTCCTCTCTTAGCCTCCATTATTTCATCTCTCAGAGTGCCTCTCTTCGACCTCCTCTCTTTCGAACATGTCTCTTTTCTCCTCTAACTACTCTCTTTTCTTCTCTATCCTTCTTTACCTCTTTTCATCAAAGTCAACCATCCTTCTTTATCCGGCGGTGAGTCCTTTTCCAAAACAGAGACATTTAGTGACGCCGGTGACGACCCCCTGACTCACCAGCACACCGAGGAAGGCGGAGAGTCCGTACACCGTCGCCGCATCTGAGCCATACTTGCAGAAGGTAGTCTTATCGTAATGATCCGTAACCGGTTGTCCCTGAGAAACACGGGTAATAAAAGCCAGATTAGAAAACATGAAGTTGGTCTTACAAATATTGCAGGGGAACAATCGAAAGGGAGAGAGAAGAGAATATAATCTTACAGAAGAAGGTGATGAGATAGAGAGAGAGGAGACGAGTGTGAACGAATGAAAAAAACAGTGATTAACGAGAAGATCAATTAATCAGGTCTAAGTTATACAAAATTACTTATATTAACCTAATTATGCTATACAAGGGCTCGAGAGAGCGGTGGTTCTGTTGGTGTGCCTCAAGGGAAGGTGGGTGAGCGTCGAAGTCACAGTTGGGGCAAAGGAGTAGAAAATCGAAGCCGGCTGGTCTCGGCAGACATCGCAGAGATGGTATCTGGAGTGTTTGGAGAAAATACCATTGGCGGCGTGTACTTGACGGTCGCAGGGGATGCAAAGCTTGGCAGAATCGGCTCGACAGTAGAGCAAGGCTTGTTTCTCCTTCCAATGGTTGCAGACTTTGCTTTTGTTCTCTGGGTGGTCTTCATCCTGGGCATTTCTCGCCATTTTTTGAGCGACTCCTGCTGTAAAGTGTAGTTCCCAGCAACCTTTGTCTCTCTCCCTCTTTCTCAGATGCCTCTCTAGTGAATTACATAAATAAAAAACTGCAAACTTTATCATCAAATTAACTCAAGAATTCTCTACTAAAAATATTAAATCAAGAGCTGTAGTTGTTGGCGGTGAGTTAAGAACTTTTTCAGATAGAAAACGGAGGAGAAAGAAGACACGGAAAAAATTGAAGCGCTCAGAAGTATCACCCCTGATTTCTTTCCAACCAAGGAAGAGAAATCTTTCAAAGTGTAATATACCTTTCAAAATAAATACGGTACGAGAAGAAATTTAAAAAAAAAAAAAAAAACCAGTAGAGTAACACTTCAGGCACTCGTCAAAGACTCAGAAATGGCTTCCATCAAAACGAAACTTTACCTTTCCTGCCAAATACAATAAAAAAACAAAAAAAGTGGGACATCCAAAAAAATGCCAGATTAGTTGATTTTACAAATATTACAGGGGAACAATCGAAAGGGAGAGAGAGCAGAGAGAATCAAATCTTACAGACGAAGGTGATGAGATAGAGAGAGAGAGAGGAGATGAGGGCTCCAAGGGAAAGGTGGAGGGAGCGAGAACGTGGGCCACATTTAGTGACGCCGGTGACGACCCCCTGACTCACCAGCACAGCGAGGAAGGCGGAGAGTCCGTACACCGTCGCCGCATCTGAGCAATACTTGCAGGAGATAGTCTCATCGTACCGATCCGTATCCGGTTGTCCCTGAGAAGCACGGGTAATAAAAGCCAGATTAGAAAATATGAAGTTGATTTTACAAATATTACAGGGGAACAATGGAAAGGGAGAGAGAACAGACGAAGGTGCTGAGATAGAGAGAGAGGAGACGGGGGCGGGAGCGAGAACGTGGGCCACATTCGGAACGATGGAAAAACAACAGAATGGTGATTAACGAGAGGGTCTGGACTCCTCAATCACGAGCGGACAACCCAGCTGATCTGGTCAAATATAGCTTAAAAGATAAGCCAACATTCCATGTGGGACTATAAACGAGGTAGAATCGATTACAAATTAAAAGCCCCAGCTTCGAATCTCCTTGCCTTCAAATATGCAGAGAGAAATGGCATCTTCTTTCTTCCATTTCCTGTTTTCCTTAGGATAGTTCTTACTGGGAAAGGAACCTGAATAATTCGATTGTGTTCTCCTTCCAACCCTGATTCTTGTCTGATCTTGACCTTTAAACAAGAATCAAGATTCTGTGATTGTTAAAGGATGAAACCCAGCTTTCCAAGTGAAGATAATCTTTACGTCTTTCACTGAGTAAACTCTGTAAGCGGCACCAAAATGGGTGCTCTTCTTCCTCCTCTGACTCTGAATATTGAATTGACCATTATGAGATCAAATTTCTGGATCTCCTCTGCAATTTTGTGCAATCTGAAAGATGAGCAAGCATGAGTACACGGGAATCTTGGCTGCCCAAAATCCAAAACATAGCTGATTTTAGGATGCCTTACCGAGCATCCTATCCTATTTTAAAATTGATTTTATTCTGCAGCAGCAAATACTAAGTCATAATATGGGTTTCAACGAAGCAGATTTATAGATTTATAGACGTAGTTATCCAATAAAAAAACCCACCTGTCATATAACAATTGTATTGAAAAATACTACTCACAACTTTCCTAATGGAGAAGCCTAAGGGGGTTGAAGGGTTTAAGGGTGGTATAATAGAAAGATATTAAAAACGAGAAAGAGAGATGGGAAAAAAATAAATAAATCCACTTGGTTTCCGACTTGGGTAAAAATCAGAATCATCCTTCCCTTTGGTTCGCACCACCAAAAATTTATTGCCAGGAAGATGAAAAAATAAGGGATTGTATCAAGAATTATATACCTAGGTAGGATACAAAAAGGAGAGTTATTCATGTTCAAGCGATATTTCAACAATGCCATTGTAACTGTACACATATGTACCTGTTAGAAAAACTTTAATCTTAAATCTTAATCCAGAATTTACATCATGGGCCCTTCCCCTTACAAGCCCCTACAGAGTCCCGGAGGAAACACCTCTTCTGGGTCTATAAGCCCCATATTTTCTAGGGAATTTTACAAAAATACCAGTTTGAAAAAACTTATTTATGAAAACAACGACGATCTCAACTTATTTGTAAAACTACCGAACTTTGACCGGTCCAGTGTATATGTGGACAGTCAAAGGCGACAAGTAAGCTTTGACCGCTTACGTGTCGACACCTCATCAGTGCTGTATAGTAGTTGAACACACGGGCTACCACATCATTATTTTTACACTTCATTTGACATGTCATCTGACACGTCATTATCAATTTCCCTCTTTGCCCCGTCATCTCTCGCCACGTTAGCTCACTCCATGTAAGCCCTCCGTTATATGTTTTTTCATTCTAATGTTTCTTCCTCCATCTTTCTCCTCAACTCTCCTCTCGCCCTCGCTCCTGCTGCCATCTCTCCCCTTCTCCTCTCCACTCGCCCTCGCTCCTGCTGCCACCGCTCGGCCACGACCGCTCCCCTACTGCCGCCGCTCGGCCTCGCCCTCGACGCCCCCTCTCAACAGCTCTCTCTTCGTCTCAGCCTCATCTCTCGTTCTTCTTCTCCGTTCCCCTCTGTACATCCTCTCGCCGCCCCTTCTATCAAAACCGAAGCCCTATTCACCCTCCAAACGCGAATTTGAATTTCAGAAGCCGATTTAGGAGAGTGATTTTTTAGGGTTTTTGTTAATTGAATCTAATTATTGTATTTAATTATAATGTTGATTTGAATTTAGGTGTTTAATTACTGTATTGATTTTTTTGTGATTTACTGTTTAATTTCTAATTTTATGTTAATGAAATTTCTGCCAAACTAAAATTATTGTAAAGTTTTGTAAGATTTTTAATTAAATAATATATTTTTAATAATTTATTATTTTGTAAATAAGATGATAAAAAGTATACAAATAAATTATATTTTTAAACTCTAAAACAACTTTTTTGTATATTTTTTTAATTTATAAATATTTTAAATGGATAATATATGGGTAAGACTTAAGAGTAAATTTTTTTTTATACATATTTTAAATGGATAATATATAGGCAAGACTTAAAATTAATTTTTTTCTTTTTATAAATATTTTAAATCCATAGTAAATGGGGTAAGAGTTAGATTATTCTATTTATAAATATTTTAAATTTCTAAATATTATTATTTTGTAAATAAGATGATAAAAAGTATACAAATAAATTGTATTTTTAAACTCTAAAATAACTTTTTTGTATATTTTTTTAAAATTTTAAATATTTTAAATCGATAATATATGGGTAAGACTTAAGAGTAAGATTTTTTAAATTTATAAATATTTTAAATCCATAATAAATGGGTAAGAGTTAGATTTTTTCTATTTATAAATATTTAAAATCTGTAAATATTATTATTTTGTAAATAAGGTGATAAAAAGTATTCAAATAAATTGTATTTTTAAACTCTAAAATAAATTTTTTGTATTTTTTAAATTTTTAAATATTTTAAATCTAATTAATTTACTTATTTTATTTTATTTTTTAAAATATGAAGAAATAAAAAGTGTAACTATAATTTTTTTAATTAATAATATTTTAATTGATATTAAATAGTGTTAAATAAGTAAGAGTTAATTTTTTATTTTTTATTATAATTTTTAAATAATTTATTATTT
The DNA here is from genome assembly GCF_029961685.1 of Aristolochia californica. Taxonomy (NCBI): domain Eukaryota; kingdom Viridiplantae; phylum Streptophyta; class Magnoliopsida; order Piperales; family Aristolochiaceae; genus Aristolochia; species Aristolochia californica. The sequence goes on from NW_027182268.1 coordinate 1,471,466, forward strand.
TAGATATAAGGTAATAAAAAGTGTATTTGATTTTTTTAAATTTATTCAAAATTTTATCATGTAATGACGTGGCAGAATACGTGTCAACTATACTAACGTGGCAGACGATGTGTTAATCTACAGTGTCGCACTGGTAATGTGGCAACGCATAAGCAGTCAAAGCTTATGTGTCAGCTTTGACTGTCCACATATACGGTGGACCGGTCAAAATTCGGTACTTTTGTAAATAAATTGAGGTCGACGTTGTTTTCATAAATAAGTTAAAAAATCTTATTTTCTATCATGGGCTACTCTCACTCTTCTATAAACACAAAGGAAGGATCTGCATCCATCACTGGAGGCTTTATGTATGGAGGTTCTGCCGATCCATGCATGTCAGGGAGGTGAAAGAAATCTTATTCAATCCGAAATTCCATCCCTTTAGCTACCTCTAGTTTAAGATATCCATTTACTAATGTTGGCCGTTTAGTAATCTAGTTACGGTTTGGAACCTCAGGTACTTATATGCAGATTTGTACGGAGATGCCATTTGGGTGGGTGCTGAAACCCCTGAAAATAGCGGCAGCTGTGCGGAGAATTCGCCAATCTCATGTGGTTCTACTCTGGGAAGTCCTCTCTCTGCCTTCTTTGGGTTATATATTCTCTTTTGGGCAGCACAACAAGAAGGACGTATACATTTTGGGCAGCACAACAAGGAGGACGTATACATTTTGGCCAGCACAGGTGTATATAGAGTAGTCCGCCCAAGTCGATGCAATTATACTTGCTCTAAGGAAACCAAAGCATCCGACGGAGCCCCGCCTTCTGGTGGTTCTGCAACTCCGTCCTCCGCTACTTGCCTGAATGACTGGCGAACGAAGTGGATTGTCTTCCTTCCCTTCTTGCTTCTCGGTTTTAATCTGATTAACCTACATTCGGTTAGCTAAGTGAGAGAAGCCATACAATGTTTTCATTTGATTTCAGAAGGAGAATCCATGCACGGAGGAAGGGCAACTTGACCATTTGCTTAGCACGACGATCGCATCATCATGAGCCAATCTATAGGATTCTGAGGTTGTTGAAGAATCTCCATGAAAGGGTTTGTTGTATAAACCTCATGGAAGTCTTGAAGTTAAAAGTTTTTCAAATGCAAATTATGCAACTTTTAAACTCGACAGGCATTCCACTAGTGGTTGTACGTTTTGTTGGGGAATACAGCTGCAGTTTTCTGTTTTATCCCCTCGCCTTCCAAGCATTTTCACCCCATTGTTGGCTCATAATTGGCAAATCGTGCACTCATTTGACTACAATGTCTGATGAAATGAGTGAGAATTCAATAAAAAGTCCACCAACTGAAGAACAATCGAGCAACAGGGGCCGTCTGTATTTTGAGGAATTTTTCACCAAGTTACCACTGCTATGATCTTCTCCTTTCAACCAATAACAAAAAAAAATCCGCATTACAGCACAGAAAGAAAACCAGTAGATTTAAGCATCGCCTAATGTTAGGACCCTTTTTATTTACGTAGACAATTCTCGCTGGTATGGTCCATAAAGTCGAAGCAGCCGAGAAAGTAAAGATGAGAGAGTGCCGTGTGTTAGGGAATCTCCATGTTTGAAAAGTTAAGGGACATATAGGGAATTTTTTTATTTCTTTATGAGGTTGGAGTGTGGAACACTCAACCTCATTAAATACTTAACTTAGCTTTTATTTTCCTATTCCCCCCGACGATTTGAAATCGCTGTGTGTGAAAAAAAACCAGAGTAACAGAAACGTTCGGAATTTTTTTTCCGTTGAAGCTCTTTGAAGGTTTGTTTTTCAGAGAGAGTGAGAAAGCTTCGTGCTTCGAGTTTGTACGATCGATACAGTGAGAAATCACTTCCTTTCTCGCCGAGACATTGCTACAGAAATACTCTCTGCTTGCCGTCGTTGTGCTGCTCCGGCGTTGCGTGATTCCTCTTGTTGGGCGTCTCTATCCTCAGTGTAGAGTGAGAGAGACCAGAGAAGGAAGAAGGGCGTTGTATCCTCAGTGGAGAGGGAGATAGCAAAGGAGAGGAAGAAGGAACGCCTCCACAGAGGCGTTGACTGGTTTGTTTTATTACTGACCGTGTGCTGTTTGTTTCGTGTTGTTTCTGACTGGTGCTATTTGGGCGTCGGCGAGTCTCAGGTCTTCATACAGGTTACATTGTTCCTTCTTTTACAGATCTGTATTTATTTATCTGCAGTGGTAGATTAATGTATGGATTGTATGGATAGGAAATTGTAAACATTGAACGATATTCCCTATAAAGAATTATCATCAGCAGCTGTGGACGTAGCCCGATTTGGGTGAACCACGTTAAATCTGTGTATTTAATTTTGCTCTCTTGATATAATTTGATCTGTATAATCCTATCAAATTGGTATCAGAGCTAGGTTATACAGAAAGTCAAATTTGAGTGGGAGTAATGGCTGCAGATGAAGGGAAGTTAAAAATTGAAAAATTCAATCGGTCAGATTTTAGTTTCTGGAAAATGCAGATAGAGGATTATCTGTATCAGAAAAATTTATACCTACCGCTTGATGGAGTCAAGCCAGACAGTATGAAGGATGAAGAGTGGAACCTCCTTGATAGGAAAGTCCTTGGATTCATCCGACTGTCATTATCCCGTAATGTTGCATTTAACATAGCAAAAGAGAAGACCACAGCGGGTCTCATGAAGGTTCTCGCAAATATGTACGAGAAGCCGTCAGCCTCAAATAAGGTGTATTTGATGAGGCCACTGTTCAATTTGCGGATGACAGAAGGAGCATCAGTAGCTCAACATATAAATGAACTCAATATCATTACATCCCAATTGAGTTCAGTCGAAATTGAATTCGACGATGAAGTACAAGTATTGATACTTTTGTCTTCCTTGCTAGAGGGCTGGAATGCCACTGTTATAGCAGTGAGCAGCTCATCAGGAAGCAACAAGTTAAAATTTAATGATGTACGTGATCTAGTTCTCAATGAAGAGATCAGAAGAAAATCATCGGGTGAAGGGACGATTTTTTCAGCATTGTCTACAGAGGCAATAGGAAGAACTAGAGAAAATAGACCAGGAAGGTCAACTCATCGAGGCACTTCTCAATATAGAAGGTCTCAATCAAGAAACCCAAACAGACCTCAGAATAGAAGGTCTCAATCCAGGAACCCAAATAGATCTCAGAACTCAAATGTCAAGTGTTGGAACTGCGGAAAAAACGAGCACTATAAAAGTCAATGTAATAGTGCACCGAAGGATCAGGAGGCGAAGGTAGAAGCAAATGTTGCTTCCTCCTCAGGGAATGATGCTGCATTGATATGCTCTCTGGAGAGCAAGGAGGAGTCTTGGGTATTAGACTCTGGAGCATCGTTCCATGCTACCTCGCAGAAAGAGCTCTTTGAGAAATATGAGTCCAAGAACCTTGGTAAGGTATATCTCGGTGATGATCAACCGTGTGATATAGTAGGCAAAGGTGTAGTGAAGATCCAGTTAAATGGGTCTGTATGGGAGCTGAAAAATGTCAGGCACATTCCTGACCTGAGAAAGAACTTAATCTCAGTAGGGCAGCTAGCCAGTGAAGGCTACACCACAACCTTCCATGGTGATGATTGGAAGATTGCGAAGGGTGCATTGGTGGTTGCATGAGGAAAGAAGAGTGGTACTCTCTACATGACAGCACAAGCATGTTGTACCATTGCTGCTGCAACAAGCAACCAAGGTTCCAACCTGTGGCACCAGAGACTGGGCCACATGAGTGAGAAAGGAATGAAGATTATGCATTCCATGGGAAAATTATCAGAGCTACAGTCAGTAGAAATTGATATGTGCGAGGATTGCATACTTGGAAAACAGAAGAGAGTTAGCTTTCAGACACATGGCAGAGCTCCGAAGAAGGAAAGGCTAGAGCTCGTCCATTCTGATGTCTGGGGGCCAACAACTATTTCATCCATTGGTGGAAAACACTACTTTGTGACATTCATCGATGATCATTCACGGAAGGTATGGGTTTACTTCCTAAGTCACAAGTCTGAAGTGTTTGATACTTTCAGAAGATGGAAAGCCATGGTTGAAAATGAAACAGGACTTAAGATCAAAAAGCTGAGAACTGATAATGGTGGTGAATATGAAGACACCAGATTCAAGAAGTTCTGTTATGATAATGGGATCCGCATGGAGAGAACCGTGCCAGGTACGCCTCAACACAATGGTGTAGCTGAGCGTATGAACAAAACTTTGACTGAGAGAGCCAGAAGTATGCGTATGCAATCAGGCCTACCAAAGCACTTCTGGGCAGAAGCAGTCAACACATCAGCTTATTTGATCAACTGAGGTCCATCAGTTCTACTGGAATACAGAATACCAGAAGAGGTATGGAGCGGAAAAGAAGTAAGATTCTCACACCTTAAAGTTTTCGGTTGTATGGCGTATGTGCATATCAGTGATCAAGGCAGGAATAAGCTTGATCCCAAATCCAAGAAATGTACCTTCCTCGGTTATGGCGAGGATGAATTTGGATATCGCATATGGGATGATGAAAACAAAAAGGTGATCCGTAGCAGGGATGTGATTTTCAGTGAAAGGGTGATGTACAAGGACAGACACACTGCAGATGACAGTAACTCACTAGAGAGTGAGCCAGTATATGCAGATGTGGATGATGTCCCAGATGACTCTGTAGCAAACCCTCAGATAGAGGAATTTGTTGAACAGAGTAGTGCACACCAGCCCGACATATCACAGTCCCCTGTTCCAGCTCCGATATTGAGAAGATCTTCTCGACCTCATGTGCCTAACAGAAGATACATCAATTATCTACTGTTGACTGATGGAGGAGAGCCTGAATGCTATGAAGAGGCATGTCAGACTGAAGATGCTAGCAAGTGGGAGCTTGCTATGAAAGATGAGATGAATTCTCTAATCTCAAACCAGACATGGGAACTAGTTGAGTTACCCATAGGGAAGAAGGCACTCCATAACAAATGGGTGTATCGGGTGAAAGAGGAGCATGATGGCTCTAAGAGATACAAAGCCCGATTGGTTGTCAAAGGATTCCAACAGAAGGAAGGAATCGATTACACTGATATCTTTTCTCCCGTTGTGAAGCTCACCACTATCAGAACAGTGTTGAGCATTGTTGCCATTGAAGATCTCTATCTAGAGCAGTTAGATGTGAAAACTGCATTTCTTCACAGAGACTTGGATGAGGAGTTATATATGCATCAACCAGAAGGTTCCTCAGAAAAGAAGAAAAAGAATATGGTGTGCAAACTCCAAAAGAGCCTGTATGGTTTGAAACAGGCTCCAAGATAGTGGTACAAGAAGTTTGATAGTTTCATGCATAAGGAAAGTTTCCAGAAGTGCAATTCCGATCACTGTTGCTACTTCAAAAGGTACACATCCAGTTATATCATTTTGCTACTTTATGTCGATGACATGTTAGTAGCTGGGTCAGATATGGATGAGATCAGAAACTTGAAGAGGCAATTGTCAAAAGAATTTGACATGAAGGATTTGGGTCCAGCTAAGAAGATTCTTGGAATGCAAATCACAAGAGATAAGCAAAGTGGAGTATTGCAGTTATCTCAAGCAGAGTACATTACTCGTGTTTTGCAGAGATTCAACATGAGCAATGCCAAGCCAGTTGGCACACCCTTGGACAAACACTTATGTCTATCCAAGGATCAGTCTCCTCACACGGAAGAAGAGAGAGAGCTCATGGATAAAGTTCCATATGCCTCAGCCATTGAAAGTTTGATGTCTGCAATGGTCTGTACGAGACCAAATATTGGTCATGCAGTGGGAGCCGTTAGCAAATTTATGTCAAACCCAGGTGAGACCCACTGGAAGGCAGTAAAGTGGATCTTGAGATATCTGCGTGGCACCACAGATAAGTGTTTGCACTTTGGCAAAGGTGAATTGCAAGTGCAAGGGTACACAGATGCAGATTTTGCAGGAGAAGTTGATCACCGGAGAAGCACCACTGGTTATGTCTTTACCGTGGGTACAACAGCTGTCAGTTGGATGTCGCAGATACAGAAGATTGTTGCTATAACACATTGGTCTTCGTTATCATTTCATCAAATCTTTGTTAGAGGATGAGATGCTAATGCTGAAGAAGATCCAAGGTAATAGGAATCCTGCAGACATGCTAACAAAACCGGTGACTATTGATAAACTGAAGCTATGTTCAGTTTCAGTTGGTCTGCAAGAATGAAGAGACCTAGATAAAGCTGCTGCATTGATATGTGTGAAGACAAATTGATATCAGTCTTCAAGTGGGAGATTGTTAGGGAATCCCCATGTTTGAAAAGTTAAGGGACATATAGGGAATTTTTTTGTTTCTTTATAAGGTTGGAGTGTGGAGCACTCAACCTCATTAAATACTTAACTTAGCTTTTATTTTCCTCTCCCCCCCCCCCCCCCCGTCGATTTGAAATCGCTGTGTGATTTTCGACTGTGTGTGAAAAAAAACCAGAGTAACAGAAACGTTCGGAATTTTTTTTCCGTTGAAGCTCTTTGAAGGTTTGTTTTTCAGAGAGAGTGAGAAAGCTTCGTGCTTTGAGTTTGTACGATCGATACAGTGAGAAATCACTTCCTTTCTCGCCGAGACGCTGCTGCAGAAATACTCTCTGCTTGCCGTCGTTGTGCTGCTCCGGCGTTGCGTGATTCCTCTTGTTGGGCATCTCTATCCTCAGTGTAAAGTGAGAGAGACCAGAGAAGGAAGAAGGGCGTTGTATCCTCAGTGTAGAGGGAGAGAGCGAAGGAGAGGAAGAAGGAACGCCTCCGCAGAGGCGTTGACTAGTTTGTTTTATTACTGACCGTGTGCTGTTTGTTTCGTGTTGTTTCTGACCGGTGCTATTTGGGCATCGGCGAGTCTCAGGTCTTCGTACAGGTTACATTGTTCCTTCTTTTACAGATTTGTATTTATTTATCTGCAGTGGTAGATTAATGTATGGATTGTATGGATAGGAAATTGTAAACATTGAACGATATTCCCTATAAAGAATTATCATCAGCAGCTGTGGACGTAGCCCGATTTGGGTGAACCACGTTAAATCTGTGTATTTAATTTTGCTCTCTAGATATAATTTGATCTGTATAATCCTATCACAGTGGTGATCAGGGCTTTTCGCTGCCAAACTCCCCGGGTCGGGGGTAAGGGCTCATGGTGACGCCCTCGTTGATGTGCTTCTGCCACCCTCCCGTGTGGGCCTTGGCGTGGGACCAGTAGAACAAGAGTGAGAAGAGCATTGGAGAGCAAGATGAGCGCCGCCCCCCGGCGGCGAATACCCCTTCCCGGAGCTCTGCGCATGATAGGTGTTGGACACCGAAGTGGGCGCGGTACTTGGTGTGGTAAGCATTCCTCGCGGACCCGGCCAGAAGACACGCTTCCGCACCCAGAAAAGTACACCTAAATCACAATCAAAGGTCCTCAACAAAAAGGATTTTTACTTGGGAAGGTTTGGGGAGATTGGAATTCTGGAAATAAAAAGTTGTGTTTGTGAATGTTGTTAAAAATAATAGAGATATTTAGTAGAAGTAGAACTGAGCACTGTAGGACCGTGGGAGAGTGTTTTTTTCTTCTTTTGTTTTGACTTACCAGGAAAGCACAAAGGAGGAAACGGCGCAGCTCCTGGTCGGTCCGGCGGTGAGTCCTTTTCCAAAACAGAGACATTTAGTGACGCCGGTGACGACCCCCTGACTCACCAGCACACCGAGGAAGGCGGAGAGTCCGTACACCGTCGCCGCATCTGAGCCATACTTGCAGAAGGTAGTCTTATCGTAATGATCCGTAACCGGTTGTCCCTGAGAAACACGGGTAATAAAAGCCAGATTAGAAAACATGAAGTTGGTCTTACAAATATTGCAGGGGAACAATCGAAAGGGAGAGAGAAGAGAATATAATCTTACAGAAGAAGGTGATGAGATAGAGAGAGAGGAGACGAGTGTGAACGAATGAAAAAAAAATCCCCGATGATTTAACCCATTTTGGACCTTTTCATTAGTCACAAACAAATTACCCAGCAGCTACGCTCAAATACAACTTCCACGATAAGCCAACATTCCATGTGGGACTATAAACGAGGTAGAATCGATTGCAGATTAAAAGCCGCAGCTTCGAATCTCCTTGCATTCAAATATGCAGACAGAAATGGCATCTTCTTCCATTTTCTGTTTAGTTCTTACCGGGAAAGGAACCTGAATCAATTAATCAGGTCTAAGTTATACAAAATTACTTATATTAACCTAATTATGCTATAGAAGGGCTCGAGAGAGCGGTGGTTCTGTTGGTGTGCCTCAAGGGAAGGTGGGTGAGCGTCGAAGTCACAGTTGGGGCAAAGGAGTAGAAAATCGAAGCCGGCTGGTCTCGGCAGACATCGCAGAGATGGTATCTGGAGTGTTTGGAGAAAATACCATTGGCGGCGTGTACTTGACGGTCGCAGGGGATGCAAAGCTTGGCAGAATCGGCTCGACAGTAGAGCAAGGCTTGTTTCTCCTTCCAATGATTGCAGACTTTGCTTTTGTTCTCTGGGTGGTCTTCATCCTGGGCATTTCTCGCCATTTTTGAGCGACTCCTGCTGTAAAGTGTAGTTCCCAGCAACCTTTGTCTCTCTCCCTCTTTCTCAGATGCCTCTCTAGTGAATTACATAAATAAAAAACTGCAAACTTTTATCATCAAATTAACTCAAGAATTCTCTACTAAAAATATTAAATCAAGAGCTGTAGTTGTTGGCGGTGAGTTAAGAACTTTTTCACATAGAAAACGGAGGAGAAAGCAGACGGAAAAAATTGAAGCGCTCAGAAGTATCACCCCTGATTTCTTTCCAACCAAGGAAGAGAAATCCTTCAAAGTGGGTCCATAATATACCTTTCAAAATAAATACGGTACGAGAAGAAATTTAAAAAAAAAAAAAAACCAGTAGAGTAACAGTTCAAGCACTCGTCAAAGACTCAGAAATGGCTTCCATCAAAACGAAACTTTACCTTTCCAGCCAAATACAAAAAAAAAAAGTGGGACATCCAGAAAAAATGCCAGATTAGAAAACATGAAGTTGATTTTACAAATATTACGGAGACGGGGGCCACATTCGAAAGGAAGGAAAAACAACAAAGAGGTGATTAACGAGAAAACCTGATACGTCGTTACCGTTGTTCAGACCCTCTCGTTAATCACGAACGGATAACCCAGTTGCTCCGGTCAAATACAGCCTAAAAGATAAGCCAACATTCCATGTGGGACTATAAACGAGGTAGAATCGATTACAAATTAAAAGCCCCAGCTTCGAATCTCCTTGCCTTCAAATATGCAGAGAGAAATGGCATCTTCTTTCTTCCATTTTCTGTTTCCCTTAGGATAGTTCTTACTGGGAAAGGAACCTGAATAATTCGGTTGTGTTCTCCTTCCAACCCTGATTCTTGTCTGATCTTTACCTTTAAACAAGAATCAAGATTCTGTGATTGTTAAAGGATGAAACCCAGCTTTCCAAGTGAAGATAATCTTTACGTCTTTCACTGAGTAAACTCTGTAAGCGGCACCAAAATGGGTGCTCTTCTTCCTCCTCTGACTCTGAATATTGAATTGACCATTATGAGATCCAATTTCTGGATCTCCTCTGCAATTTTGTGCAATCTGAAAATCCAAAACATAGCTGATTTTAGGTTACTATTGGCCGTGTTCTGTTGTGTATTGGATTCTTAAATGTAATGGCTTAATTGGAAAAGTAGATGGAACTACGAAAACAATGGAGACACCTTTTTTTTTTCACAATTGAGGCATGATGTATTTTTAATTCATTCTAACTTAATTGAGATTTCTTATTTAATTGAGATATTAATTAATCGTGTGTTTGATGGATCACTTTGCTTTTAATAGATGTATGATGGATCACTATGTGTTTGTTAAGCATACTAACAATGGAGTTGTTCTCCTAGTGATATATGTGGATGATATTATTATATTATGAAGTGTTTCAAAAATTATTAGCCAGTTGAAGGAGAGTTTATGTAAATAATTCATGACAAAAAACATGGGTCTCATCAAATATTTTCTCGGGATTGAAGTGTTGCAATCTAAGTATGACATTGTTTGTGCGCATTATGTAGTTCATTCAATTAGGCCGTTAATGGTACACTAATGCCAACATCATCTAAAAAATGCACGCAATTGTCTCAAGCTAAAATCGCGAAATCACGATTCAGCCCAAAATTGTGAATAATCCACTTGAAGCCATTGTTCGGGACGCGTCTAATTTTTTTTTTCTGTCTCGCGCTCTCTTCTCCCTCTCGACCTTCCTCCCCCAAATTTTTTTTCTCTTGCTCTCTTCTTCCTCTCGTCTTTGCACTACCACTCCCTCTCCATCTCCCTCTCCCTCTCCCTTCTCCCTCTCTCGTCTCTCTCTCTCTCTTCTCCCTCTCCCCTCCATCTCTTCTCCCTCTCGGTCTCCGTAGCAGAGCATCTAATCGAAGAGTCTCTATTGCAAGGCCTTTGACGTACCATCGGAGCGCCGCCTCTATCGTCGTTGCGTCCCTGCCATTATCGACACCGTGAGGAAGATGATGTTGCTGATTTAATTTTTCCTAAGTTAGGAAAAATTAAACTGGCGTTATTTATTCATTATATTAAAATTTTTAATTACTGTATTATATTAGTGATTTAATTGTGATAATTAAAATATTACCAAATCAAGTATTTGATCAATTATTTTTGTTTAATTAACCTTTTTTTTATTTTGGTTTAATAAAACCTATTTTCTGGCCATTACCCACCCCTTACCTCTAAGTTGATGATTTTAATATTAAAGGTACGAACTCATTGTTATATTCCAAGGCATAAACATTTGCTATTATATTGTAAATTGTGGATTATTATGAGTAACTCGGTGTCCTTTTAAGCATGTTTTTAAGTTTTAATTATATAACTATATATATATATATATGTGTGTGTGTGTGTTATTAATAATCTATCCTAGGTTATTAAAAAAATTTATATATATATATATATATATATATATATATATATATATATTTATTATATTCATTAATTTTATTACTATATTAAATTAGAAATTTAAGACTGATAATTAGAATATTGTTAAAGAAAGCATTTGATGAATTATTTTGGTTTAATTATCTCATTTTTATAATTAATTAAACTAATCAATTTTAATTTTATAAAAATATATTATTAATTAATACTACATAAAAAATCTATCTTCTGTAATTTTTTACTTTATATATTTATTTTTTATAATTTATTATAGTCACACGTAATTATTATATTATTTTATAATACTGTAATTATTAATTTATATAATATAATATTTCATTAATTAGTATATTTATATATTTTAATACTACATTTCTAACACCCAATTTGAAATTGATGTTGAATTAATTCATTGCCTTGAATTTGAAGTCAAACTTCAACTTCAACTTCAATGTTCACTAACCCCCCCTTTGACATGAATGTTGGGGTATCGTCCTGTATCTACTCCTATGGATGTTAATGTGAAAAGATGTGTTAGTAATAAAGATGATGTTGATATAGAAAAATATCAAAAGCTAGTGAAAAAATTGATTTGCCTTTCATTTATCAAACCTCGCATCTCTTTTGAAGGTAGTGTGGTAAGTCAATATATTTATAAGCCTCAAATTCCCATTGGCAAGCTCTGGAACGAATCTTGTGATACTTAAAGAAATCCTATAGACAGGGTCTTCCATACAAACGTCATGGCCATATTAACATTGAAGATTTTGCATATGCTAATAGTGTATGGTCCTCAAATGACAAAAAACTATATTAGGATATTATACACTTTTAGGAGGTAACCCGGTAACATGGAAGAGTAAAAAACAATATGTGGTTGCTCGATCTAGTGCAGATGTAGAATACAGAACCATGATACATACTATAATTGTACTAATATGGATCAAATCCATTCTCTCCGAATTGGGTTTCAGTAGGGACACTTAGATGAAATTTCACTATGACAACCAAGCAGCTATTCACTCTATCTTCAATTTAGCCTTTCATAAAAAAAAAAAAAGCATATTGAGGTTGATTGTCACTTTGTAAAAGATAAATTACAAGGTAGTATCATAAGTGTTTAATATGTTCTATCTCAAGGTCAAGTTTTGATATATTCACATAGCCAATTGCTTCAAAAACATTGAGCACTAAATGACCCATGCTAGGAATTTATGACGTTTTTGCTCCAATTTGAGGGGGAGTATTATAAGAGAAGAAAAAAGATGGCATAGTTGTAATTTATCTCTAAATTAGATTTTTATTTCCAACCCTCAAGATAAAGGTATCTATGTAATATGCTAACTTTAAGGGGGAGTTTGTTAACATGACTCAGGACATGATCTTCATGCGAATTACTCAGTTCATGTCCTGAAGTCGTTAGGGAGCGCCAAACTTCATGTCATGTACATGATCAACCATGACTCAGGAGTTCATGTCCCAAGAGTAAATGGCGGAAAGTGTTTTCTGCCCGGTTTTGATATTCATGTACATGACACTATCGCGGGGCTCTCTCTACCGCACACCCTCTCTGCTATTTCATTCTTGCAGCCCTCTCTCATTCTTTGCTCCCTCTCTCATCTCCACCGTCCCTCTTCGGTCTCCCTCTCTACAATGTCCATCTCGCTGTGAATGTCCTTTCGGCGTCCTTTTCTCCATCTCAGACTCGCTCTCCCTCTGAACCTCCCGCTCGATTTTGACATTTGGGCTTCGAGTTTTTAATTTCGGCATCGATTTTCCCATTCAGCTTTGATTTCAACCATCAGCTTCGGTTTAACAGCCATCCTCCCTCTCCTCTCCCTCTCGACCTCCGTCACAGAGCACGGGAGGTCGAACATCTACTGCCGAGCTTCTCGGCCTCCCTCTCTTCTCTCTCTCGGCGTACCGTCGAAGCGACGCTTCTGTCGATGTTGCCCGCCGCTGCTGCCGCCGCCTTTGAGGAAGACGATGATGGTTTAATTTTTTCTAAGTTAGGAAAAATTAAACTATCATCATAAAATCATTAATTTATAAAATAATATTTTTTGTTTATTTAATATATTTATTTTATAATTACTATATTAAAATAGTGATTTAATTGTCATAATTAAAATATTTTTAAAATAAATATTTGATAAATTATTTTGGCATAATTGTCCGATTGCTATAGTTAATTAAACCAATGGTTTTAAATTTTTTGATAATATATTATTAATTAATAATACATAAAATATATTATGTACAAATATATAGTGTGTTAAAGTTATGATTAGATCAATTTTTTCTCTTAAATTATTCATTTTTAGGTTAAAATATATCATATGTTATTAATAAATTAATAACTCAACGTACTACTTTCATTTTTGTTATTTATAACGTTATTTATTTATTATTTGTAATTAATCATGTACGTATTTCATTGGCTCATGTAATTACCATATTAATGCATAATAAAATATGTAATTCAATTAATAAATATATTAATATATTTAATTGTACATTAAATAACTTATTCGTATAGTAATAATGGTTGTTTTATCTAATTTAGGGTTTAAGGATTATGTTGTAATTAAGTGTACTATAAAGGTTTAGGGATTCTCTTGTTTTTTATGTTTTTCTCATGTTAGGGCACTAACACTGGAAACTGTTTTCCAGTGCACATGAAGTCGTCAACACTAACACCAAGTACGAAGATGATCTTCATGTACATGACTGACATGATCTCCATGTTAGACATGAACTTGAACTTCAAAAATTTATTTGGGACTAAGTGAACTATAAAAGGACTAAGGGGGAGGATTAGAGGTTAACTTTGAAACTCTAATCCTAGCCTCCATTATTTCATCTCTTGAGTCCCTCTCTTCACCTCCTCTCTTTTGAACATGTCTCTTTCTCCTCTAACTACTCTTTTTGCTTCTTTATCCTTCTTTACCTCTTTTCATCAAAGGTTCCTTTAGGTTAATAATAGAATCCTAAGATTCAACACATTGAAGCTAAGTATATCACTACCGACAGTAGCTGTACACACCTTTTATGGATGAAACAATAATTAGGGGACTATAATTTTTTATGTCAAAAACTTCTCCTTAGGAATTCTAAAAGTCCTCTTGAAGCTCTCCTTAAGTTCTAGTTTTTGGAGTCGTTTCCCAATTAAGTTATTAAAACCCTAAGTTAGGGTTTGAAGAATAATTTTGGAAAGTAATCACTAGTTCTGTTGCTTTTTGATTGATCTATTGGTTGGTTTCCTTGGCTGTTACTTGCTGAATTTGATCATTTGATATTACATAGTTTTTTTAGAAGATAGAATCATATTATAGTGGCATGATGTAATTTTCCTTTTTTTTGTCCCTTTATCTCGCTACTTAGGGTAAAGTGTAATGATGTAATTGTAGCTCTTTTTCATTATTATTAATACACATTGAGGGGAAGGATTAGGCATGTCACCAAAATCGAATCCTCCTTCCCTCCTCTCATCTCTCCTAGCCAATTTCTCCTCTCCTCTTCTTCTCCTTCTCTTCTCAACCGATTACCTCTTCTTTTTCCCTCACTCTTGCTACTCTCTTCTCACCATTAATCTAGTTCGTTTACTGCTCACTAAATGGGATCCTAAAGCTAACATGGTATCACAGAATTAGGTTTAGGATCCTGAGGATTTGGTGCTCATTGGTTAAAGTTTAATCTCTAGGTCGAGTTTGTTTGCTCAATGGAAGATAAGTATCCTCTTATTTCTTTCATTTTTGAAGATGATTGTTGGTACATGACTCAGAATGGTGGAGTTTTCAGCAATATTTGATTTAGAAAATTTCGAAAATACTACTTGTTACATGTTAGATTCAGCGTAGAGGTTGATTTTCCGATATGATCACTTCATGCTCTCTTCGAAGGTTAATATCAGTTTTGTTTCACGATTATGGAATGTTGGATGCTATTTGTTTGAAACTAGGCTCATTTATCACTGATTTCATGAGTTTATGATTAAAGGAAGCCGCTCTTACATGATTAAGAGCACTTGAGGTTTCATTTTTTGTTGATGTTCAAAAAACTCATGAAAGTATCTTGTAGTGCCGGATTTGTTTTTGTTAATAGAGGATATATGTTGTTTTTTTCCTCTCATTGGGAAGTATTCCACGTTGAGATAGAGGGTGGATTAACTTACCAAAATTCAAAGAAAAAAAAGAAGTAAAAGGCTTTTTTTGGATGATAATTGGTGCCTAATTCAGAAAAGGAAAACTTCCTTTCATGAAAAAATCTCTAGCTTGCTCAAGATCATTTGTTTTGGTATGATTATTACTTGCCTTAGTTAATTTTATTCTTGCCTAAAATAATTAAAACAAGTCAAGATTGAAATCTTTTGGTGAAGTGGCATCATAACTCAAAAGGAAAGTTTCCTTGGTTATTTTTCAAAAAAAGTTGAGTTAGTGGAAGATCTTCCACATTTTGATTTAGTGGCTGATTTTATTTGTTTATGTCACTAATTATTATTCTTTCTTCATTAAGAAAGACATATTTTTAACTATTTGATCTCGGCTAGCATGAGGTTTCCTTACTTATGCATGGTTGATTGCAATCTCGGGTTGGTTTAGTTAGCTAGAGTCTCATTGAGATCTCAAGTTGATTTGGTTCATATTTGGGTAAGCTTGTTGGAGTTGTTTTACTTATCCATATAAGAAGTGAGTTACTTAAGTGAGACTTGCTAAGTCTCAGTTTTCTCTTAAACCTCGATTATTTAGCCTTGGATTATATGGGTTATTGATGCTTCTTCTTATATACTAAACAAGAGTAGTATTGTTTTGATACTTAATGACTTAACAATACACGAGAAGTAAAAGTTACCTCCTCAAAATTACTATTATACCTTGAGAGAGTTGTCTAATTACCTGTGCTGGTCACAATCGATTAAGAGGTTTCTCATTAATCGAGACCTCTTAGGACATCTAACTAAATCAGCTCCACCTATTGACGAAGAGGACAACTCTTATATTAAATAGTTGAAGAATGATACATTAGTTATTAATTGGCAGATAAATAGAATGGCGAAACACGTGGCAAACAATGTGGTTCACCTTGAAACCACCAAGTAGATATAGGATACATGTGTCAAGTTATACTCAAGTACAGAGAACCAACAAAAATTATATGATGTTTTTCAAAGCATGTTTAATACAAAGTAAGTGAAAAACTCACATGAGTATTTGGCATGATTCAGATGGTCGATTCAAGAATGGAAAATTGCTCAACCATACTCCATTGATTTTAATTAATCCAAATTGATATCTGGTGCCAATGCATACATTTTGTCAATTTGCTTCACAAATAAGATAAAAAAATATTTAAATAATACCTTTATGATGTTTGAGGTATGTATTCACCACCTTCAAAGAGATTTGTCTCCTATAGTATATCGGATGTTGACGATCCCTTTCTAATATATAACAACCCTTTCTACCCTTTTGGACATGTACAGTATTAAACGGACCCACAAACTCTACTAGATTTTTTCATATATGTAACCAACTTATATGAAGGTTCAGAAACCCTAAACCAATTTTATTCCAATGGTTAGATCGGATGACAAAGTTCATCTTGTTTTGGCCTATGAGACATGCAAGCCCACCCAAGCATATATGTGAATATGTGTGACACACCACATATGTTCAAGATCACATGGGAGTCATACGCGAGGATAGAAAAAATTTGTATTTTTAGTAATATAGGAACAAAGGGTAATAAATCCTTTTAATTGGACTAAGTCTCGAAGTACTTTTTGATTTTAAATGGAAAAATAAATCTCATCCAAGATTCAGCGGAGGGCATAGAACTTTTGACGAGAGAAGATTGAAGAAATCAGATAGCCAAAAACTACTTCGACCGACAACGTGAAGGAGAGCGAGAGGGGTGACAGAAGAAGAATTTTACTCACCTTTGGCGGTGGTGGAACGCTTTAAGGCCTGAAAATCCCAACCAGACCCATTCCTTGCCTCCGTCGGCATAGAAAGGACAGATGGCGCCTCCCACACAAACTCACACCACAACCCCTCGTCTGATCCACCCGAATTACCATCACTAAACCATAGAGACTTGTCGTCGTCAAAGCCGAATAGCGACGAGAGGTCGGTGGCGGAGGGACAGCCGGAGAAGGGCTCGAGAGAGCGGCGGTTCTGTTGGTGTGCCTCAAGGGAAGGTGGGTGAGCGTCGAAGTCACAGTTGGTGGGAGGCGCAGAAAATCGAAGCCGGCTGGTCTCGGCAGACATCGCAGAGATGGTATCTGGAGTGTTTGGAGAAAATACCATTGGCGGCGTGTACTTGACGGTCGCAGGGGATGCAAAGCTTGGCAGAATCGGCTCGACAGTAGAGCAAGGCTTGTTTCTCCTTCCAATGGTTGCAGACTTTGCTTTTGTTCTCTGGGTGGTCTTCATCCTGGGCATTTCTCGCCATTTTTGAGCGACTCCTGCTGTAAAGTGTAGTTCCCAGCAACCTTTGTCTCTCTCCCTCTTTCTCAGATGCCTCTCTAGTGAATTACATAAATTAAAAAACTGAAAACTTTATCATCAAATTAACTCAAGAATTCTCTACTAAAAATATTAAATCAAGAGCTGTAGTCGTTGGCGGTGAGTTAAGAACTTTTTCACATAGAAAACGGAGGAGAAAGAAGACGGAAAAAATTGAAGCGCTCAGAAGTATCACCCCTGATTTCTTTCCAACCAAGGAGGAGAAATCTTTCAAAGTGGGTCCATAATATACCTTTCAAAATAAATACGGTACGAGAAAAAATTTAAAAAAAAAAAAAAACCAGTAGAGTAACAGTTCAAGCACTCGTCAAAGACTCAGAAATGGCTTCCATCAAAACGAAACATTACCTTTCCTGCCAAACAAAAAAAAGTGGGACATCCAGAAAAAATGCCAGATTAGAAATCATGAAGTTGATTTTACAAATATTACAGGGGAACAATGGAAAGGGAGAGAGGAGAGAATCAAATATTACAGACGAAGGTGATGAGATAGAGAGAGAGAGGAGACTGGGGCTAGAAGGGAGAGGTGGAGGGAGCGAGACAGTGGGCCACATTCGTAACGAAGGAAAACAACAAAATGGTGACTAACGAGAAAGCCTGATACATCGTTACCGCAGTTCAGACCCTCTCGTTAGTCACAAATAAAAAGCCCAGTTGCTCCGCTCAAATACAGCCTAAAAGATAAGCCAACATTCCATGTGGGACTATAAACGAGGTAGAATCGATTACAAATTAAAAGCCCCAGCTTCGAATCTCCTTGCATTCAAATATGGGGACAGAAATGGCATCTTCTTCTTCCATTTTAGGTTACGTATTGGCCGTGTTCTGTTGTGTATTGGATTCTTAAATGTAATGGCTTAATTGGAAAAGCACATGACATTTGAGACACCCTTTTTTTCACAATTGAGGCATGATGTATTTTTAATTAATTCTAACTTTATATGAGAATTCTTATTTAATTGAGATATTAATTAATGGTGTGTTTGTTTGATGGATCACTTTGTTTTCAATAGATGTATGATGAATCACTATGTCTTTGTTAAGCATACTAATAAGGGAGATGTTCTCCTATTGATATATGTGGATGATATTATTATAACATGAAGTGTTTCAAAAATTATTAGCCGGTTGAAGGAGAACTTATGTAAATAATTCAAGACAAAAAACATGGGTCTCATTAAATATTTTCTCGGGATTGAAGTGTTGCAATCTAAGTATGGCATTGTTTATGTGCATTATGTAGTTCATTCAATTAGGCCGTTAATGGTGCACTAATGCCTGCATCATCTAAAAAATGCACGCAATTGTCTCAAGCTAAAATCGTGGAATCACGATTCAGCCCAAAATTGTGAATAATCCACTTGAAGCCATTGTTCGGGACGCGTCGAATTTTTTTTTTTTCTGTCTCGCGCTCTCTTCTCTCTCTTGACCTTCCTCCCCCAAAGTTTTTTTCTTCTGCTCTCTTCTTCCTCTCGTATTTGTTAGACTTGATGTCTAATAATAATATAAACATCATAGAAAATAGATATTCAATCCTCCATAATTCCATTATCATGAAAACCATATATATACCATAGAATTGAAATAAGAAGAATAAAGAGAGCATACCTTTCATCTTGAAGAATATAAACAGAACTTGAAGTGCACAAGATAATCTTTTATACTTCGTTTACAAGTGATAAACTTGCTCCCGTTCAGCCAAACTGGGTGTGCAAATAGCCTTAGCCTCACTTGTAAGACCATGGAGGTTTATATAGATTTTCAAAGGGTGCACTAATGACTTTTCATAAGGACACATCCTCTTAGAAGAGATACATCATCTCAGGAAGGATACATCCCTCAAGAGAGACATATCTCCTTAGTCCCAAGGGATGTGTCCACTAAGTCAATGCACCCATTTAATCTACCTCTACAAGGGGATGTGCTGGCCATTATTCCTTGTACTGAACATCCAATGACAACATCTGGAAGTGGGCCCCACGCCTCTAATATCATGGTAATTTTATTTTATAAATTATCTATTTGAAACCATAATTCTAACAAACTCCCACTTGGTTTCAAATCCATTTCAAATTCCGATTTTCGAAAAAAAAAAAAACATGAAAAATCAATTTTGACACTTAAAACCATACCATGACCATAGGCATTACCTTAAACACTTTAATATACATGTGTAGTTAACCCGGGCCTACACAATATATATCTTAGATATCCAAGGCTGGGGAATAAACCAAATCCATACTTGTCAAATTTGCCAATTCAGCGGTCTCCATTCATAACATACTCGGACCTGAACTCAGGGTAAAGCTCTGTACCAGTTCGAGTATTAGCCACTAAGGTAACTGTGCCTAATCAGTACCATAGGCCTGAATAATTTAGACATCCAACCCAACCTTCCTATTGAGACCCTTCCGTATATACATACAAGTATATACCTAATAAAAAAACTGGACATCAAGGCATCTCACCGTCCATAGCATACTCAATACTTGAGGAGCTCAGGGTAAAGCTCTATACCAGCATGAGTATTAGCCGTAAAGGAAACTGTGCCTATGCAGTCCCATTAGCCTGAAAAATTTAGAGACTCAACCGTCATTCTCTATTGAGACCCTCACATATACACGTACAAGCGCATACCTAATAGGGAAGCTGAATCTCAAGGCATATACTGAGTACTCATATTATCTCACAAAAGCATATGCATTCTTTTAAAATCATTGTATGGAATATAAATTACAATGTCATGACATACATAGTATTACAAATCATTGAGATCACAATGCATACAAAACAATGTTCTCCCACTTGGTCTCATCAATTATAAACAAATCAAACCCATGTTCCCTACATGGAAAGTGAAATTGGTCACGGGAAGACACTTGGTTAGTGGATCAGCTAAGTTATTCGGAGAAGATATCTTATAAAGAACAACTTCCTCCTTCCTCAGCATGTCTCGTATGTAGTGGTATTTTCCTTCGATATGTTTAGCCTTGGAGTGACACTTCAGATCTTTCGTGATAGCAATAGCAGATTCATTATCACAAAAGAGAGGAATAGGTCGCTCCACACAGTCTACCACTAGAAGACTTCGCAAGAATTTGCGAAGATAGACAACTTCCCTTGTAGCTAAGTTCATAGCCACATATTCTGCCTCCATGGTTGATTGCGTGACACAATCTTGCTTCTTGCTTTTCCAAGAAATGGCACCTCCTCCAAATATAAAGATAAAACCAGAAGTAGACTTTCGGGTATCAACACATCCTTGATAATCTGAGTCGGAATAACCAACCAATTCCAACTTGTCCGCTTGATAAGTCAAAGCATATGACTTTGTTCTTTTTAGATAGCGCATTACCCATTTTACCCCTTCCCAATGAGTGAAACCTGGATTAGCCTGAAACCGGCTAAGAATCCCAACAACATAAGCAAGATCAGGCCTTGTATATATAAGAGCATACATAAAACTCCCCACAGCAGAAGCGTATGGATACTTAGATTCGTCCAACTTATCTTTGAGGTGAGAAGGACAATCCACATGGATCATCTTTGTAGTGTTATCATAAGGTACTTTACCTTGTATACAGTTAGACATGTGAAACCGATCCAGAAGAGTGTCGATATACTTCTCTTGAGACAAACTCAATTTTCGCAAAGATCTATCCCGTAGAATTTTAATTCCAAGAATATAAGAAGCTTCCCTAAGGTCTTTCATATCAAATGTCTGAAACAACCATGTCTTTATACCTTGGAGCAACTGAATATCATTCCCGGCTAATAAAATATCATCTATGTATAAAGTAAGAAAAGCAATGCGATCTCCCACTGTTTTTATATAAACACAGTGATCTTATGGATTCTGAGTAAAACCATACGTTGTAATTGCTTTATTGAACTTGATATTCCATAATCTTGAGGCTTGTTTCAAACCGTAAATAGACTTGTCCAACTTACACACTTTTGCTTCAGTTCTAGATCTAACAAATCCACGTGGTTGTTCCATATAAATCTTCTCATCCAAATTTCCATTTAGAAAAGCGGTTTTAACATCCATTTGGAACAACTCATAGTCATAATATGCTACCAATGCCAGGAGAGCTCGAATAGACTGTATTCTTGCAACAGGAGAGGACGTTTCATCATAATCAATCCCATATATTTTAGTAAAACCCTTGGCAACAAGATGAGCTTTGAATCTTTCAACTTTACCTTCAACATTTCTCTTCCTTGTAAAAATCCACTTGCACTTAATGGGCTTAACCGATGTAGGAGGATCAACAAGTTTCCAAACTTCATTTTTACACATAGAGTCCATCTCTTCTTCCATTGCCGACTTCCACTTGTCGGAATCCATATCAAGGAGTGCTTCCTCGTAAGTGTCAGGATTAGTAACATCTTCATTCAACCTTGTTCTTTCATAAGTTTCTCCAGCATAGGTATAAAAATCTGAAGATGATAAGAGTTGACTAGGTTTTCTTTCTCTAGTCCCTCTTCGAATATCCATTTGGGTGGAATTCTCTATATTAGAAGGAGATTCAGAAGAAGACATTTCAACACATTCTTCCAAGTGAGACTTCTTACCTAAATCTTCATCACAATCAAATTTATCCTCAATGAATTTTACATGTCTACTTTCAATAATCACCTTCTCCTTGGGATCATATAACCTATATCCTTTCGAATGTTCAGAGTACCCAACGAATAAACATCTTTGAGTCTTAGCCTTCAATTTGTCCTTAGGATCAAGTTTTAAAACATGAGCAACACATCCCCATACTTTAAAATGGTTAAGACTAGGAGTTTTGCCTGACCATACCTCATAAGGTGTTTTCTCAACCGACTTTGAAGGCACTCTATTTGAGATATAGGTAACTGTCAATAATGTTTCACCCCAAAAGGATATTGGCAAATTTGCAAGTGCCATCATAGATCTTACCATCTCTAGTAGGTTCGATTTCTCCTTTCAGCAATACCATTCTGTTCAGGTGTATAAAGCATGCTAAACATATGGATAATCCCGTTTGACTTGCAAAATTCAGAGAATAACTCCGAACAATACTCTCCACCTCTGTCAGTGTGCAATGTTTTGATCTTGTTTCCTGTGGCATTTTCTACCTCCAATTTGAAGGTTTTGAAATAATCTAAGGCCTCATTTTTTCTATGCAGTAAATATACTCTTCCATATCTTGAGAAATCATTTATAAATGTGATAAAATACGAATGACCATTACGAGTATTCACATTCATAGGTCCACATATATCAGAATGAATAATATCCAAAACATGAGAACTTCTTGAGCCTTTGGATGGAAAGGGTATCTTTGTCATTTTCCCATATATACAACATTCATAAATAGGAAAATCATTATGTGAAAGATTTTTCAATAATCCTTGTGTCACAAGTCTTGTAATTCTATCCTTGTTTATATGCCCTAGTCGTAAATGCCACAAATACAATTCATTTTCTTTAATATCCAAAGAAGTAGAAACATTGAACACCATATTTCCACTAAGTTGCAATTGATATAGACCAGAATTTCGAAAACCTCTCAAAATAACTTTATCTTCTTGTAACATAAGAAACTTTCCATTTCCAAAGTAAAATGTAAATCCAAGTTTCTCAAGACAAGATACAGATAATAGACTTCTTCTCATAGAAGGAGCATAAAGACAATCTTCTAAATCAAAAAACTTATTATCAACAAGCTTTAGCCGGTAAGTTCTCACGCCTTCCACAATGGCCTTTTCATCATTTCCCATGTAAATAAAGCTTGTTTTGTCCTCAATCTTTCTTAGCTCCTTGAAACCCTGCAACTCATTCGATACATGAACAGTTGCACCAAAATCAGCCCACCAACTAAAAGGCTTGATATAAATAGTACAAGTTTCAAGAGATAAGGACTCACTGGTGTTCTCTTGTTGCCCTTCTTGCATGGTTTTCAAAGCCCTACAATACTTCTTTATATGTCCTGGCTTATTACAGAAGAAACAAACACGTTGATTTGCATGTACTTCAACCCTTTGTTGATTGACCTTTTTTTCCTTGAAGTTTTGAAATCGAAAGTTCTTTCCCTTCTTCTTAAAATTCTTTTTCTTCGGCTTCAAAACTACGTTAGCACTAGGTGAAGGTTTATCTAACTCAATACTTGGATTGAGTCTTTCGGACTGGTGGTTGATCATATTAACCAAATCAAATATAGTCCACTTTGTCTTGGACAAAGAATAAAAGTCTTGAATATATTTGAGAGATTTGGGTAAAGAGTTGATAATGATGACCACTTTAGTTTCTTCATCCATTGGTCTACCATGATATTGTAACTCATCTGCCATGGCAAGCATGTCATTTACATGTTTTCTCACATCAGCATTTTCTTCCCATTTGGCACGAGTGAACTTTTGCCATAAGTTATTGATGTAAGTAGACGACTTTTTACCATATTTAGCCTCAATCTAGTCGAGAATCTCTTTTGTAGTGGGGACATGAAAATAAGTCATCAAGAGAGTCTCACTTAGAGCCCCAAGAATATGTGACCTAGAAATTTCATTAGCATTATCCCATTCCTTGAATTTTCTAAGGTCCTTCTTATACTGTTTCAGATTATCAGGGTAGTTTATTCGGGAAGGTCTTTGAGGAGGAGTATCCACTTTGATAATCTTATCAAACCTATAGCCTTGTAGCATTAAGTCAACCCGTTGTGACCAATTCACATAATTAGTCCCATCAAGTACATTTTTCTTTAGGGACTCAGCAAAATTATGTCCACTACTGGATATTCCTGTCATCCAGAAAATATTTCAATATTTGGGAGAACATACATAATTATAGAATCATTTCAACCATCTAGTACTCCCATTTACCCTTTGGGGATTCATGAGAGTTACTAGGCAAATCATTCCACACATGTTAAACAACCAACAATCACAAACCAACAAACAAACAAATAAATTAATTCATACTTACCCTTTGGGGATTCATATGAATTAATTTACAACATACTAATCTAATTATACAATTCGCATTACCCTTTGGGGATTTTGCTAATCATATAATAAAATTAGTATAACTCATAAAACAAATTATACTCAAAATAAACACAGATAAAATTAATTTAATTTATACAAAATGTTACCCTTTGGGGATTTTGTAAATTATATAATTAAGTTAATTTTCACATACAAATACATAAATATATAACAAGACATGCAATAACACTAATTATAAATACTTCAAATAGCCAAATAACATGGAAATCCTATTCAAAATACAATTCTGGGTAATAATAAACCCTTAAAACACATTCAGGTTCATTATATTAGTAAAAACCCGGTTTGGTTCATGGTTCTGGGTCATCACTGACCCGGACCGGACAAGCCCGCACCAGCAGGCCCGTGGCCAGCAGCCCGCGCACAGCAGGCCCGCCCACAGTAGCCCGTGCAGCCAACACACAGCAGGCCCGCCTACAGCGCCAGAACCCAATAAGCCTAGATTAAGCTTATTTTCATTCACTAATAAATAGCCAAAAAATCCAAAAAAATTATGGAAAAATATAGAAACCTATAATCTATCTCTATGATACCAGCAGAGGCATTCATCACTTGTATTTGTTAGACTTGATGTCTAATAATAATATAAACATCATAGAAAATAGATATTAAATCCTCCATAATTCCATTATCATGAAAACCATACATGTATCATAGAATTAAAAACAGAAGAATAAAGAGAGCGTACCTTTCATCTTGAAGAATATAAACAGAACTTGAAGTGCACAAGATAATCTTTTATACTTCGTTTACAAGTGATAAGCTTGCTCCCGTTCAGCCAGACTGGGTGTTCAAATAGCCTTAGCCTCACTTGTAAGACCATGGAGGTTTATATAGATTTTCAAAGGGTGCACTAATGACTTTTCATAAGGACACATCCTCTTAGAAGAGATACATCCTCTAAGGAGGGATACATCCCCTCAAGAGAGACATATCTCCTTAGTCCCAAGGGATGTGTCCACTAAGTCAATGCACCCATTTAATCTACCTCTACAGGGGGATGTGCTGGCCATTATTCCCTGTACTGAACATCCAATGACAACATCTAGAAGTGGGTCCCACGCCTCTAATATCATGGTAATTTTATTTTATAAATTATCTATTTGAAACCATAATTTTAACAGTATTTGCACTCCCACTCCCACTCCCTCTCCCTCTCCCTCTCCCTTCTCCCTCTCTCATCTCCCTCTCTCCCTCCATCTCTTCTCCCTCTCGGCCTCCGTCACAGAGCATCCAATCGAAGAGTCTCTATTGCAAGGCCTTTGACGTATCGTCGGAGCGCTGCTTCCGTCGTCGTTACCTCCCTGCCATTATCGACACCGTGAGGAAGATGACGTTGCTGATTTAATTTTTCCTAAGTTAGGAAAAATTAAATCAGCGTTATTTATTCATTATATTTAATTTTTTAATTACTGTATTATATTAGTGATTTAATTGTGATAATTAAAATATTATCAAATCAAGTATTTGAGCAATTATTTTTGTTTAATTAACCTATTTTTATTTTGGTTTAATAAAACCTATTTTCTGGCCATAACCCACCCCCTACCCCTAAGTTGATGATTTTAATATTAAAGGCACAAACTCATTGTTATATTCCAAGGCATAAACATTTGCTGTTATATTGTAAATTGTGGACTATTACGAGTAACTCGGTTCCTTTTTAAGCATGTTTTTAAGTTTTAATTTTATATATATATATATATATATATCAATATATATATATGTGTGTGTGTGTGTGTGTGTGTGTGTGTGTGTTATTAATAATCTATCCTAGGCTATTAATAAAATAATATATATATATTATTTATTTATTATATTCTTTAATTTTATTACTATATTAAATTAGAAATTTAAGACTGGTAATTAAAATATTGTTAAAGAAAGCATTTGATGAATTATTTTGGTTTAATTATCTCATTTTTATAATTAATTAAACTAATCAATTTTAATTTTATAAAAATATATTATTAATTAATACTACATAAAAAATCTATCTTCTGTAATTTTTTACTTTATATATTTATTTTTTGTAATTTATTATAGTCACACGTAATTATTATATTATTTTATAATACTGTAATTATTAATTTATGTAATATAATATTTCATTAATTAGTATATTAATATATTTTAATACTACGTTAAATGACTAACACCTAATTTGAAATTGAAGTTGAATTAAATCATTGCATTGAATTTGAAGTCAAACTTCAATTTCAACTTCAACTTCAATGTTCACTAAGGGGGGGTTAGTCAACAAAATGAAAATTTGATCTTTATCTTCATCTTCATCTTCATCTTCATCTTATGTATCTATATGATCTTCATCTTCGAAATGGGTGTTAGTCAAGACAACTTCATCTTCGAAATCTTTGAAATAGGGTGTTAGTCAAGACAACTTCATCTTCATCTTCATCTTATAGAAATTTAAAATTATTGATTTTAATAATTATAAAAATGAACTAATTAAACGAAAGTGTCTGAGTTAACAATATTTTAATTACCACTATTAAATCACTAATACAATAGAGTGAATAAAAAAATTCTGATTAATGAATAAAAAATATTATATTAATAACATAAGATAGATTTGTATTGTATTAATTAATAATATATTTTGACATAATTAATGATGATATATTAATCAAATGCATACTTTAATTATATTTTATTTACTAGAGACTTAAATAGGAAGTTTAATATAGTAATAAAATAAAATAAAATAATAAATAAATACATATACAACTTTTAAAATAACCTAAAAAAAATTATTCAAATAACGAGTTCGTGCCTTTAATATTACAATCAACGAGTTACAAGTTTAGTACATATAAATTACGCATGTTCAAAAGTAATAAGAGTAAACCATCATTTATCGTTCCACATGGATGTCGATATGGCATCTCGAAATTGTGCGGCTCTTGTGGATTCTAATGCACTCTGCCTCCGAATGCTTATTACTTGGCTACCCACATCCTCAAGATCATCGCAATCGTCACTGTCTGTATCATCCATTGTACCTAATTGGACCGCATCACCTCCTCCACCGAGCTCGCCACCTGAATCATCATCTTCATCTTCAAATATATCATCATAATCTTCTGCACGTATATAATTGTTCAATATGCAACAAGCATGTACAATTTTCACCTGGATCTTAAAAAAAAATGGAGGAGTGCCTTTTAATATTTGAAATTGAGCTTTTAAAGCACCAAAAGTTCGCTCAATAATATTCCGTAAAGATGAATGTCTTCGGTTGAATAATTCTTTTTCATTTCTAGGAATATTATCTCCAAATTCTTGCAGATGATATCGGTTCCTCGATATGGAGCCGAAAATCCCGGAAGATTTGCATAACCAGCATCGACTAGATAATATTTTCCTATAATAAAAATTATATACCACATAAAATAATTGAAGATAAAATAGATAAAAAAGTACTGCATAAAAATATATTACTTACCTTTAGGTACAAAGATTTTATCTTGACGAGTCAATGCATCCTTCAATACACGGGAATCAGCTGCTGACCCCTCCCATCCAGCAAGTACATAAGTGACTTGCATATCAAATGAATATGTAGCCATCACATTTTGTGAGAGATAACTTTTTCTATTCCAAAACCTTGGTTGATCTTCAAGTGGAATGTTGGCTTTGATATGAGTTCCATCAATAGCTCCAATACAATCCTAATTATACATTTTCAATTAATATTTACTAACTTTGTATATTAATGTAAAATTATTTAGTTATAGGAAGTGATGTTACCTTGAAGTAGGGATAAAACATTGAATTTGTTAAAATCTTCGAGTGTGTGCGTTCCGAAGGCCGTTTGACGTAATCAGAGTGAAGTTTGAGGATTGCATCCAACACCTTGTTGAAATACTTACTTATCGTCCAGTTTGATCTATCAAACATCTCTGTTGTGACACTATACACTTGTCCTTGACCAACAGTTAGGAGGAAATATGCAAGTTGTTCTTCAACTGAGATGGTCTTTGTGGCTGATAAAACCCTTTACTAGAAAGTATATCTGTGAATTTGTGAAATACCAGTTGGTTCATCCTGTACACTTTACGAAATTTAACTAGAGATTTGTCTAGTGCCTTTTGCAAATACAATGGACCATTCATCCCACAAGAACGTGGTACACGTCTGTTGCAATGGTACATATAGTATCTTTCCATGGCGATCATCAAAGTTGTGAATGCAACCATAATTGCAACCTTTTCATCGTCTGTCATAGTATCCATGGAAATCCACAAATTCAATCACCTAAAATTCATAAACATGAGTAAACATCAATCTTCAATCATAACCTATTTGCAATCACACCTATAAACAACCATATTCATCCACATTCCCACATCCTACATTCAATCACATCCTACATTCATCCACATTCACATATCCTACATTCAATCACATCCTACATTCATCCCCATTCCCACATCCTACATTCAATCACATCCTACATTCATCGACATTCCCACATCCTACATTCATCCACATCCCACATCCTACATTCAATCACATCCTACATTCATCCCCATTCCCACATCCTACATTCATCGACATTCCCACATCCTACCTTCATCCACATCCCACATCCTACATTCATCCCCATTCCCACATCCTACATTTATCCACATTCCACATCCTACATTCAATCACATCCTACATTCATCCCCATTCCCACATCCTACATTCATCCACATTCCACATCCTACATTCAATCACATCCTACATTCATCCACATCCTACATTCAATCACATTCCACATCCATACTCAAAACACCATATTTATCTATGCAATATATAAACACAACAAGATATCAAATTTAAATACAAACCATACTAATAAGTTTTGCAACGTCATAATTCAAATATCATGTCTACTACATAATAATATTCCAAAAAAATAGTGTATTTATAACGCATTACAATTAGTTTTCAAAACAAAATTTAAGCCACTCAACTCGCTCTTCCACTGTCATTTCCATAAACATGACCTTCTTAGTTGGTGTATCCAACCATGAAGGAGCGCGATACTTCAATTCTGTAGGCAAGTCCTGGATTTCCCTGAGGGCGTTGACGCAACCTCTTACAATATCATCTTTCATCATGAAATTCTGAAATGTCTGAGCAATTCGATCTATTGCATAAAAAATTCTGCTACTAGTGTTGTTATCGGGCATTTCGGTTCTCTTTCTACAACGACTTGAAGATGACCGTTTACTTCTTTCAGATCGATTACCTAGAGACTCATCCATGCTTAATAATGGTGATAGAGTATCCCTAACTATATCAACATCCGCTGGCTCATCCATCGGGACATGCTCCGATTCACGGATCACCTCATCGCCCT
The DNA here is from genome assembly GCF_029961685.1 of Aristolochia californica. NCBI lineage: Eukaryota > Viridiplantae > Streptophyta > Magnoliopsida > Piperales > Aristolochiaceae > Aristolochia > Aristolochia californica. The sequence goes on from NW_027182268.1 coordinate 1,501,380, forward strand.
GATCTACAAAGGTTGCAGCTCCTGACCCCACCACCACAGTTAATTTGTCGTACAGGGGGCAGCCTTCACGTCTGTACTTCTCAGCATCTTTATGCTCCTACGAGAATAAAACATCATTTAGACGTCTTGGAATAGAGTTATACTAACGCGAAAAACATAAAAAATATTTTATAGTACATCGTATAGTCGAGCCATACAGATTTACTGACCTTTATGTAATCAAGCCATACAGAATTACATGCAGTAACTCGTTGTGTGGTTGCATCCCAACCAAACCCACTAGTGTTGATACAGCTCGTTACCGTTTGGTATGTTTTCTTCCATGCTCTTGTTCGATTCTTCACCTGCTCAACAGTTTTTTTCATGACTGTGTCTTCATTGAACTTATTTAAGCAGTCCATGTATACCTCATGCTTCCACACCCCGTTAGGCAACTTGTTCCCTAGATTGACCTGCTCGACCAAGAGATCAAGTTTTTTGCTATCATCATCGAATGTCCAAATATCATATGTTCAACCACTTGGTTGTCTTCTTGCAGCCATGTATAATCTAAATCCGATACAATCCTCACGAAAAAAACTTTATCAGACAACCTTTACTCGTCACGGAAACACAAACCATAAAAAAAATACCATGTGGTGGATATGTATAATACCCGAATCTCCTCACCACATGGCAAAAACATTTCATAGCACTTCAAAAATTCTCAACAACATTCTCACACATTTCAAAATTAATTAAATTATTTTCACTAATGCATATGCACTAAACAATGAAAACACACACACATCAAATCCAAATTCACCGAAGACCCCTGGTAGAGCCCCATATAACTTCGCAGTCACTATGAACTGTACCTCGTCAGTGATGGGGGGCGGGTTTCGTTGGCTAATGGACGCCCGTGTAGGCGACTCAACCTTGTTTGAATTGGACTAAAAACCCCTAAACACTAATTCCAGAACTTAATACCTTAAAAGCCATAAACCCTAGAGCTTAAAAACACAAAACCCCCAAAATCTTAAAAACCATAAACCCCCTAAACCTTAAAAATCTTAATCCCTAAAATACCCTAAACCCTTAGCCTAAACCGTAAACCCGAAACACAAACCATAAAAAAAATATGTGGTGGATATGTATAATACCCGAATCTCCTCACCATGGCAAAAACATTTCATACCACTTCAAACTTCTCAACAACATTCTCACACATTTCAAAATTAAATAAATTATTTTCACTAATGCATATGCACTAAACAATGAAAACACACACACATCAAATCCAAATTCACCGAAGACCCCTGGTAGAGCCCCATATAACTGTACCTCGTTAGTGATGGGGGTCAGGTTTCGTTGGCTAATGGACGCCCGTGTAAGCGACTCAACCTTGTTTGAATTGGACTAAAAACCCCTAAACACTAAGTCCAGAACTTCATACCCCCCCCCAAAAAAAACCTAAAAAACCCTAGAGCTTAAAAACACAAAACCCCCAAAACCTTAAAAACCATAAACCCCCCTAAACCTTAAAAATTCTAATCCCTAAAATATCATAAACCCCTAGCCTAAACCCTACCCAAAACACAAACCATAAAAAAAAAAAAAACTAAACCATCAAACCCTAAACCCTATCACCTACTAAAATCTAAACCCTAAACACTAATTCCAGGACTTAATACATTAAAAGCCCTAAACCCTAAACCCTACACCCTAATTCCAAACCCTAAACCCAAAAAACCTTATAGCTTAAAAACCCTAAACCTTAAAAACCCTAATCCCTAAAATACCTTAACCATAAACCCTAATTACGCACTAAACCCTAAACCCTAATTTAGACTATAAACCGTAACCCTAAATCCCAAAATAATGCACAAATAACCCCCAATTACGCACTGGAAATAAATTTAAATCAAATAAAACATTAATTTAATGAAAAAATTCGGGTTTAGGCATACCTTCTGAAATTTGGGAAAATCCGAAGCCAAAGGGTGAAATCGAAGGGGGAAATCCGAAGCCGAAGGGTGAAGCCGAAGGGTGAAATCGAAGAGGGAAATCCGAAGCCGAAGGGTGAAATCGATGCCTAATCGAGACTAGCCAGAGAGATAAGGGAGTGGGAGGCCGAAAGGGAGAAGAGAGGGAGAAGACAGAGAAGAAAGGGAGGTCGGGAGGGAATAGAGAGAGAGAAGCGAGAGAGAGCTTGTCCGAGAGAAGAGAGGGAGTCACGGAGACGAGAGAGGGGGTGCAACAGAGAGGGCGAGGCCGAGAGAAGACCGAGAGTTGAAGCCGGAGACGAGAGGGAACTGAGATAGTGGCCGAGATCAACGTCGGGGACGCAGGGAGACGAAGGACGAGAACAATGTCGGGGGCGCAGGGAGACGAGAAAGGGAAGGGAGTGCAGGAGAGAGGAAGAAAAAAGAAAAAGACGACGCGCGATGGGGGGGGGGGGGGGGTGCGAGGAGAGAGAGCGAGGCCGAGGGCGTCGCCCGTCCTTCAATTCGAAGAAGATAAAAAAGGGCCTTCTTCCACATGATTGAAATTAAACCGTGGAGATGAAGGGCCCCTTCATCCCCTGCATCGAGATGAAGCTTCATCTGCGCTCCACTAATGACTTCAAGTGGAGAAGGACGTTATGTGGTTGAAGATCATCTTGTCCTTCAAGTTGACTAACCCCCCCTAACTTACCAAAAATTCAAAGAAAAAAAAGAAGTAAAAGGCTTTTTTTGGATGATAATTGGTGCCTAATTCAGAGAAGGAAAACTTCCTTTCATGAAAAAATCTCTAGCTTGCTCAAGATCATTTGTTTTGGTATGATTATTACTTGCCTCGATTAATTTTCTTCTTGCCTAAAATAATTAAAACATGTCAAGATTGAAATCTTTTGGTGAAGTGGCATCATAACTCAAAAGGAAAGTTTCCTTGGTTATTTTTCAGAAGAAGCTGAGTTAGTGGAAGATCTTCCACATTTTGATTTAGTGGCTAATTTTATTTGTTTATGTCCTTAATTATTATTCTTTCTTGATTAAGAACGACATATTTTTAACTATTTGATCTCGGCCAACATGAGGTTTCCTTACTTATGCATGGTTGATTGCGATCTCGGGTTGGTTTGGTTAGCTAGAGTCTGATTGAGATCTCAAGTTGGTTTGGTTCATATTTGCGTCAGCTTATTGGAGTTGTTTTACTTATCCATATAAGAAGTGAATTAATACTTGAGTGAGAAGTAAAAGTGACCTCTTCAAAATTACTATTATACCCTTGAGAGAGTTGTCTAATTACCTGAGTTTGTCACAATCAATTAAGAGGTTTCTCATTATTCGAGACCTCTTAGAACATCTAACCAAATCAGCTCCACCTATTGACCACGAAGAGGATTACTCTTATATTAAATGGTTGAAGAATGATACATTAGTTAATAATTGGTTGATAAATAGAATGGCGGAACATGTGACAAACAATGTGGTTCACCTTGAAACCACCAAGCAGATATAGGATGCATGTGTCAAGTTATACTCAAGTAGAGAGAACCTACAAAAATTATATGTTGTTTTTCAAAGCATGTTTAATACAAAGTAAGGGGAAAACTCACATGAGTATTTGTCATGATCCAGAGGGCTGATTCAAGAATGGAAAATTGCTCAACCGTACTCTATTGATTTTAATTAATCCAAATTGATATCTGGTGCCAATGCATACCTTTTGTCGATCTGTTTCACAAATCAGATAAAAAATATTTAAATAATACCTTTATGATGGTTGAGGCATGTATTCACCATCTTCAAAGAGATTTGTCTCCTATAGTATACCGGATGTTGACGATCCCTTTCTAATATATAACAGACCTTTCTACCCTTTTGGACATGTACAGTATTAAACGGACCCACCAACTCTACTAGATTTTTTCATATATGTAACCAACTTTTTTTATTCCAATGGTTAGATCGGATGACAAAGTTCATCTTGTTTTGGCCCTATGTGACATGCAAGCTCACCTAAGCATATATGTGAATATGTGTGACACACCACGTATGTTCAAGATCACATGGGAGTCATATGCGAGGATAGAAAAAAATTGTATTTTTAGTAATATAGGCCCAAAGGGTAATAAATCCTTTTAATTGGAATAAGTCTCGAAGTTCTTTTTGATTTTAAATGGAAAAATAAATCTCATCCATGCAATGAAAAAAAGTGCGAGCAACGTAAGCCCTCTTTGGCCAAGATTCAGCGGAGGGCATAAAACTTTTAACGAGAGAAGGTAGAAGAAATCAGATAGCCAAAAACTACTTCGACCGACAACGTAAAGGAGAGCGAGAGGGGTGACACAACAAGAATTTTACTCACCTTTGGTGGTGGTGGAACGCTTTAAGGCCTGAAAATCCCAACCAGACCCATTCCTTGCCTCCGTCGGCATAATAAGATCTTGTATAGAAAGGACAGACAGCGCCTTCCACACAAACTCACTCCACAACCCCTCGTCTGATCCACCCGAATTACCATCACTAAACGATAGAGACTGTTATGGGAAGCACAAATAAGCACACTCAATCAAACTATCAAATGCTCTTTATGGAAGCTCTAACAACTAAGCTCAATCATACAACCACAACACAAGATTTACGTGGAAAAACCCTTCAATGTGAAGGGTAAAAACCACGGGGCAAATCCGAATAATCTTCCACTATTAAATATTGGCTTACAATATCAATTTCTCTCAAGTTTGCCCAAAACTTGAGGTTTAAAAAATCATGAGAGAAAACAAGTTTCTAATTCAAACTCATTCACACTAATTGAGTGATAACCAAATAAATAGAGATTAGAAATCACCGGATATGGAGATTTCACCAAAATAAGGATGTAAGAAAAAGACGACTTTAGAGAAGCTTCGAAAACCTTCTTTCTTTCTTTCCTTTCTTTTCTCCTCTTTTCTTCTTTCTCTTCTCTTTCTCCTCTTGGTCGAACCCCTTTTTTTCTTCTCGCTGACGGCACTGTTTCTCTCTCACGGCACTGTTTTTTGCTCACAACAAAAAACCCTTTCTGTTTCTCTCTCGCACACTATTTCTCTCTCGCACTGGTTCCACTCTCTCGCTCGGCAGAAACCCTTTTTTGTTTCTTTTACTTTATCTCTTTCACATGAAAGAGATTAGTGGTGGGGCCCACTCATGGGCTGGACCCCACCTACTAAAAACAACAATCTCCCCCTCCAGACCATGAGGAGGGCTCACCACAATCTTCCATACCGGCTAAACTAGTGCACAACTCATGTTTTTCCTTGGTCACCACTTTTGTCATCATATTTGATGGGTTTTTATCAGTATGGATCTTCACAAGTGAGAACATATCATTTTCCAACACATCTCTAATCCAGTGATACCTCAAATCAATGCGTTTTGTCTTACTATGAAAAGTAGCATTCTTACGCAAGTCCAAAGCACTTTGACTATCACAATGAATTGCATACCTCTTTTGTTTGAAGCCTATCTCACCCATCGACCTCTTCAACCACAACATTTCTTTACTAGCTTCAGTTGTTGCAATGTATTCAGCCTCTGTTGTAGAGAGAGCAATGCATTTTTGAAATTTAGATTGCCAAGAGATGGCTCCCCCTGCAAAAGTAAACAAGTAACCTGACGTAGACTTTCTTCCATCTATGTCACCTGCCCAATCTGCATCTGTAAAACCTTCTAATATAGGTTTTGAACCACCAAAACACAAACACAATTTGCTAGACCCTTTGAGGTACCTGAGAATCCACTTAACAGCAGCCCAATGTTCTTTCCCTGGATTTGCAAGAAATCTACACACAACACCAACTGCAAAAGCAATGTCTGGTCTAGTATATACCATAGCATACATTAAACTTCCTACTACTGAGGAGTAGGGAATCTTCTCCATGACTTCCTTTTCCTTCTCAATTGAAGTACACTGTATGGAGTTTAATTTGAAATGATTTGCAAGTGGTGTACTTACTGGTTTTGCATCTTTCATGTTGAACCTCTCAAGAATCTTCTCAATGTACTTATGTTGTGACAACCAAATTTTCTTCTTCTTTCTATCACGAGAAATCCTCATGCCCAAAATTTGTTTGGCTGCATCTAAGTCCTTCATATCAAAGGACTTACTGAGATCCTTTTTCAACCTGTCAATCGAATTCATATCTTGCCCAACAATTAGCATATCATCAACATACGACAAAAGAATTATAAAACAACCATTTAGGAACCTTTTACAGTAAACACAAATATATGTAGATGTCCTCTTGTAGCTTTGACCCATCATAAAGGAGTCAAACTTTTTATACCATTGTCTTGGGGCTTGTTTCAATCCATAGAGACTCTTTTTCAACTTACAAACTATATGTTCTTTCCCTTTTTCTTTGAATCCTTCTAGTTGTTCCATATATATCTCCTCTTCTAAGTCATCATGGAGAAATATTGTTTTGACATCCATTTGTTGAATCTCTAAGTCTAGGCTAGCAGCTAGACTAAGAATCAGTCTAATTGATGGCATCTTCACTACAGGTAAAAAGATTTCTTCAAAATCAACTCCTTTCTTCTGGCTAAAACCTTTTACAACCAATCTTGCTTTGTACTTGACTTGATTATTCCCTTCTTGTTTCAGTTTGTAAACCCATTTGTTTTTCAAGGTCTTCTTACCCTTCGGCAATGTCACCAACTCAAAAGTGTGGTTCTTATGCAAAGAGTTTATCTCCTCTTTCATAGCTTTCAACCACATATTCTTGTTCTTATCTTTCAGAGCTTCTTGAAAATTTTCAGGTTTACCTGCATCAGTAAGAGTAATAAACTCAGTAGAAGGATATTTCTGAGAAGGAATTCTACCTCTTTGAGATTATCTCAATTCAAGTTCAGCCACCGGTTGTTCAATAGGAGTTTCTTCTTCTTCAACTTCTTGAGAGGGTTCATTTAGTTGTTCCCCCAATTCAGCATCATTAAGAGTCACATCTTCATGGATAACATCATCCTCTTCATGAGATTCTACACTTTCTTCAATAACTGGTGTAGGAAGGGACACAGGAGGCAAGAATGAGGTAATATCTGGAGTACTTTGACTTTTCTCAATTTTTTCAAGGTCTTCAATAGTTTTGTCTTCATAAAAGACCACATCTCTAATTGTATGCAACTTCCTATTCTTAGGATCCCATAATCTGTATCCGAATTCATCATCTCCATATCCAACAAATACACATGGAATAGATTTCACATCAAGCTTTGACCTGTTTTCTTTGGGTACATGCATAAAAGTTTTACAACCAAATACATGCAAATGGGAATAAGAAATGTCTTTTCATTTCCATACTCTCTCAGGAATATCCTCTCCCAAAGGGTAAGAGGGTGAAAAATTTATCAAATAAATTGCAGTCCTCACAGCTTTCCCCCAATAGGATTTAGGTAATTTAGCTGTAGAAAACATACACCTTACTCTTTCCACAATGGTGCGATTCATCCTTTCAACTACACCATTGTGTTGAAGGGTCATTGGAACTGTCAACTCATGCCTAATTCCAAGTTTTGAACAATAATCTTTAAATGCTCTAGAAGTATATTCACCTCCATTATCACTACGTAAGCATTTAAGTTGTTTACCTGTGTCGCTTTCAACCATGGCATGAAACCTTTGAAATATATCAAAAACTTCCCATTTGAATTTCATAGTATAGACCCAAACCTTCCTTGAAGCATCATCTATAAATGTAACAAAATACTCTGCACCACCAAGAGACTTAACATCCATAGAACATACATCAGAATAAACAAGTTCAAGAATTTTTGTGTCTTTCTTGTGAACATTTCTAGCAAAGGTAAGTCTATGTTGTTTACCAAATAAACAATCATCACAAGGAGAAATTTTCATACCTTTAGGTAAAAGGTCCTTCTTTGCTAGAATCTCTAACCCTTTCTCACTCATATGTCCAAGTCTCTTATGCCATAAATTTGATGAGTTTGTTTCTAGAGTTGCAGTCAAGCCTTCATTAATGACTTCTACTTCAGTTTTGTAAAGAGTACATGACTTGATTCCTTTTGCTAGTATAAGTGATCCCTTGCAAAGCTACTACTTGCCATTAAAAAAACGACTTTCAAATCCCTCTTCATCTAATATGCCTGCAGAGATTATGTTAAAGCGAATATCGAGGACATACCTTACATCTCGAAGAATCATCTTGCACCTAAGGTTAGTTTTCATGACTATGTCCCGCTTCCTTTAACTTTCGAAAAACCTGTGTTTCCCATTTTCACTGTTCCATAATCACCTGATTGAAACATAGAAAAATACTCTGCATGAGGAGTAGCATGGAAGGAAGCACCACTATCAACAATCCAACTTGTTTCAAAATCACTTCCTAAAAGAGAATCTACATCACAAGTCATAATGGCAACTTCATTATCCAACACTATTGTGTTTTCATCTTTTGCATTCTCTTTTTCTTTAGCACTATATTTTCCTTCCTTTTGTGCTTTTTTGAGAAACCGACACTCACTCTTGATATGTCCCTTCTTATGGCAATAGTAGCACTCAAGATCCCTTCTTGACTTTGACTTTCCTCTAGATTTTCCTCTCTCTTGAAGTTTTCTACTTTTGGTTCTACCTCTCTTTTCAAACACCAATGCTTGAGAGTGGGAAGAACCTAGTGATTTTCTTCTTGTCTCTTCATTCAACAAACTGCTAGTGACAAGACTCATACTCACAATTCCATCCGGAGCGGAGTTGCTCAAAGACACCACTAAGGTTTCCCAAGTATCTGGTAGAGAACTCAATAATAGAAGGGTTTGGAGCTCATCATCAAGAACCATCTTCATGACTATCAATTGATTTACAATGTTCTTTATCTCATTGAGATGTTGTGCAATGGAACTATTGTCATTGTACTTCAAATTCACAAGCTTCTTTATGAGGAAAACTTTATTTTCAGCTGTCCTTCTCTCATATAAATCCTCTAATTTTTTCCATAATGATTTGGCTGAAGTTTCACTTGAGACATGGTGAAAAATACAATCATCCACCCAGTGTCGGATATGTCCAACTGCTTTTCTATCAAGTTTCTTCCATTCTTCATCTGAAATATTTTCAGGTTTTTCCCCTTCAATGGATGCATACAAGTCTTTGCAATACAAATAGTCTTCCATTTTTGCTTTCCATATTATCCAATTTTTTCCATTCAAACCAACCATTCTATTAGCTGCATTTGAACTCTCCATTGGATAAAAAAAACACCCCAAATAACCAAATGCTCTGATACCACTTGTTATGGGAAGCACAAATAAGCACACTCAATCAAACTATCAAATGCTCTTTATGGAAGCTCTAACAACCAAGCTCAATCATACAACCACAACACAAGATTTATGTGGAAAAACCCTTCAATCCGAATAATCTTCTACTATTAAATATGGGCTTACAATATCAATTTCTCTCAAGTTTGCCCAAAACTTGAGGTTTACAAAATCATGAGAGAAAACAAGTTTCTAATTCAAACTCATTCACACTAATTGATAGATAACCAAATAAATAGAGATTAGAAATCACTGAATATGGAAATTTCACCAAAATAAGGATGTAAGAAAAAGACAACTTTGGAAAAGCTTCGAAAACCTTCTTTCTTTCCTTCCTTTCTTTTCTCCTCTTGGTCGAACCCCTTTTTTTTCTTCTCGCTGACGGCACTGTTTCTCGCTCACGGCACTGTTTTTCGCTCAGGGCAAAAAACTTTTCTCTCTCGCGCACTGTTTCTCTCTGGCCCGGCAAAAACCCTCTGTTTGTTTCTTTTACTTTATCTCTTTCACATGAAATTTCATGAGATTAGTAGTGGGGCCCACTCATGGGCTGGACCCCACCTACTAAAAACAACAGATACTTGTCGACGTCAAAGCCGAATAGCGACGAGAGCTCGGTGGCGGAGGGACAGCCGGAGAAGGGCTCGAGAGAGCGGCGGTTCTGTTGGTGTGCCTCAAGGGAAGGTGGGTGAGCGTCGAAGTCACAGTTGGGGAAAAGGAGTAGTTGGTGGGAGGCGCAGAAAATCGAAGCCGGCTGGTCTCGGCAGACATCGCAGAGATGGTATCTGGAGTGTTTGGAGAATATACCATTGGCGGCGTGTACTTGACGGTCGCAGGAGATGCAAAGCTTGGCAGAATCGGCTCAACAGTAGAGCAAGGCTTGTTTCTCGTTCCAATGGTTGCAGACTTTGCTTTTGTTCTCTGGGTGGTCTTCATCCCGGGCATTTCTCGCCATTTTTGAGCGACTCCTGCTGTAAAGTTTCGTTGAGCCTCTGGTCTCCTTTTGTAGTTCCCAGCAACCTTTGTCTCTCTCCCTCTTTCTCAGATGCCTCTCTAGTGAATTACATAAATAAAAAACTGCAAACTTTTATCATCAAATTAACTCAAGAATTCTTCACTAAAAATATTAAATCAAGAGCTGTAGTTGTTGGCGGTGAGTTAAGAACTTTTTCAGATAGAAAACGGAGGAGAAGGAAGACACGGAAAAAATTGAAGCGCTCAGAAGTATCACCCCTGATTTCTTTCCAACCAAGGAAGAGAAATCTTTCAAAGTGTAATATACCTTTCAAAATAAATACGGTACGAGAAGAAATTTAAAAAAAAAAAACCCAGTGGAGTAACACTTCAAGCACTCGTCAAAGACTCAGAAATGGCTTCCATCAAAACGAAACTTTACCTTTCCTGCCAAAAAAAAAAAAAAAAAAGTGGGACATCCAGAAAAAATGCCAGATTAGAAAACATGAAGTTGATTTTACAAATATCACAGGGAGCGAGAGGGAGAGGGAAGACGCGGGCGGGCTAGAAGGGAAAGGTGGAGGGAGCGAGACCGTGGGCCACGCGGGCTAGAAGGGAAAGGTTGAAAGGTTGAGGGAGCAAGACCGTGGGCCACATTCGGAACGAAGGAAAAACAAGAAAATGGTGACTAACGAGAAAGTCTGATACGCCGTTGCCGTTGTTCAGACCCTCTCGTTAATCACGTATGTATTTGTTAAGCATACTAACAAGGGAGTTGTTTTCCTATTGATATATGTGGATGATATTATTATAACATGAAGTGTTTCAAAAATTATTAGCCAATTGAAGGAGAGCTTATGTAAATAATTCAAGACAAAAAACATGGGTCTCATTAAATATTTTCTCGGGATTGAAGTGTTGCAATCTAAGTATGGCATTGTTTATGCGTATAATGTAGTTCATTCAATTAGGCCGTTAATGGTGCACTAATGCCAACATCATCTAAAAACTGCACGCAATTGTCTCAAGCTAAAATCGTGGAATCACGATTCAGCCCAAAATTGTGAATAATCCACTTGAAGCCATTGTACAGGACGCGTCGATTTTTTTTCTCCTGTTCTCTTCTTCCTCTTGTCTTTGCACTCCCACTCCCTCTCCCTCTCCCTTCTCCCTCTCTCGTCTCCCTCTCTCCCTCCATCTCTTCTCCCTCTCGGCCTCCGTCACAGAGCATCCAGTCGAAGTGTCTCTATTGCAAGGCCTTTAACGTATCGTCGGAGTGCCGCCTCCGTCGTCGTTGCCTCCCTACCATTATCGACACCGTGAGGAAGATGACGTTGCTGATTTAATTTTTCCTGAGTTAGGAAAAATTAAACCGGCTTTATTTATTCATTATATTTGATTTTTTAATTATTGTATTATATTGGTGATTTAATTGTGATAATTAAAATATTATCAAATCAAGTATTTGAGCAATTATTTTTGTTTAATTAACCTATTTTTATTTTGGTTTAATAAAACCTATGTTCTGGCCATAACCCACCCCCTACCCCTAAGTTGATGATTTTAATATTAAAGGCACAAACTCATTGTTATATTCTAAGGCATAAACATTTGTTGTTATATTGTAAATTGTGGACTATTACGAGTAACTCGGTTCCTTTTTAAGCATATTTTTAAGTTTTAATTTTATATATATATATGTGTGTGTGTGTGTGTGTGTGTGTGTTATTAATAATCTATCCTAGGCTATTAATAAAATAATATATATATATATATATATATATATATATATATATATATATATATATATATATTTATTTATTTATTTATTTATTATTTAATTTTATTACTATATTGAATTAGAAATTTAAGACTGGTAATTAAAATATTGTTAAAGAAAGCATTTGATGAATTATTTTTGTTTAATTATCTCATTTTTATAATTAATTAAGCTAATCATTTTTAATTTTATAAAAATATATTGTTAATTAATACTACATAAAAAATCTATCTTCTGTAATTTTTTACTTTATATATTTATTTTTTGTAATTTATTATAGTCACATGTAATTATTATATTATTTTATAATACTGTAATTATTAATTTATATAATATAATATTTCATTAATTAGTATATTAATATATTTTAATACTACGTTAAATGACTAACACCCAATTTGAAATTGAAGTTGAATTAAATCATTGCCTTGAATTTGAAGTCAAACTTCAACTTCAACTTCAATGTTCTCTAACGCCCCCTTTGACAGGAATGTTGGGGTATTGTCTTGTATCTAATCCTATGGATGCTAATGTGAAATTATGTGTTAGTAATAAAGATGATGTTGATGTTGGAAAATATCAAAAGCTAGTGAAAAAATTGATTTGCCTTACAGTTACCAGACCTCACATCTCTTTTCAAGGTAGTGTGGTAAGTCAATATATTTATAAGGCTCAAATTCCCATTGGCAAGCTCTGGAACGAATCTTCTGATACTTAAAGAAATCCTATAGACAGGGTCTTCCATACAAATGTCATGGCCATATTAACATTGAAGATTTTGCATATGCTAATAGTGTAGGGTCCTCAAATGACAAAAAACTATATTAGGATATTATACACTTTTAGGAGGTAACTCGATAACTTGGAAGAGTAAAAAACTATATGTGGTTGCTCGATCTAGTGCAGATTTAGAATACAGAACCATGCCACATACTATAATTGTACTAATATGGATCAAATCCATCATCTCCGAATTGGGTTTCAGTAGGGACATTTAGATGAAATTTCATTATGACAACCAAGCAGCTATTCACTCTTCCTTCAATTTAGTCTTTCATAAAAAAAAGAAGCATATTGAGGTTCATTGTGACTTTGTAAAAGATAAATTACAAGCTAGTATCATAAGTGTTCAATATGTTCTTATCTCAAGGTCAAGTTTTGATATATTCACATATAGCCAATTGCTTCAAAAACATTGAGCACTACATGTCCCATGCTAGGAATTTATGACGGTTTTGCTCCAATTTGAGGGGGAGTATTATAAGAGAAGAAGAAAGATGGCATAGTTGTAATTTATCTCTAAATTAGATCTTTATTTCCAACCCTCAAGATAAAGGTATCAGGACATGATCTTCATGCGCATTAATCAGTTCATGTCCTGAAGTCGTTAGGGAGCGCCAAACTTCATGTCATGTACATGATCATCCATGACTCAGGAGTTCATGTCCCAAGAGTAAACGGCGAAAAATGCTTTCTGTCCGATTTTGAGAATCAAGTACATAACACTATCGCGGGGCTCTCTCTGCTATTTCATTCCCACAGCCCTCTCTCGTCTCCACCGCCCCTCTCCGGTCTCCCTCTCTACGGCGTCCATCTTGCTGCGAATGTCCTTTTGGCGTCCTTCTCTCCATCTCGGACTCGCTCTCCCTCTAAACCTCTCTCTCGATTTTGACATTTGGGCTTCGATTTTTTAATTTCTACTTTGATTCGGCATCGATTTCCCCATTCGACTTTGATTTCAGCCATCGGCTTCGGTTTAACAGCCATCCTCCCTCTCCTCTCCCTCTCGACCTCCGTCGCAGAGCATGGGAGGTTGAGCATCTATTGCAGAGCTTCTCGGCCTCCCTCTCTTCTCTCTCTCGGCGTACCGTCGGAGCGCTGCCTCTGTCGGTGTAGCCCACCGCCGCCGCCGCCATTGCCATTGCCCACTGGCCCGTCGCCCTTGCCAGCTTGCTCGCCGTTGAGGAAGACGACGATGGTTTAATTTTTCCTAAGTTAGGAAAAATTAAATTATCATCATAAAAATCATTAATTTATAAATTTTATTTATAAAATAATTATTTTTATTTATTTAATATATTTATTTTATAATTACTATATTAAAATAGTGATTTAATAGTCATAATTAAAATATTGTTAAAATAAATATTTGATAAATTATTTTGGCATAATTATCCGATTGCTATAGTTAATTAAACCAATGGTTTTAAATTTTGTGATAATATATTATTAATTAATAATACATAAAATATATTATGTACAAATACATAGTGTGTTAAAGTTATGATTAGATCAATTTTTTCTCTTAAATTATTGATTTTTATGTTAAAATATATCATATGTCATTAATAAATTAATAACTCAACTTATTACTTTCTTTTTTGTTATTTATAACGTTATTTATTTATTATTTGTGATTAATCATGTACGTATTTCACTGGCTCATGTAATTACCATATTAATGCACAATAAAATATCTAATTCAATTAATAAATATATTAATATATTTAATTATACATTAAATAACTTATTCGTATAATAATGATGGTTGTTTTATCAAATTTGGGGTTTAAGGATTATGTTGTAATTAAGTGTAATATAAAAGTTTATGGATTCTCTTGTTTTTTATGTTTTTTTCGTGTTAGGGCACTAACACTGGAAACTGTTTTCCAGTGCACATAAAGTGGTCAACACTAACACCAAGTGCGAAGATGATCTGCATTTACATGACTGACATGATCTTCATGTTGGACATGAACTTGAACTTCAAAAATCCATTTGGGAGACTAACCCCCCCTAAGTGAACTATAAAAGGACTAAGGGGGAGGATTAGAGGTTAACTTTGAAACTCTAATCCTAGCCTCCATCATTTCATCTCTCGAGTCCCTCTCTTTGACCTCCTCTCTTTCGAGCATGTCTCTTTCTCCTCTAACTACTCTCTTTTCTTCTTTATCCTTCTTTACCTCTTTTCATCAAAGGTTCCTTGTCAACAAAATGAAAATTTGATCTTCATATTCATCTTCATCTTCATCTTCATCTTATGTATCTACATGATCTTCATCTTCGAAATGGGTGTTAGTCAAGACAACTTCATCTTCGAAATCTTTGAAATAGGGTGTTAGTCAAGACAACTTCATCTTCATCTTCATCTTATAGAAATTTAAAATTATTGATTTTAATAATTATAAAAATGAACTAATTAAACCAAAGTGTCTGAGTTAACAATATTTTAATTACCACTATTAAATCACTAATACAATAGAGTGAATAAAAAAATTCTGATTAATGAATAAAAAATATTATATTAATAACATAAGATAGATTTGTATTGTATTAATTAATAATATATTTTGACATAATTAATGATGATATATTAAACAAATGCATACTTTAATTATATTTTATTTACCAGAGACTTAAATATGAAGTTTAATATAGTAATAAAATAAAATAAAATAAAATAATAAATAAATACATATACAACTTTTAAAATAACCTAAAAAAAATTATTCAAATAACGAGTTCGTGCCTTTAATATTACAATCAACGAGTTACAAGTTTAGTACATATAAATTACGCATGTTCAAAAGTAATAAGAGTAAACTATCATTTATCGTTCCACATGGATGTCGATATGGCATCTCGAAATTGTGCGGCTCTTGTGGATTCTAATGCACTCTGCCTCCGAATGCTTGTTACTTGGCTACCCACATCCTCAAGATCATCGCAATCATCACTGTCTGTATCATCCATTGCACCTAATTGGACCGCATCACCTCCTCCACCGAGCTCGCCACCCGAATCATCAGCTTCATCTTCAAATATATCATCATAATCTTCTGCACGTATATAATTGTGCAATATGCAACAAGCATGTACAATTTTCACCTGGATCTTAAAAGAAAATGGAGGAGTGCCTTTTAATATTTGAAATCGAGCTTTTAAAGCACCAAAATTTCGCTCAATAATATTCCGTAAAGATGAATGTCTTCGGTTGAATAATTCTTTTTCATTTCTAGGAATATTATCTCCAAATTCTTGCAGATGATATCGGGTTCCTCGATATGGAGCCAAAAATCCCGGAAGATTTGCATAACTAGCATCGACTAGATAATATTTTCCTATAATAAAAATTATATACCACATAAAATAATTGAAGATAAAATAGATAAAAAAGTACTGCATAAAAATATATTACTTAACTTCAGGTACAAAGATTTTATCTTGACGAGTCAATGCATCCTTCAATACACGGGAATCGGCTGCTGACCCCTCCCATCCAGCAAGTACATAAGTGAATTGCATATCAAATGAACATGCAGCCATCACATTTTGTGAGAGATAACCTTTTCTATTCCAAAACCTTGGTTGATCTTCAAGTGGAATGTTGGCTTTGATATGAGTTCCATCAATAGCTCCAATACAATCCTAATTATACATTTTCAATTAATATTTACTAACTTTGTATATTAATATAAAATTATTTAGTTATAGGAAGTGATGTTACCTTGAAGTAGGGATAAAACATTGAATTTGTTAAAATCTTCGAGTGTGTGCGTTCCGAAGGCCGTTTGACGTAATCAGAGTGAAGTTTGAGGATTGCATCCAACACCTTGTTGAAATACTTACTTATCGTCCAGTTTGATCTATCAAACATCTCTGCTGAGATACTATACACTTGTCCTTGACCAACAGTTAGGAGGAAATATGCAAGTTGTTCTTCAACTGAGATGGTCTTTGTGGCTGATAAAAACCCTTTACTAGAAAGCATATCTGCGAATTTGTGAAATACCAGTTGGTTCATCCTGTACACTTTACGAAATTTAACTGGAGATTTGTCTAGTGCCTTTTGCAAATACAATGGACCATTCATCCCACAAGAATGTGGTACACATTTGTTACAATGGTACATATAGTATCTTTCCATGGCGATCATCAAAGTTGTGAATGCAACCATAATTGCAACCTTTTCATCGTCTGTCATAGTATCCATGGAAATCCACAAATTCAATCGCCTAAAATTCATAAACACGAGTAAACATCAATCTTCAAGCATAACCTATTTGCAATCACACCTATAAACAACCATATTCATCCACATTCCCACATCCTACATTCAATCACATCCTACATTCATCCACATTCACATATCCTACATTCAATCACATCCTACATTCATCCTCATTCCCACATCCTACATTCAATCACATCCTACATTCATCGACATTCCCACATCCTACATTCATCCACATCCCACATCCTACATTCAATCACATCCTACGTTCATCCCCATTCCCACATCCTACATTCATCCACATTCACACATCCTACATTCAATCACATCCTACATTCATCCACATCCTACATTCAATCACATTCCACATCCATACTCAAAACACCATATTTATCTATGCAATATATAAACACAACAACATATTAAATTTAAATACAAACCATACTAATAAGTTTTGTAACGTCATAATTCAAATATCATGTCTACTACATAATAATATTCCAAAAAAATAGTGTATTTATAACGCATTACAATTATTTTTTAAAACAAAATTTAAGCCACTCAACCCGCTCTTCCACTGTCATTTCCATAAACATGACCTTCTTAGTTGGTGTATCCAACCATGAAGGAGCGCGATACTTCAATTCTGTAGGCAAGTCCGGGATTTCCCTGAGGGCGTTGACGCAACCTCTTACAATATCGTCTTTCATCATGAAATTCTGAAATGTCTGAGCAATTCGATCTATTGCATCAAAAATTCTGCTACTAGTGTCGTTCGGGCATTTCGGTTCTCTTTCTACGACGACTTAAAGATGACCGTTTACTTCTTTCAGATTGATTACCTAGAGACTCATCCATGCTTAATAATGGTGATGGAGTATCCCTAACTATATCAACTTCCGCTGCCTCATCCATCGGGACATGTTCCGATTCACGGATCACCTCATCGCCCTGATCTACAAAGGTTGCAGCTCCTGACCCTACCGCTATTGTGTTTCCCACCACCACAGCAAATTTGTCGTATAGGGGGCAGCCTTCACGTCTGTACTTCTCAGCATCTTTATGCTCCTACAAGAATAAAACATCATTTAGACGTCTTGGAATAGAGTTATACTAACGCGAAAAACATAAAAAATATTTTATAGTACATCATATAGTCGAGCCATACAGATTTACTGACCTTTATGCAATCAAGCCATACAGAATTACATGCAGTAACTCGTTGTGTGGTTGCATCCCAACCAAACCCACTAGTGTTGATATAGCTCGTTACCGTTTGGTATGTTTTCTTCCACGCTCTTGTTCGATTCTTCACCTGCTCAACAGTTTTTTTCATGACTGTGTCTTCATTGAACTTATTTACACAGTCCATGTATACCTCATGCTTCCACACCCCGTTAGGCAACTTGTTCCCTAGATTGACCTGCTCGACCAAGATATCGAGCATTTTGCTATCATCATCGAATGTCCAAATATCATATGTTCGACCACTTGGTTGTCTTCTTGCAGCCATGTATAATCTAAATCCGATACGGTCCTCACGAAAAAAACTTTATCAGACAACCTTTACTCGTCACGGAAACACAAACCATAAAAAAAAAATACCATGTGGTGGATATGTATAATACCCGACTCTCCTCACCACATGGCAAAAACATTTCATAGCACTTCAAAAATTCTCAACAACATTCTCACACATTTCAAAATTAATTAAATTATTTTCACTAATGCATATGCACTAAACAAAGAAAACACACACACATCAAATCCGAATTCACCGAAGACCCTTGGTAGAGCCCCATATAACTTCGCAGTCACTATGAACTGTACCTCGTCAGTGATGGGGGTCGGGTTTCGTTAGCTAATGGATGCCCGTGTAGGCGACTCAACCTTGTTTGAATTGGACTAAAAACCCCTAAACACTAATTCTAGAACTTAATACCTTAAAAGCCCAAAACCCTAAACCCTCACCCCCCCCCCCCGCCCCCCCCCCCTTCCCCAAAACCTAAAAAACCCTAGAGCTTAAAAACACAAAAACCCCAAAATCTTAAAAACCATAAACCCCCTAAACCTTAAAAATCTTAATCCCTAAAATACCCTAAACCCTTAGCCTAAACCGTAAACCCGAAACACAAACCATAAAAAAAATACCATGTGGTGGATATGTATAATACCCGAATCTCCTCACCACATGGAAAAAACATTTCATAGCACTTCAAATATTCTCAACAACATTCTCACATATTTCAAAATTAATTAAATTATTTTCACTAATGCATATGCACTAAACAATGAAAACACACACACATCAAATCCAAATTCACCGAAGACCCCTGGTAGAGCCCCATATAACTTCGCAGTCACTATGAACTGTACCTCGTCAGTGATGGGGGTCGGGTTTCGTTGGCTAATGGACGCCCGTGTAGGCGACTCAACCTTGTTTGAATTGGACTAAAAACCCATAAACACTAATTCCAGAACTTAATACCTTAAAAGCCCAAAACACAAACCATAAAAAAATACCATGTGGTGGATATGTATAATACCCGAATCTCCTCACCACATAGGCAAAAATATTTCATAGCACTTCAAAAATTCTCAACAACATTCTCACACATTTCAAAATTAATTAAATTATTTTCACTAATGCATATGCACTAAACAATGAAAACACACACACATCAAATCCAAATTCACCGAAGACCCCTGGTAGAGCCCCATATAACTTCGCAGTCACTATGAACTGTACCTCGTCAGTGATGGGGGTCGGGTTTCGTTGGCTAATGAACGCCCGTGTAGGCGACTCAACCTTGTTTGAATTGGACTAAAAACCCATAAACACTAATTCCAGAACTTAATACCTTAAAAGCCCAAAACACAAACCATAAAAAAAATACCATGTGGTGGATATGTATAATACCCGAATCTCCTCACCACATGGCAAAAACATTTCATAGCACTCAAAAATTCTCAACAACATTCTCACACATTTTAAAATTAATTAAATTATTTTCACTAATGCATATGCACTAAACAATGAAAACACACACACATCAAATCCAAATTCACCAAAGACCCCTGGTAGAGCCCCAAATAACTTCGCAATCACTATGAACTGCACCTCGTCAGTGATGGGGGTCGGGTTTCGTTGGCTAATGGACGCTCGTGTAGGCGACTCAACCTTGTTTGAATTGGACTAAAAACCCCTAAACACTAATTCCAGAACTTAATACCTTAAAAGCCCAAAACCCTAAACCCCAAACCTCCCCCCCCCCCCCCCCCCAAAAAAAAAACCTAAAAAACCCTAGAGCTTAAAAACACAAAACCCCCTAAACCTTAAAAACCATAAACCCCCCTAAACCTTAAAAATTATAATCCCTAAAATACCATAAACCCCTAGCCTAAACCTTACCCGAAACACAAACCATAAAAAAAAAACTAAACCATCAAACCCTAAACCCTATCACCTACTAAACTCTAAACCCTAAACACTAATTCCAGGACTTAATACATTAAAAGCTCTAAACCCTACACCCTAATTCCAAACCCTAAACCCAAAAAACCTTATAGCTTAAAAACCCTAAACCCTCTAAACCTTTAAAACCCTAATCCCTAAAATACCCTTAACCATAAACCCTAATTACGCACTAAACCCTAAACCCTAATCCCTAAATTACCATAAACCCTAAACCGTAACCCTAAATCCCAAAATAATGCACAAATAACCCCCAATTACGCACTGAAAATAAATTTAAATCAAATAAAACACTAATTTAATGAAAAAAATTCGAGTTTAGGCATACCTTCTGAAATTTGGGGAAATCCGTAGCCGAAGGGTGAAATCGAAGGGGAAATCCGAAGCCGAAGGGTGAAGCCGAAGGGTGAAATCGAAGGGGGAAATCCGAAGCCGAAGGGTGAAATCGATGCCTAATCGAGACTAGCCAGAGAGATAAGAGAGTGGGAGGCCGAAAGGGAGAAGACAGAGAAGAAAGGGAGGTCGGGAGGGAATAGAGAGAGAGAAGCGAGAGAGAGCTTGTCCGAGAGAAGAGAGAGAGTCACGGAGACGAGAGAGGGGGTGCGACAGAGAGGGCGAGGCCGAGAGAAGACCGAGAGTTGAAGCCGGAGACGAGAGGGAACTGAGATAGTGGCCGAGATCAACGTCGGGGACGCAGGGAGACGAAGGCAGAGAACAATGTCGGGGGCGCAGGGAGACGAGAGAGGGAAGGGAGTGCGGGAGAGAGGAAGAAAAAAGAAAAAACGACGCGCGATGGGGGGGGGGGGGGGGGTGCGAGGAGAGAGAACGAGGCCGAGGGCGTCGCCCGTCCTTCAATTCGAAGAAGATCAAAATGGGCCTTCTTCCACATGATTGAAATTAAACTGTGGAGATGAAGGGCCCCTTCATCTCCTGCATCGAGATGAAGCTTCATCTGCGCTCCACTAACGACTTCAAGTGGAGAAGGGCGTTATGTGGTTGAAGATCATCTTATCCTTCGAGTTGACTAACCCCCCCTTAGGTTAATAATAAAATCCTAAGATTCAACACATTGAAGCTAAGTATATCACTAACGACAGTAGTTGTACACACCTTTTATGGATGAAACAATAATTAGGGGACTATAATTTAGAGCAAAATGAAAAGCCTATCTATTGTGACAACATGAGTGCAATAAACCTAAGTAAGATCTTGACACCACTTCATACGAGAGCATATTCAAACCAAGGGAATAAAAGTTGAATTTGTTCCTACAAAAATCAATTAGTGGATTCAGTTGATTCTCCAAGCTAAAAGACAAACTATGCGTGAGCAACCCTCCATCAAATTAGTTGAATTTACTTAAATCTAGAAAGCATATCCCGTTCATATTATGCAAGAAATGTGAAATGAAAAGAAAAACCTCAATTATAACATGTTTTTATATGGCATGATTGATCACTACGAAGTGCATAATTGATCAACTTAAGGCATTGATCGATCAACTACGAAAAAAACCTATTTAAATCAGGAGCACCCCCCAATCCTCACCATTCACACTAGTTAGTGATTTTCCCACCTCTCTACATCTCAGTTTGGCATCTCCACCCTGGTTTGGACCAAGAGATCCTCATATAAAGGAAAGGCTCCATAACTGGAAGAGGGATACACCATAATGCCGGATTGGTACAATCATTTTTGCACCAAGATCCAACATAGCCGATATATAGTCTTTTTTTTTTATAGAAACATAGTTGAACCTACAAGGTTGGACGTTGGGTTCTATAGGCGTGAGATTGCATCCCTCGATGAGTTTTTTGGGGCTTATGCTACCATGTTGGAAGGGAACAAGGCAAATTTTCTACACGAACCTTGAGGTAGAAGAACTTGAGAATGATGACCTCAAGTTCAGAAGATCTCCATTGATTAATTAATGGTGAGCTCAATGAGCTATTGGGCACACCAAAGAATGGATTGAAGAAGTATAGAGAGGAGATTTGACCAAATGATGTAGATGAAGAACACCCTCAACTCCTTTCAAATGCTTTTAGTTTGGTCATCGAACAGACCATAGGATACTCCTACAAAATTAAGATTAAAGATCTAAGCATTGAGCCCCGTCTAGTTATGGAGATTGTGACTCACGTCCTTAATCTAAGGAAAGTAACGTTCTCTTGATTGACCACATGTGACATCTTTTGGCTCTGGGCATTGACCCAAGGGTCCCTCTTGACTTCACCCAATAGGAGAACATCGAAAATAATTGTTTTGTTTGTCTTTTATTGTGGTGTTTGTATTTGTTATTAGTATTCCCCCCTAAGAAGCCACATGGGCCAACAATATTAAGTCATTGATTTGCTAATATTTTACCGTTTTCATGTTTTTGTGTCACCTTATTTGTCCTTTGCATAGAGGTGCTAGGCGTTGACCATGTGTCACTTGCTTACGTAGCAATCTTTTGCAATATCACGTGTCTGTAATGTGCTACTTTTCTTTGGTTGATTTCTGGGTTTCGTCAAAAGACTTAAAAATACCGTTTTTTGTTTCGTATGTTTTGAATGAATTTCAACATGATTTCGAATCTGGGTAATAAAAGCCAGATTAGAAAACATGAAGTTGATCTTACAAATATTACAGGGGAACAATCGAAAGGGAGAGAGAAGAGAGAATGAAATCTTACAGAGCTTCGACAGCGAGGACGAAAGCGATGAGGTAGAGAGAGGAGACGAGGGCTAGAACGGAAAGGTGGAGGGAGCGCGCCATGGGGAGGGGGCAGGAGGGAGAAAGTATGGGATATTTCACGACCAACGGATGTGAATACTTGTTGTATCTCTCTCATATGGTGGAAAGGATGGGATATTTCACGACCAACGGATGTGCATACTTGTTGTATCTCTTTCATATGGTGGCGCCGCTGCTTTTCTCAACCATTCGCTCTTTAACCTACTTTTGCTTTCTTGGAATGAATGAAAAAGAGTGCGAGCAACGAGAACGTAAGCCCCGTTCTGTTACTCCATGGATTCGTGGGAGGAGGCATCTGGGTTAGGCTCCACACAGGTCTCTGCCCACGCAAGTATGCGTTACCAGATAAGCCTCCTAGGGGATCTCCTTTCGGAGGCTGTATCTCTACAGAGAGTATGGCCCGGAGACTTTCCTTGGTCCAAGGAACAACCCGCTTTGTCTTGTAGTTCGCTAGTATGTAAACAACCCAGCATACGGTTTAAAATATGGAGACAGAAATTAGGATAGTTTGTGTTCGGAAAGGAACCTGAATAATTCGATTGTGTTCTCCTTCCAACCCTGATTCTTGTCTGATCTTTACCTTTAAACAAGAATCAAGATTCTGTGATTGTCAAAGGATGAAACCAAGCTTTCCAAGTGAAGATAATCTTTCCCCCATTTACGTCTTTTACTGAGCAAACTCTGTAAGCGTCACCAAAATCGGTGCTCTTCTTCCTCTAGTAACTCTGAATATTCAATTGACTATTATGAGATCAAATTTCTGGATCTCCTCTGCATTTTTGGGCATAGAACTTTTAACGAGAGAAGATTGAAGAAAAGAGCCGTTGTTCTGTTCGTTGGGCTGGCAGCTGTCGAGAAGACGAACAAATATTGATTTGTGAAAATGGTTTATTGAATTAACTGTTACGAATAACCATGTAGTTTTATACAGTAAAAAGGTAAAAGGGCAAAATAGTAAAATAAAAAAATAAATAATAAATAAATTAAATATATTCTAATACTCCCCCCTCAAGGTGGCTTGTAAATATCCTTAATAGCCATCTTGGACAACAAAGAAAAAGGTGGGTAGAAGGAAGAGGTTTAGTGAACATGTCGGCCAACTGGTACTGAGAACGAATAGGAAGTAACTTGAGGACGCCCGAAGTAACACGTTCACGAACAAAATGATAATCGATCTCAATATGTTTTGTACGCTCATGAAATGTGGGGTTTAAAGCAATATGTATCGCAGCTTGATTGTCGTAATAAAGCAATGCAGGAGATGCAACCTTAACTTGAAAATCTTGAAGAAGTTGTTGCAACCAAATGGTTTCACTGGCAGTAGAAGAGAGAGCTCGATATTCAGCCTCGACGGAGGAGCGAGAGACGGTGGTCTGCTTTTTGGCCTTCCAAGAGACCAAAGAATCACCAATGAAGATGAAAAAGCCTGTAGTAGATCGGCGAGAATCGAGGCATGATCCCCAATCAGCATTAGACTAAGCGCGTACTTGCAAGGAAGAAGTGGAAGAAAACAACAAACCTTGACCAGGACTGGTCTTGAGATAACGAAACAGGTGATGTACTGCCTGGAGATGAGGAAGGCGGGGTTGGGCCACAAATTGATTGAGCTTGTGAACGGCAAAAGTAATGTCGGGGCGAGATAAAGTGAGGTAAAGAAGTTTCCCAACAAGTCGCCGATAGTGGGTTATATCAGGAAGCAGGTCACCGTCAGTGGCAGTTAAATGAAGCTTGGGATCCATGGGAACACTAGTGGGTTTACAAGCTAGGTAACTTGAGTCTTCAAGTAATTGTAAGGTGTAATGACATTGAGAAAGCACAATACCGGTTTTGGACTGAGCAATTTCAAGACCAAGGAAGTGCTTAAGACAACCAAGGTCCTTGAGCTTGAACTGTGTATGCAGAAATTGTTTGAGCTCAGCAATAGCACGAGATGAAGGGCCAGTAAAGATGATATCATCCACATAAACCAATAGTGCAACAAAGGAGGAACCATGACCCTTGGTGAAAAGAGAGTAATCATATGTCAATTGGAGAAAGCCAAAATTGATTAAAACATGAGAAAATTAGGAATACCATTGCCGCGAAGCTTGTTTGAGACCATAGAGGGACTTGTGAAGCTTGAAAACGAGTCGGCTGTGGGATGAAGAGGACTCTCCCTGTCGAAGATAGCCAAGAGGGAGATCCATGTAGATTTCTTCAAAAAGATCACCGTTTAAGAAAGCATTGTTGACATCAAGCTGAGCTAGATGCCAATTATGAGAGGCGGCAAGGGCAAGAAGAACCTTCACAGTGACCAATTTGGCCACAGGAGAAAAGGTGTCAACAAAATCTAAACCTTCTTGTTGGGTGTAGCCTTTGGCTAAAAAACTTGATGTATAATTTTAGTTACATCGACTTTTATACCTCGCAAGCGTACGAATCGTTCATGTAATCTAGCAGTAAGCGAGGGTCATATCCACAGGGAGGATTGAATTTTGTGTATTCTTCAGTCAAACTAGCCTAACCAAATATGATGAATTAATCTAAACTAAACACTAATTATATCTTAAATTATCAAGCAATAATTTAATTAACTACTTGCACAACAGGAAATGTCAACTCTGGATTTTACCGTGATTCGTGCCTCTCTCGAGCGCCACGTAACCACGAATCCGGATTCTCAATCCTTGCGTCTAGCCCCTCTCGGGCGCCTAGAGTTAATGACAAAGATCGGATTACAATAGAATGCAGAGAATCAATTTCCTATTGTGATGATGCTAAAATTATCAACTTTGGATTTTATCGTGATTCATGCCTCTCTCGAGCGCCATGTAACCACGAATCCGGATTCTCAATCATTGCGTCTAGCCCCTCTCGAGTGCCTAGAGTTAAAGACAGAAATTGGATTAAAATACCAAAATCCAACCTCAATTATAATCTTACCCTAATTAGCTAATTTAATCAAATATCAAGAAAACAAATCTTAAATAAACCTTAATTATCAAATCAGATTCAATTAACATTCAAAACCTAAGTTCAAACTATATGAAAAATTAAATTCAATAATGACGAATTACTCCCCTTCTTCCTCCTCTCGCTCGGGCAGCAACTCGTTCTCACGGGTGCCAAAAACTTGATGTATAATTTTAGTTACATCGACTTTTATACCTCGCAAGCGTACGAATCGTTCATGTAATCTAGCAGTAAGCGAGGGTCATATCCACAGGGAGGATTGAATTTTGTGTATTCTTCAGTCAACTAGCCTAACCAAATATGTTGAATTAATCTGAACTAAACACTAATTATATCCTAAATTATCAAGAAATAATTTAATTAACTACTTGCACAACAGGAAATGTCAACTCTGGATTTTACCGTGATTCGTGCCTCTCTCGAGCGCCATGTAACCACGAATCCGGATTCTCAATCCTTGCGTCTAGCCCCTCTCAGGTGCCTAGAATTAATGACAAAGATCGGATTATAATAGAATGCAGAGAATCAATTTCCTATTGTGATGATGCTAAAATTATCAACTTTGGATTTTACCGTGATTTGTGCCTCTCTCGAGCGCCACGTAACCACGAATCCGGATTCTCAATCCTTGCGTCTAGCCCCTCTCGGGCACCTAGAGTTAAAGACAGAATTTGGATTAAAATACCAAAATCCAACCTCAATTATAATCTTACCCTAATTAGCTAATTAATCAAATATCAAGAAAACAAATCTTAAATAAACCTTAATTATCTGGCTCTCTCGAGTCTCGGTTGGAGTCGGAATAACTCCGGGAATGGTCGGAAATACGTAACCGACTCCGGAGGATAGTCGGAAAGCGGAAGTGGCACCGGAGAAGCCCTCTCGGATGTCTTCTCGGCCTGGCGAGCGACGACTGTCGAACTCACCTCGACGGAGACTCTCTCGAGCTCTCCTCGGGTTTGTTCTCAGTTGCTGGACGGCGGTGGACGACGGTGGCGCGACGGAAGGTATTGGCCCGACGAACGACGGTGGGGAACTCCTCTAATTCAGATTCAATCTGTTCACGCTCCCCTCTCGGGTTTTCCCTCTCGGGTCCCCTTTCGACCTGCTCTTTCGACGCCCCCCTTTTGCTTTAAATACCATCTTATTTATTTTAAAACGATTTGACCTAAAAATCATCTCCATTTCACTAAGGGCATTTTGGTAAATATCTCCTTCTCCACCATAATTCTCCTGAAATTCCATAATTAAATCTATAAAAAGCATTTCAGGAAGAAATAAACCTTAAAAACAATGAAATATAATTCAGGAGAGAAAAATATGCAATATCGACAGTGATTAATGCCAAATTCAATAAATGCTCATTTCATTTGAAAACCGATAAATAACCACCTATAACACAATTATAAAGGTTATTCTATTATAATTAACCTAGTTCTCATGTCAGAATATGGCATCTATCACACCCCAAACCTAAATCTTTGCTAGTCCCTAGCTAAACAACAATCGAACCAAAATTAAGCCTAGGAAAACAAAATGCCACTTTCGTAGGGAGCACGATTGCATTTAGCGCATGCAACAAGCCGTTAAACCCATACTCTGCAGTAGTGGACGAGTTATGTCTCGTGAGGGTTTGCATGGAATTTACCCACAAAATTCATCTAAATCAATAATATAAAAAGAAAAAACTGAAGAAAATTTACTCCTCATTAGCATATGACTAACACTTAGTATCGTAAAATATCTGAAAATCATATGAGATCTTACAAAATTTGAAAACCTGTGTAAAATATAGTCTATTATTAATCCAAATACACTCATTGTTACTCTACCTGAACCAATGTGACCCATAAGCTATTACTTCAACAGAACAAAGAGGCAACAAACAACAATAAAATCCTGGTCACATCACAATTAAGAGAAAATAGTAGAGTAAGCCTATTGTCTGACAATCTCACAAAAGAAATATACTAATTTCAATTTTGACTTGCAACTTCTTTCAAATTACAATTCAACATCAAAGTTAAGGAAACTCATTGCTTCCAGATTTAAAACCATTTTACGCTATTACCAGCGCACTTTTGCTATTACCACCGTAATTTTTGTTTCACTGAATACTTTTGGTATTACCACCATTTTGTATTCATCTTCACTGCACATACACTGATATTTAAGTAACCGACTGTTCTGGTGCATGTCCCTGGGTTTGCCCAGGCTGTTTCTGAAGTTATCTGTCTTTTGCAAGCAAGAGCATTTCCATTTGCATTCATACATTACAACAAGGAATTTCACTGAGGTATAAAAAAGAATGAGTTCAAACAGGCATACAAGACTATTCAGACTAACATAGATCAACACTAGATTTACATGTTCTCTTTTGCAACTAAGTTCCAAGTCTAATGCAATAGTAAGTTATCCCATTGAATTCTCATGAATCACAACAAATGATATCAGATTTCTAATAGGCATATTCTACACAGTTTTACGAAAATTTTTGAAACACATTTAAGCAACTTATTTTAACTCTACTAATGTTAACCACATACTAAGAGGAGTAGTTTGAAAACCACGAACAGAAATCAAAAGAAAATTATTGCTAAGGCATAAAAGAGCCGTTTCCCCCCCAAACCTAAACCTGACATTGTCCTCAACGGGATTCAATCTAACCGAGACTCGAGAGAGCATGTAACTAAAATTATACATCAAGTTTTTGGCGCCGTTGTCGGGGAGGCACGTACTAAGTGTATTTCTTTGTTCTCCATGGTCTTAGGTTAGATTTATTTTTATATTATTTTATTATTTTATTATTTTATTATTTTTTTTTTATTTTTTTATTTTTTTTTTTTGCTTTCATAATTTTAGCTTGGTGATTTTTTTTATGGAATTATTTTTATTTATTCTAGTTAGTTCATATTTTTAGTAGTGAGTTTGTTAGCTTAATTTGATAGTTCGTTTTGTTTCTTTTTGTGTTTTTATGCACGGGCGCCGCTCCCTAGGTGGACCATTAGCTCCCTTTGTTGAAGAGGTAGAACAGATTTGTAGGAAAACACCCGAAGTCAAAGTAAGAGCTACCATGGCCAATCAGGGTGAACCATTACAGTTACCTGCAACAGGGAAGCTAAGATCCAGGTGGTCCGGTCCATTTGAGGTCACACAGATGTTTCCTCATGGCGCTATTGAGATCCGCAATCACGGAGACGGGTCGGTCTTCAAAGTTAACGGTCAGAGGCTCAAACCGTATCTTGAGAATTCATCTTGAATGCGTCAAAGTCTTGCTTACGACTATAAACTTAGCACATTGTGGGCAATCCCCACGTTTCTATCCCTTTGTGCATTACAGTTTTATTTTTATTTTATTTTATTTATTTTATTTTATTTATTTTTATTTATTTTTATTTTATTTTATTTTGTTTTGTTTGGTTTATTCATTCTTATTTGCCGGCTGAGAGCATAAATGGTTTCGGTAGTCGATGACCAGACTTTTGGTCCCTAGTTTGAGAGGTCTGTACTCAAACAACCGTTCTGGGATTGACCAGTTCGATCTTGAAGTATTGAATGAAAACCTTATGGTGAGTAACATAAGGACTTGTGTTCAGCGCGTGATTCCTGCTGCCTTTAGTGGCCAGTTGATGTATAATTTTAGTTACATCGACTTTTATACCTCGCAAGCGTACGAATCGTTCATGTAATCTAGCAGTAAGCGAGGGTCATATCCACAGGGAGGATTGAATTTCGTGTATTCTTCAGTCAACTAGCCTAACCAAATATGATGAATTAATATGAACTAAACACTAATTATATCCTAAATTATCAAGCAATAATTTAATTAACTACTTGCACAACAAGAAATGTCAACTTTGGATTTTACCGTGATTCCTACCTCTTGAGCGCCACGTAACCACGAATCCGGATTCTCAATCCTTGCGTCTAGCCCCTCTCGGGCGCCTAGAGTTAATGACAAAGATCGGATTACAATAGAATGCAGACAATTAATTTCCTATTGTGATGATGTTAAAATTATCAACTCTGGATTTTACCGTGATTCGTGCCTCTCTCGAGCGCCACGTAACCACGAATCCGGATTCTCAATCCTTGCGTCTAGCCCCTCTCAGGCGCCTAGAGTTAATGACAAAGATCAGATTTCAATAGAATGCAGAGAATCAATTTCCTATTGTGATGATGCTAAAATTATGAACTCTGGATTTTACCGTGATTCGTTCCTCTCGAGGGCCACGTAACCACGAATCCGAATTCTCAATCCTTGCGTCTAGCCCCTCTCGGGCGCCTAGAGTTAAAGACAGAAATCGGATTAAAATACCAAAATCCAACCTCAATTATAATCCTACCCTAATTAGCTAATTTAATCAAATATCCAGAAAGCAAATCTTAAATAAATATTAATTATCAAATCAGATTCAATT
The DNA here is from genome assembly GCF_029961685.1 of Aristolochia californica. NCBI lineage: Eukaryota > Viridiplantae > Streptophyta > Magnoliopsida > Piperales > Aristolochiaceae > Aristolochia > Aristolochia californica. Next base: position 1,531,990 of record NW_027182268.1, read on the forward strand.
AACATTCAAAACCTAAGTTCAAACCATATAAAAATTAAATTCAATAATGACGAATTACTCCCCTTCTTCCTCCTTTCGCTCGGGCAGCAACTCGTTCTCACGGGTGCTGCAATTTCCGGAAATTGGTGGCATCGGGTAGCAATAGTGAGTGGCCGGAGGTAGAGACGACGCCGGCGACGAAGGTTGGAAGCTGAGGGATGGAGGGAACTTTCGGCGAAGAACGAAACAGAGGTGAAGTTCTCTAACCGGCTCTCTCGAGCCTCGGTCGGAGTCGGAATCGCTCCGGGAATGGTCGAAAATACGTAATCGACGCCGGAGTATGGTCGGAAAGCGGAGTTTGCACCGGAGAAGCCCTCTCGGATCACTTCTCGGCCTGGCGAGCGACGACTGTCGAACTCACCTCGACGGAGACTCTCTCGAGCTCTCCTCGGGTTTGTTCACGGTTGCTAGACGGTGGTGGACGACGGTGGCGCGGCGAAAGGTATTGGCCCGGCGAACGACGTTGGGGAACTCCTCTCGGGTCCTCCCCTGTTTCCGGTCGATACTCTGTTTTCTGTTCACGCTCCCCTCTCGGGTTTTGCCTCTCGGGTCCCCTTTCGACCTCTCTTACTTCCTTTAAATACCATCTTCTTTATTTTAAAACTATTTGACCTAAAAATCACCTCCATTTCACTAAGGCCATTTTGGTAAATATCTCTTTCTCCACCAAAATTCTCCTGAAATTCCATAATTAAATCTATAAAAAGCATTTCAGGAAGAAATAAACCTTAAAAACAATGAAATATAATTCAGGAGAGAAAAATATACAATATCGACAGTGATTAATGCCAAATTCAATAAATACTCATTTCATTTGAAAACCGATAAATAACCACCTATAACACAATTATAAAGGTTATTCTATTATAATTAACTTAGTTCTCATGTCAGAATATGACATCTATCACCAGTCACACGGAGATTTCTTCAAAGTGTGATGTGGGATAGCGGTTTCATCTACGGATGATTACCTACGGGTACGGCTGATACGAGTAAACCTTCTTCGAGGGAGACTATGTATCATTCCTGGGGGCCTTTATTGACTTTTCGGTATTAGGTTAATTATAATAGAATAACCTTTATAATTGTGTTATAGGTGGTTATTTATCGGTTTTCAAATGAAATGAGCATTTATTGAATTTGGCATTAATCACTGTCGATATTGCATATTTTTCTCTCCTTAATTATATTTCATTGTTTTTAAGGTTTATTTCTTCCTGAAATGCTTTTTATAGATTTAATTATGGAATTTCAGGAGAATTATGGTGGAGAAAGAGACATTTACCAAAATGCCCTTAATGAAATGGAGATGATTTTTAGGTCAAATCATTTTAAAATAAATAAGATGGTATTTAAAGCAAAAGGGGGGCGTTGAAAGAGCAGGTCGAAAGGGGACCCGAGAGGGGGGACCCGAGAGGGGAGCGTGAACAGAAAACAAAGTATCGACCGAAAACAGGGGAAGACCCGAGAGGAGTTCCCCACCGTCGTTCGCCGGGCCAATACCTTCCGTCGTGCCACCGTCGTCCACCGCCGTCCAGCAACCGAGAACAAACCCGAGGAGAGCTCGAGAGAGTCTCCGTCGAGGTGAGTTCGACAGTCATCGCTTGCCAGGCCGAGAAGAGATCCGAAAGGGCTTCTCCGGTGCCACTTCCGCTTTCCGACTATCCTCCGACGTCGGTTACGTATTTCCGACCATTCCCGGAGCTATTCCGACTCCAACCGAGACTCGAGAGAGCCGGTTAGAGAACGTCAGCTTTGTTTCACTGAATACTTTTGGTATTACCACCATTTTGTATTCGTCTTCACTACACATACACTTATTTTTAAGTAACCGACTGTTCCGGTGCATGTCCCTGGGTTTGCCCAGGCTGTTTCTGAAGTTATCTGTCTTTTGCAAGCAAGAGCATTTCCATTTGCATTCATACATTACAACAAGGAATTTCACTGAGGTATAAAAAGGAATGAGTTCAAACAGGCATACAAGACTATTCAGACTAACATAGATCAACACTAGATTTCATGTTCTCTTTTGCAACTAAGTTCCAAGTCTAATGCAATAGTAAGTTATCCCATTGAACTCGTATCAGCCGTACCCGTAGGTAATAAGAAGGTTTACTCGTATCAGCCGTACTCGTGGTAATCATCCGTAGATGAAACCGCTATCCCACATCACACTTTGAAGAAATCTCCGTGTGACTGGCCACTGAAGGCAGCAGGAATCACGCGCTGAACACAAGTCCTTAAGTTACTCACCATAAGGTTTTCATTCAATACTTCAAGATCGAACTGGTCAATCCCAGAACGGTTGTTTGAGTACAGACCTCTCAAACTAGGGACCAAAAGTCTGGTCATCGACTACCGGAACCATTTATGCTCTCAGCCGGCAAATAAGAATGAATAAACCAAACAAAAAAAATAATAAAAAAAAACTTGATGTATAATTTTAGTCACATCGACTTTTATACCTCGCAAGCGTATAAATCGTTCATGTAATCTAGCAGTAAGCGAGGGTCATATCCACAGGGAGGATTGAATTTCGTGTATTCTTGAGTCAACTAGCCTAACCAAATATGATGAATTAATCTGAACTAAACACTAATTATATCCTAAATTATCAAGCAATAATTTAATTAACTACTTGCACAACAGGAAATGTCAACTCTGGATTTTACCGTGATTCGTGCCTCTCTCGAGCGCCACGTAACCACGAATCCGGATTCTCAATCCTTGCGTCTAGCCCCTCTTGGGCGCCTAGAGTTAATGACAAAGATCGGATTACAATAGAATGCAGAGAATCAATTTCCTATTGTGATGATGCTAAAATTATCAACTTTGGATTTTACCGTGATTCGTGCCTCTCTCGAGCGCCACGTAACCACGAATCCGGATTCTCAATCCTTGCGTCTAGCCTCTCTCGGGCGCCTAGAGTTAAAGACAGAAATTGGATTAAAATACCAAAATCCAACCTCAATTATAATCTTATCAGAAAGGGAATGATAAGAGATGTCGTTAGAGTTCGGATAAGGTGTAGAGGGTAAAACAGATGGGGAAGAACCAGCAAGTAAATTGTAGTGATAATTCTGCAATTAATGAGGTGGATGGATCGTCCTAGTAGATTTGCGAAGAGAAGTGCCAGTAGATGTAGAAGGAACAAGCACTGGAAGAGTATTAGTTGGAATATCATCAACAGGAGCATCATAACTAGCTGGTGAATCATGAATAGGGGAAGAATCAAGGTCTGGGAGAGAAGGAGTTTGTATGAAGGAGTGGGGCAGAACCAAATCAGGAAAGGGATCAGGAACTGTAATTGAACTGGTGATAGTATGAAAAGGGAAAACTTCCTCATGGAACGTTAAATCTCTAGAAATAAAAACATGTTTGGTCTCCACATCATAGAATTTATAGTCTTTCACACCAGCTGGATAACTAAGAAACACACAAACTCGAGCACGAGGGTGGAACTTAGTTCGATGAGCAGCTAAGGTGGAAACAAAACCTAAACAACCAAAGACTCTAAGAGAAGGATAATCAGGAGCTGTGTTGTATAGCAAATGAAAAGGTGTGTTGTGTCGCAAGAGAGGAGATGGAGTTCTATTAATCAAGAAAACCGTTGTAAGAATATATTCTGTCCAAAAATAGACTGAAATGCGGGATTGGAAGAACAATGAGCGAGCCACATTCAAGAGGTGTTGATGTTTTCTTTCAACAACTGAGTTTTGTTGAGGTCTTTCAACACAGGAAAACTGGTGCAAGACTCCTTGATCTTGAAAAAACTCAACAAAAGATAACTCCGGGGCATTATCAGATCGGAAAACTTTGATTTTAGCATTAAACTGAGTAAAAACCATATTAAAAAATGCGGTATCACAGAGAGAGCATCAAATTTAGTTTCTAACAGATAGATTTAGGTAAATCGAGTGCAATCATCAACAAGAGTTAAGAAGAAACGATGGCCAGTATGAGAAACAGTCTGATAGGGTCCCCAAATATCACATTGCACAAGATCAAAAGGAAATTATGACAAGTTATTGTGAGATTCAAAAGATAGTCTATGTTGTTTAGCAAGAGGACAAATATAACAAGGATCTGATTTATGTAATTTAGTTACATCGCAGTTCAACTGATCCTTCAAAAAATCTAGTCGTTGGAAAGAAATGTGTCCTAGCCTATTATGCCAAACATGGGCTGAAACAGTGTTAACAAAAACATGAGAAATATAATTCAAACTTTGAGCACTGAGGACATAAAGATCTTGGACTCTGTCACCCTTGCCAATCGTCCTCTGGGTGGATAGATCCCGGATAACAAAACAATCAGGAAGAAAACTTACTATAAGGCCAGAGTCAGTAACTAAAGCACTAACAGAGGTCAAGTTGAATTTGAATTGAGGAACAAATAGTACGTTTTTAAGTACAAGGTGAGAATGCAATTTAATATCATCAGCAAGATGGACTAAAAGTTGAGTGTTATTGGGTAAAGTAACCGTAGTGTGAGGAATAACATGCAAAGAAACAAAAACAGGAGCGTGAGAGCAAATATGTCGAGTAGCTCCTGAGTCGATAATCCATGATTGAGGTGAAGAAATTAAAGGATTTAAGGATACAGAAAAACAAATACCTGCCACGCAGTTGGATGTAGAAGATTCCGCAGCAATTGTGACTTGTGCGGAGCTACTCAGGTGTGTAGAAAGCATGGACATGAGCTGCTGAAACTGAGCGGAGTCAAGATTCTGCACAAGACTCCCAACAGAAGTAGAACCTGGGCCATCAGCAGCAATGGAAACCTGATGAGCAGCAGCATGAGAATGTTGCGTGGGTTTGGAGGCAGGTCCAGTCGGATAGCCATGGATCTTGAAGCAACAAGCAATAGTATGGCCAACGGTCTTGCAGTGAGTACAATAATGCTTATCCTTGTTCGGATTCCGGGGAGCATGATAATTCTGATTCCGAGAAGCATTGGGATTCGGATTCCAGGGAGCACTGTAATTTGAGTGAAATTTCTGAGAGGTTTGTGGGTCAGGTTTATGAACGTCTGTCTGCTCAGATTTAAACGTGAATGCCATTGTGTCGGTGGGGGTATGCGAACTCGAGGCATGAAGGGTCCTCCGTTGTTGTTCCTCTTGGACAACCAAAGAAAAAACACGATTATGAGGAGGCATCGGATCCATGAGGAGCAGCTGACCACGAACATGGGAGAAAGAGTCATCAAGGCCCATCAAGAATCACATGACATACTCCATGTTGTGGTAATCAATAAGAACCTTAACTCCACTACAGCATTTTCCACAAGAGCAATGAGGACGGTAATTGTTCAGTTCTTCCCAAAGGGTCGTCAGCTTCGTGAAATAAGTGCTAACGGAATCCTTTGTCTTGGCGCAAGTTCATCAATTCTCGTTTAAGTTGAAAAATGCGCGGACCATTGCGTTGTTGATAACGATCCCGAAGAGCGAGCCAAATTTCGTGGGCAGAAGCAGCAAACATAACACTTGCAGAGATTTTCTTGGAAACCGAATTTAAAATCCAAGAGATGACAATATTGTTATTCCGGGTCCAGGAGTTCGACAAAGGAGGATCAGCACTCTGAGGTACATGTATGGAACCATCGATAAAGCCCACTTTATTCTTCACGGATAAGGTGAGGGACATTGCACGGCTCTAACTGGTGTAATTTTCACCAGTAAGTAGCTGCGAGACAAGAACTTGCCCGGGGCTGTCCGAATGGTGAAGATAGTATGGGTTCGATGGTTCGTCAAAATTGGAACGAGTCGAACTGGTACGAAGACCAGAATTGGAAACGCCCGTCAATGAATAAGTCTCCATGGAGCCCCCAAGAAGATTCTAATGAAGGTCTGGTATGTAACCTAAGAATTCAACATAAAAATTTTGAACAACAAATGTACCATAGCACACCTTTCGGCCAAACACAAAAAACAGAAAAAAAAAATATATCACACCTCTCGGTCAACCACAAAAAAAAAAAAAAAAACAGAAAGGAAACTTAACCTTCACGACTAAATCCATAGGCAATAAAAAAAAATTCAGAGAGAGCACCAACTCTCGGCCAAATCCTGAGACAAATTAGGTCACGGCAACGGCGCTAGAACACCACGACCAAAACAGGGGAAAATCAGCCCGCACGACAACGGTGCCAGAGCACGACTACCAAAAAAAAGGGGCAAATCAGCCCTCACGGCAACTGCGCCATAGCACCACTACCGAAATCCATTTTTCACAGCAACGGCGCTATCTCGCCGAGAAAACAGAAGCTTAACTTATTTAGAAAAAAAAAATTAGGAGGAAGATGAAATCTAACCTCTGTGTCAGAAGATCAGCTGAAATAGAGAGCTGAAATCAGGTCGCCGATGACCGTCGCCGAAATGGACGATGGATCGCCGAAATCGCCGAGAGAAGGGCCGCCGGCCGAAAATACTCTGAGGATGAGGATCATCCGCTCTGATACCATGTTAGAATTTTGGATTGGAAAAGAGCCGTTGCTCTGTTCGTCGGGCTCACAGCAGTCGAGAAGACAAACAAATATTGATTCATGAAAATGGTTTATTGAATCAACTGTTACGAATAACCATGTAGTTTTATACAGTAAAAAGGTAAAAGGGCAAAATAGTAAAATACAAAAAATAAATAATAAATAAATTAAATACATTCTAATATGGCGCTTCCCACACAAACTCACTCCACAACCCCTCCTCTTATCCACCCGAATTACCATCACTAAACCACAGAGACTTGTCGTCGTCAAAGCCGAATAGCGAGGAGAGCTCGTTGGCGGAAGGACAGCCGGAGAAGGGCTCGAGAGAGCGGCGGTTCTGTTGGTGTGCCTCAAGGGAAGGTGGGTGAGCGTCGAAGTCACAGTTGGGGCAATGGAGTAGTTGGTGGGAGGCGCAGAAAATCGAAGCCGGCTGGTCTCGGCAGACATCGCAGAGATAGTATCTGGAGTGTTTGGAGAAAATACCATTGGCGGCGTGTACTTGACGGTCGCAGGAGATGCAAAGCTTGGCAGAATCGGCTCGACAGTAGAGCAAGGCTTGTTTCTCCTTCCAATGGTTGCAGACTTTGCTTTTGTTCTCTGGGTGGTCTTCATCCTGGGCATTTCTCGCCATTTTTGAGCGACTCCTGCTGTAAAGTTTCATTAAGCCTCTGGTCTCCTTTTGTAGTTCCCGGCAACCTTTGTCTCTCTCCCTCTTTCTCAGATGCCTCTCTAGTGAATGACATAAATAAAAAAACTGCAAACTTTATCATCAAATTAACTCAAGAATTCTCTACTAAAAATATTAAATCAAGAGCTGTAGTTGTTGGCGGTGAGTTAAGAACTTTTTCACATAGAAAACAGAGGAGAAAGCAGACGGAAAAAATTGAAGCGCTCAGAAGTATCACCCCTGATTTCTTTCCAACCAAGGAAGAGAAATCTTTCAAAGTGGGTCCATAATATACCTTTCAAAATAAATACGGTACGAGAAGAAATTTAAAAAAAAAAAAAACCAGTAGAGTAACACTTCAAGCACTCGTCAAAGACTCAGAAATGGCTTCCATCAAAACGAAACATTACCTTTCCTGCCAAACAAAAAAAAGTGGGACATCCAGAAAAAATGCCAGATTAGAAATCATGAAGTTGATTTTACAAATATTACAGGGGAACAATGGAAAGGGAGAGAGAAGAGAGAATCAAATATTACAGACGAAGGTGATGAGATAGAGAGAGAGGAGACTGGGGCTAGAAGGGAGAGGTGGAGGGAGCGAGACCGTGGGCCACATTCGGAACGAAGGAAAACAACAAAATGGTATCGTTGCCGTAGGTCAGACCCTCTCGTTAGTCACAAATAAAAAATCCAGTTGCTCCGGTCAAATACAGCCTAAAAGATAAGCCAACATTCCATGTGGGACTATAAACGAGGTAGAATCGATTACAAATTAAAAGCCCCAGCTTCGAATCTCCTTGCATTCAAATATGGGGACAGAAATGGCTTCTTCTTCTTCCATTTTCTGTTTCCCTTAGGATAGTTCTTACTGGGAAAGGAACCTGAATAATTCGATTGTGTTCTCCTTCCAACCCTGATTCTGGTCTGATCTTTACCTTTAAACAAGAATCAAGATTCTGTGATTGTCAAAGGATGAAACCCAGCTTTCCAAGTGAAGATAATCTTTCCCCCATTTACGTCTTTCACTGAGCAAACTCTGTAAGCGGCACCAAAATGGGTGCTCTTCTTCCTCCTCTGACTCTGAATATTGAATTGACCATTATGAGATCCAATTTCTGGATCTCCTCTGCAATTTTGTGCAATCTGAAAATCCAAAACATAGCTGATTTTAGGTTACGTATTGGCCATGTTCTGTTGTGTATTGGATTCTTAAATGTAATGGCTTAATTGGAAAAGTAGATGGAACTACGAAAACAATGGAGACACCCTTTTTTTTTCACAATTGTGGCATGATGTATTTTTAATTAATTCTAACTTTATATGAGAATTCTTATTAATTGAGATATTAATTAATCGTGTGTTTGTTTGATGGATCACTTTGTTTTCAATATATGTATGATGAATCACTATGTCTTTGTTAAGCATACTAATAAGGGAGATGTTCTCCTAATGATATATGTGGATGATATTATTATAACATGAAGTGTTTCAAAAATTATTAGCCAGATGAAGGAGAGTTTATGTAAATAATTCACGACAAAAAACATGGGTCTCATCAAATATTTTCTCGGGATTGAAGTGTTGCAATCTAAGTATGGCATTGTTTGTGCGCATTATGTAGTTCATTCAATTAGGCCGTTAATGGTACACTAATGTCAGCATCATCTAAAAAATGCACGCAATTGTCTCAAGCTAAAATCGTGGAATCACGATTCAGCCCAAAATTGTGAATAATACACTTGAAGCCATTGTTCGGGACGCGTCGAATTTTTTCTTTTTCTGTCTCGCGCTCTCTTCTCCCTCTTGACCTTCCTCCCCCAAATTTTTTTTCTCCTGCTCTCTTCTTCCTCTCGTCTTTGCACTACCACTCCCTCTCCATCTCCCTCTCCCTCTCCCTTCTCCCTCTCTCGTCTCCCTCTCTCTTCTCCCTCTCCCCTCCATCTCTTCTCCCTCTCGGTCTCCGTAGCAGAGCATCTAATCGAAGAGTCTCTATTGCAAGGCCTTTGACGTACCATCGGAGCGCCGCCTATGTCGTCGTTGCCTCCCTGCCATTATCGACACCGTGAGGAAGATGGCGTTATTTATTAATTATATTAAATTTTTTTAATTACTGTATTATATTAGTGATTTAATTGTGATAATTAAAATATTACCAAAACAAGTATTTGATCAATTATATTTGTTTAATTAACCTATTTTTATTTTGGTTTAATAAAACCTATTTTCTGGCCATTACCCACCCCCTTACCCCTAAGTTGATGATTTTAATATTAAAGGTACGAACTCATTGTTATATTCCAAGGCATAAACATTTGCTATTATATTGTAAATTGTGGATTATTATGAGTAACTCGGTGTCCTTTTAAGCATGTTTTTAAGTTTTAATTATATAACTATATATATATATAACTATATATATATATATATATATATATATATATGTGTGTGTGTGTGTGTGTGTGTGTGTGTGTGTGTTATTAATAATCTATCCTAGGTTATTAAAAAATTATATATATATATATATATATATATATATATATATATATATATATATATATATATATATTTATTATATTCATTAATTTTATTACTATATTAAATTAGAAATTTAAGACTGATAATTAGAATATTGTTAAAGAAAGCATTTGATGAATTATTTTGGTTTAATTATCTCATTTTTATAATTAATTAAACTAATCAATTTTAATTTTATAAAAATGTATTATTAATTAATACTACATAAAAAATCTATCTTCTGTAATTTTTTACTTTATATATTTATTTTTTATAATTTATTATAGTCACACGTAATTATTATATTATTTTATAATACTGTAATTATTAATTTATATGATATAATATTTCATTAATTAGTATATTAATATATTTTAATACTACATTAAATCACTAACACCCAATTTGAAATTGATGTTGAATTAATTCATTGCCTTGAATTTGAAGTCAAACTTCAACTTCAACTTCAATGTTCACTAACCCCCCCTTTGACAGGCATGTTGGGGTATCGTCCTGTATCTACTCCTATGAATGCTAATGTGAAATTATGTGTTAATAATAAAGATGATGTTGATGTAGAAAAATATCAAAAGCTAGTGAAAAAATTGATTTGCCTTACATTTATCAAACCTCGCATCTCTTTTGAAGGTAGTGTGGTAAGTCAATATATTTATAAGCCTCAAATTCCCATTGGCAAGCTCTAGAACGAATCTTCTGATACTTAAAGAAATCCTATAGACAGGGTCTTCCATACAAATGTCATGGCCTTTCATAAAAAAAAAAAAAGCATATTGAGGTTGATTGTCACTTTGTAAAAGATAAATTACAAGGTAGTATCATAAGTGTTTAATATGTTCTATCTCAAGGTCAAGTTTTGATATATTCACATAGCCAATTGCTTCAAAAACATTGAGCACTAAATGACCCATGCTAGGAATTTATGACGTTTTTGCTCCAATTTGAGGGGGAGTATTATAAGAGAAGAAAAAAGATGGCATAGTTGTAATTTATCTCTAAATTAGATTTTTATTTCCAACCCTCAAGATAAAGGTATCTATGTAATATGCTAACTTTAAGGGGGAGTTTGTTAACATGACTCAGGACATGATCTTCATGCGCATTACTCAGTTCATGTCCTGAAGTCGTTAGGGAGCGCCAAACTTCATGTTATGTACATGATCATCCATGACTCAGGAGTTCATGTCCCAAGAGTAAACGGCGGAAAGTGTTTTCTGCCCGATTATGAGAATCATGTACATGACACTATCGCGGGGCTCTCTCTACCGCACACCCTCTCTGCTATTTCATTCTTGCAGCCCTCTCTCGTTCCTTGCTCCCTCTCTCGTCTCCACCGTTCCTCTTCGGTCTCCCTCTCTACAATGTCCATCTCGTTGCGAATGTCCTTTCGGCGTCCTTCTCTCCATCTCAGACTCGCTCTCCCTCTGAACCTCCCGCTCAATTTTGACATTTGGGCTTCGAGTTTTTAATTTCGGCATCGATGTTCCCATTCAGCTTTGATTTCAACCATCAGCTTTGATTTCAACCATCAGCTTCGGTTTAACAGCCATCCTCCCTCTCCTCACCCTCTCGACCTCCATCACAGAGCACGGGAGGTCGAACATCTACTGCCGAGCTTCTCGGCCTCCCTCTCTTCTCTCTCTCGGCGTACCGTCAGAGCGACGCTTCTGTCGGTGTTGCCCGCCGACGCCGCCGCCGTCTTTGAGGAAGACGACGATGGTTTAATTTTTCCTAAGTTAGGAAAAATTAAACTATCGTCATAAAATCATTAATTTATAAAATAATATATTTATTTATTTAATATATTTATTTTATAATTACTATATTAAAATAGTGATTTACCTGTCATAATTAAAATATTTTAAAATAAATATTTGATAAATTATTTTGGCATAATTGTCCGATTGCTATAGTTAATTAAACCAATGGTTTTAAAATTTTTTATAATATATTATTAATTAATAATACATAAAATATATTATGTAAAAATAGATAGTGTGTTAAAGTTATGATTAGATCAATTCTTTCTCTTAAATTATTCATTTTTAGGTTAAAATATATCATATGTTATTAATAAATTAATAACTCAACGTACTACTTTCATTTTTGTTATTTATAATGTTATTTATTTATTATTTGTAATTAATCATGTACGTATTTCATTGGCTCATGTAATTACCATATTAATGCACAATAAAATATCTAATTCAATTAATAAATATATTAATATATTTAATTGTACATTAAATAACTTATTCGTGTAGTAATAATGGTTGTTTTATCTAATTTGGGGTTTAAGGATTATGTTGTAATTAAGTGTACTATAAAGGTTTAGGGATTCTCTTGTTTTTTATGTTTTTCTCATGTTAGGGCACTAACACTGGAAACTGTTTTCCAGTGCACATGAAGTCGTCAACACTAACACCATGTCTCTTTCTCCTCTAACTACTCTCTTTGCTTCTTTATCCTTCTTTACCTCTTTTCATCAAAGGTTCCTTTAGGTTAATAATAGAATCCTAATATTCAACACATTGAAGCTAAGTATATCACTACCGACAGTAGTTGTTCACACCTTTTATGGATGAAACAATAATTAGGGGACTATAATTTTTTATGTCAAAAACTTCTCCTTAGGAATTCTAAAAGTCCTGTTGAAGCTCTCCTTAAGTTCTAGTTTTTTGAAGTCGTTTCCCAATTAAGTTATTAAAACCACCCTAAGTTAGGGTTTGAAGAATAATTTTGGAAATTAATCACTAGTTCTGTTGCTTTTTGATTGATCTATTGGTTGGTTTCCTTGGTTGTTACTTGCTGAATTTGATCATTTGATATTACATAGTATTTTTAGAAGATAGAATCATATTATAGTGGCATGATGTAATTTTCCTTTTTTTTGTCCCTTTATATCGCTACTTAGGGTAAAGTGTAATGATGTAATTGTAGCTCTTTTTCATTATTATTAATATACATTGAGGGGAAGGATTAGGCATGTCACCAAAACCTAATCCTCCTTCCCTCCTCTCATCTCTCCTAGCCAATTTCTCCTCTCCTCTTCTTCTCCTTCTCTTCTCAACCGATTACCTCTTCTTTGTCCCTCACTCTTGCTACTCTCTTCTCACCATTAATCTAGTTCATTTACTGCTCACTAAATGGGATCCTAAAGCTAACATGGTATCACAGAATTAGGTTTAGGATCCTGAGGATATGGTGCTCATTGGTTAAAGTTTAATCTCCTAGGTCGAGTTTGTTTGCTCAATGGAAGATAAGTATCCTCTTATTTCTTTCATTTTTGAAGATGATTGTTGGTACATGACTCAGAATGGTGGAGTTTTTAGCAATCTTTGATTCAAAAAATTTCGAAAATACTACTTCTTACATGTTAGCTTCAGCGTAGAGGTTGATTTTTCGATATGATCATTTCATTCTCTCTTCGAAGGTTGATATCAGTTTTTCGATATGATCATTTCATTCTCTCTTCGAAGGTTGATATCAGTTTTGTTTCACGATTATGGAATGTTGGATGTTATTTGATTGAAACTAAACTCATTTATCATTGATTTCATGATTTCATGATTAAAGGAAGCCACTCTTACATGATTAAGAGCACTTGAGGTTTCATTTTTTGTTGTTGTTCAAAAAACTCATGAAAGTATCTTGAAGTGCCGGATTTGTTTTTGTTCCTCTCATTGGGAAGTATTCCATGTTGTGATAGAGGGTGGATTAACTTACCAAAAATTCAAAGAAAAAAAAGAAGTAAAAGGCTTTTTTTGGATGATAATTGAGGCCTAATTCAGAGAAGGAAAACTTCCTTTTATGAAAAATTCTCTAGCTTGCACAAGATCACTTGTTTTGGTATGATTATTACTTGCCTTGATTAATTTTCTTCTTGCCTAAAATAATTAAAACAAGTCAAGATTGAAATCTTTTGGTGAAGTGGCATCATAACTCAAAAGGAAAGTTTCCTTGGTTATTTTTCTGAAGAAGCTGAGTTAGTGGAAGATGTTCCACATTTTGATTTAGTGGCTGATTTTATTTGTTTATGTCCTTGATTATTATTCTTTCTTAATTAAGAAAGACATATTTTTAACTATTTGATCTCGGCCAACATGAGGTTTCCTTATGCATGGTTGATTGCGATCTAGGGTTGGTTTGGTTAGCTAGAGTCTGATTGAGATCTCAAGTTGGTTTGGTTCATATTTGGGTTAGCTTATTGGAGTTGTTTTACTTATCCATATAAGAAGTGAATTAATACTTGAGTGAGAAGTAAAAGTGACCTCTTCAAAATTACTATTATACTCATGAGAGAGTTGTCTAATTACCTGAGTTTGTCACAATCAATTAAGAGGTTTCTCATTACTCGAGACCTCTTAGAACATCTAACCAAATCAGCTCCACCTATTGACGAAGAGGACAACTCTTATATTAAATGGTTGAAGAATGATATATTAGTTATTAATTGGCTGATAAATAGAATGGCGGAACATGTGGCAAACAATGTGGTTCACCTTGAAACCACCGAGCATATATAGGATACATGTGTCAAGTTATACTCAAGTAGAGAGAACCTTTTGATATTTGGTGCCAATGCATACCTTTTGTCCAGAAAAAAGTGGGACATCCAGAAAAAAAGCCAGATTAGAAAACATGAAGTTGATTTTACAAATATAACAGGGGAACAATGGAAAGGGAGAGAGAAGAGAGAATCAAATATTACAGACGAAGGTGATGAGATAGAGAGAGAGAGGAGACTGGGGCTTGAAGGGAAAGGGGGAGGAAGCCAGAACGTGGGCCACATTCGGAATGAAGGAAAAACAAGAAAATGGTGACTAATGAGAAAGCCTGATATGTCGTTGCCGTTGTTCAGACCCTCTCGTTAGTCACGAACAAACATCCCAGCTGCTCCGGTCAAATACAGCTTAATAGATAAGCCAACATTCCATGTGGGACTATAAACGAGGTAAAATCGATTACAAATTAAAAGCCCCAGCTTCGAATCTCCTTGCATTCAAATATGCAGACAGAAATGGCATCTTCTTCCATTTTAATATAAATTAAAATAATAAATACGTGTGACTAGAATAAATTATATAAAATTAATTAAAAAAATTTAAAAATAACATAAGAGAATATAATAAATAAACCTAATGGTTTAATTAATTATAGAAATTGGATAATTAAACCAATTAATGGTTACAGTTTATTATAAATTAATATACTAATTACGTGTGACTAGAATAAATTATTTAAAATAAATAAATTTTTAAAAATAACATAAACGAGTGTAATAAATAAATAAATTATTTTGTAATGACATAATATATTTTTTAACATTAAAACTCACTATTTTAATAAAAAATAAAAATACATAATAAATAAATAAATATATTAATTTATCAATAACATAATATATTTATTTACGTATTATTAATTAATAATATATTAACACAAAATGTAAATCCAGTGGTTTAAAGTTTATTATAATTCAACTAATTCATGATTAAAGTTTATTATAAATTAATATACTAATTACGTGTTATTAGAATAAAATTTTAAAAAGTGAAAAAAAATAAAAAATAATAAGTCATTGTCGTCGTCGTTGAAGAGCCCTGCCGTGAAAGAGACCTTCGATTTTGGATTTCCCAGGCGGCTCCGAGACCTTCGAAACCACCACGAAATTCTATTACGACGTGAAGATTGACATCACGGCAACAAATGTCCCTTCGTTGTTCTGCGCCGATTAGGTTCTTGTCTCAATCCGTTCTCCGAAGCATCATAGACTCGGTAAGAACCATAAAAATCCCGCGAATCGCAGATGCTGATGGCAGAAACCCTAGGTATTGCACAACGAGAGAGACGGGATGAATGAAGTTGGGGCGAACGGAGAAAGTAGAGAGCGAAAACAAGAGAAAGCAAAGAGCGAAAACAAGAGAAAACAGAGAGAGTGAAGACGAGAGGAAGAAATGGGGCCAAAAAAATCGTCGGGAGACGAAGGCCGAGGGAGAGGGAGAGGAGAATAGCGAATGAGGATAATTTTTTCCTTGGCATTGTTTATGCGCATTATGTAGTTCATTCAATTAGGCCGTTAATGGTGCACTAATGCTACCGTGATCTAAAAAATGCACGCAATTGTCTCAAGCTAAAATCGTGGAATCACGATTCAGCCCAAAATTGTGAATAATCCACTTGAAGCCATTGTTCGGGATGCGTCGAATTTTTTTTTTTTTTCTGTCTCGCGTTCTCTTCTCCCTCTTGACCTTCCTTCCCCAAAGTTTTTTTCTTCTGCTCTCTTCTTCCTCTCGTATTTGCACTCCTACTCCCTCTCCCTCTCCCTCTCCCTCTCCCTCTCCTTTCTCCCTCTCTCGTCTCCCTCTCTCCCTCCATCTCTTCTCCCTCTCGGCCTCCGTCACAGAGCATCCAATCGAAGAGTCTCTATTGCAAAGCCTTTGACGTATCGTCGGAGTGCCACCTCCGTCATCGTTGCCTCCCTGCCATTATCGACACCGTGAGGAAGATGACGTTGCTGATTTAATTTTTTCTAAGTTAGGAAAAATTAAACCGGCGTTATTTATTCATTATATTTAATTTTTTAATTACTATATTATATTAGTGATTTAATTGTGATAATTAAAATATTATCAAATCTAGAAAGCATATCCCGATCTCAATTATAACATGTTTTTATATGGCATGATTGATCACTGCGAAGTGCATAATTGATCAACTTAAGGCATTGATCGATCAACTACAAAAAAACCTATTTAAATCAGGATTTAGCCTTCATTTTAAACACTCTATTCTCCCTCAAAACCTCCAGAGCTGCGAAAACTCCTCCCCCCCTTTCTCACTTTCAAGGTTTATTGAGCGCATTTTTTTTTATGGATGTGGGACTCTTTCCACCATTCTAGTGTTGTCTTTGCCATTGGTCATCGACCAGACCCTACTCTGATTTAATTTTGACAATAGCTCCACATGACAGGCCTCATCTCACAGCGTTCAATTTTTAAATCTGCCCTCTTGAGCGAACGGTCGAAAATTTTCAACTTTCAAAAAGAAGCGGGCCACTTCTCGTCAGTCACGTTTTCGAATTTTGAAATATATACACACGCGCCTGTGTCTATATGCGCGCGCTCTTCTTATTTTATACATTTCCCACCGCCCTTTCTCCGTTTTTATCAGGAGGCTTCGTTCGTTTTTCCTGGAAAGGCTTTCTTCTGAATTAATAAAGCAGGGCTGGGTTTACTCTGTTTTGGTTACTCCTTACCCAACTCCTAATATCCGGTGCATCTTAAAGCTTTCTTGTTCGTGTTCTTGCATCAGGTCATACATGGGTTCATCTTCATTATTTCCTTCACTTTTCTTCTCTCCACTTTCTTTATTTCTTCTATTTATTTATTTTTTCCTTGGTTGATTTCTGGGTTTCGTCAAAAGACTTAAAAATACTGTTTTTTGTTTCGTATGTTTTGAATGAATTTCAACATGATTTCGAATCTTATCTCTTTGCTCAGTTTTCTTGATAGTCGGTCTCGAATCTTATGCTGTTTTTGTATGAATCTTATATTGATTTCTATCTGAAACTTGTAAGGATAAATTTAATCCGGTCTTCAAGTTCAGATCAGATCTTGCGTTTCGATTCATACCATTTTTTACTTTTTCTTATTCATATCTAACTTCTTCAGGACAGGCTGTGCAATTGTTCATTACCACACAAATTGCCTTATTGATTTTTGACAGTTATCTTGTCTTTCCCTTTCGTAATCAATTTCCAAATGGCTAACCGCACGCACTGTTGGTTTTTTCTTTTCATAGGTGTTCTTTAAACTTCAAATCTTGAACTCCACGTTCAACAGAACTGCATTCCAAATCAGGCATGATTCAATTCGACGAAGAGATGGACGAACTGTCCAGTACCCACTTCGACGATTTACCTGATGCCATTGTCCAATGCATTCTGGGCCACATGAAAAATGCTCGAGATGTTGCCGCATGTAATTGTGTCTCGAGACGGTGGAAAGACTCCACAGCCTATGTCAGAAGCTTATTCTTTCCGCGTAACTCCTTCGATAACGGCACCATAGACCCTGATATTGGAGTCGGTCGAATGATCCTGTCCACCGTATGGCTGGAAGAACTCATCATCTATTGCCCTTTCTCGACAGCAGGCCTTGCCCGTTGGATTTCTGCAAAAAGCAATTCACTTCGCCATCTGGAGCTCCGAATGGACACTCTGAACGAAAAGAGACCGCCCGAAGAAGACCCCAAACTGCTTGAAGAAATTCCTAACAAGCTTGATTGCATTGGAGCTGCAAAGGGGTTAGAGTCGCTCAGTTTGTGGGGTGTTCTAATGTGTAAGACTCCAAAATGGGGAGTGTTTCAGAAGCTCAGGAGTCTTCAGATAGTTGGGGCAAGGTTGAATGATAGTGCGTTGTGTGATACGTTGAGGGCATGCCCGCATGTTAAAAAGTTGTCATTACTGAGCTGTGATGGGCTGAGATCCATTTCAATCGAGCTACCGCAGCTGGAAGAGTGCAGATTGGATTTTTATGGTCAGGGAGATTGCATGCTGAGTCTCAGTTCCTCTAAAGTTCATCTTCTTGATGTTCAAGGTTGTAGTTGGATCCGTCTTGAGCAGAACCATCGTCTAAGGAATCTCTCTGTTGCTAACAATGCAGGTAAAAATCCATACTTCCTAGACGCTTCTCATGTGTTTTATCTATTAGTTGTGAAGTTTCTGTGAGGCCTATCATGCAATGAGCCCCTCTCATGTCTTTGTCTTGCTAAAAAAACCAGGTAAGGTCTACAAGGTAGACTTTGGCAAGCTTCCCGCACTTGAATTCTTGTCGATTCGAGGGGTTCAGTGGTGTTGGAGTGCAGTAAGTTCTATTCTCCAATCTGCAAGCGAGGTGAAACACCTGGTTATGAAGATTGAATTTAGTGGAGACTCCAACCGGCTGCAACCCTTTCCGGAGATTGACTTAGTTGAGTTCTTCAACAACCATCCAGAGATGCAAACATTTGAAATTCAAGGAGCAATGTTTGCTGCTATGTGCCAAAGAAACAGCTTGAAAAATGTAAGTCCGACCAGTACACACTCTGCTTGGCTTAATTTTTGCCTTCTTTGACACTGACAAAAGTAATGCATTTGTTTTTGGATTTTTTCAGCTTGATCCAAAATTTACTATTCCCTGCTTGGAAGAAGTATTGATTACAGTGCGTTCCCCATTAAATGCGGAACAGAAGATGAGCACTCTGGATTCCATACTTAAATACAGCACCAAATTGCGGAAAATGGTGATTCGAGTATCAAAAATGAAGAACTGCCACACTAGTGCTGATGATTTCTTTGAGGAGATATGCAGATTTGGACTTATGAACCGAGGAATCGTCCAGATCGAATAACTTGATTAGTGACTTAACTCCTAGTTTATGGCCAACCAACTTATTAATTTGGAGTTGTTCAGATTGAATAACTCGATGAGATGGTCTAGCTTCTAATTTATGACCCATTGGTTGGAGATGCAGTTGTTCTCAATGGAATTGATCTTAACATTCAACAGATCATTCTTTATACATTTGACCTTCACAAACCTTTCCATTGATTTGTTAATTGGTTTAATTGAAAAAACAACATGGTAATCCACAAAACATTACTTTGACAGTTCAAAGTTCAAAGGAAAGAATGATGAGCAAAAATTTCAACCCTGCACAGACAATATTTCCAACCCAGTATGCGGGTTCTTTTTCATCAAATTCTAAAATGTTATCTTTGTTAGAGCATTGAACTTTTGCCGGTGTCAAATTGCCTGACTTCAACATTCCAGCAGATGATGGGGGGCCATTGCTAGGGTTGAAAGATCTGCTGCAAAATTTTCCTCAAGTTTTAAATGTAAACCTACTTGTCTCATGCATTTGTCAGGTCTGCTTCTTCAATCCATTGCAGAGATTCCTTATTGGAAAAACAGTTCCAAACAAAAAAGTTATCACTTTCAGAAGCCATGCTAGTTTCACTTGAGTCGATTGGATCACTTTCAATAAATCAGAGAATGAATTGCAACAATTTCAAAATAAATTATACGAGCTACTGCGATGATTTTTAGGGCGACGACATGCATCCTGCCATGCACTCGATTGTTTAAAAAGAGAAGAAAAGAACAAAGATGCTGTTTATAGAGCTGAGCTGTCAATGGGGGTGACAAATTGGGAAAACCACTTCCATAACTGCTAAGCTTATTGTTCAGATGATGCTTAATATATCAGAGCTAAGACAAATATTTAAACTGCTAAAACAAAAGGATATCTAAATTCTCCGCTGTTCCTCCTGCCATAATGTTTAACAGATCTTTCTCTACACATCGGACAATCTCAGGCTGCTAATGCGGAAGGTCCACACGATTACTAAACAAAACAGTAAGCATGAAGATCAAGAATGCACTTTGCTTTCTTTAGTTGAATTAGTATGAATGCATTGTACTAGTGACAATCGATACATTCAGATCAGGTTCTCGGGGAAAAGGTTGCCCGCGAGCATCTCTCTTTGGAGGGGGTAAGTCCATGCTTGTATTCTATTCCCATCAGGTGCAGGATCGCTGCTGTCCCTAACCATGATTATCTGCTAAAAGCCAACAACTAAAATTATATAACCAAAAGGGCATGGATATAAAAGATCAGCTTAGCTGAATTAAACCATAAAATCTGTTAGATAAGCAACTCAATTAGTCAGGAACTACTACCTGAATGTGAATGCTGATACAATTCACACAAGACAATCAACTACTTTGAAAAGAAAAAAATTTGGTAAGAAACTCTCTCTCCATTTCATGACTTGACTGAAACTCAAGTCTTGAACATAGGGTAAATCCAGTCATTAAAGCTCAACAATTAAGCAGGGAAAAACTGAGGCATCTATAACACTAACATTTGGTAAAAAGAATGTGATACCTGGTCGAAGTCAGCAGTTTTGATTAACACATTACCACATCTGATTCCAAGACACAGGTAAGATCCAACAAAGAGGTAGGAAAACTGTCATTTCCAATAGTAAAGGTGCTATTTCTTCCATCCTCCACAAAAAGCAGTTTTTAAACATTATAATATGCTAAACTACTAAGAGTTTGGGACAATTAAGAAAGGAAATCTAGTCCAGTAAAATCAAAAGAACAATGTCAACTAAGAAAACATTAAATCTTGAGCAAATGGAGAGAGATAGAGCAGCAGGCTAGCGGTTGGTCCTTAGTCTGATAAGGCAGCAAAAGTAAATAAAAAAATTAATTAGTCTCTGATTCATAATAGTTCTTCCATACACTAATAAAGGTTCTTCCTCTTAAGTGACAAAAGGCCCTTTGAACAGAGAATCAGGATGAACCCGGGTTTGAGTGGACAAGATCTTCCCTCGTTGATGGTGGGTCCTTTACAAGGATGCTGGCGATACATCGACCAAGAAATCAACCACAAGTTAGAGATGGTGGCAGCTTTTGTAATTTCAGTGGAGTGCCCTTTTTGGTTGATTTCCTGGTCCATTGGAAAGTAATTATGAATTAAAAGCTCAGGTTACCTTCAAATTTGATACATCTATCTTGGAGTCAAGGAGAAGACTTTATTACAGAAAAAAAAAGTTTACTTGAGCTACAGTTCCCTTCCGTTTACTTCGCCAGCAAAGGTTAAAGGCCAAAAACTTAGTTTTATAAAATTAGAAAAAATGGAGAAAACATAAAGAGAAAGGGTAAACGGTGGAGTTGGGAGTGTGGAAGCAATTTGACTGGACAAAGGTGGAAGATAGGGGTGGGGGCCTTCATATTTATTTACTGCATCATTATACTTTTTCAGTTTATTATACTCTCCGCACTCTGTTCTCTCACAAATTTCTTCTTGCCTTTGCTTCCTCTCAACGCTCCACAGCTGAGGGAAAAAAAAAAAAAAAAGCACAAAAAAGAATTCATAGGAACATGGGAAGAGGTAGCGTTACCCTTCTCATCTTCCCCTTTATTGGGTCTTCATCCTCTACTCTTCCTTTCTCCTCGCCAGTAAAAAGCCCCTAAGAAAAGCTTCCAGATGCTTTACAAATGGGGAAAATCGCAGAACAGCCACCGGTTCAGGAATCTCAGCTAGAGACTACTCAACCCCCCTGTGATGGACTGTCGGCGACTATTGAGAAGGTTTTCAGAGCTATAACTCTCAGATGTGTTTTGGTGTTAATTCTCTGTGCCTGCGTCTGTCTGTCGGCGATATTTTGGCTACCGCCATTTCATCCCTTTGGATCGGGTCGTAGTACTTCCCACAATGTCATTGGTGAGTGTTTTGGGTCTGATTCGGTAAATGGGTCTTTGGTTATACTGGGTTTCAATGGTCATGGGAAATGGGTTCCTCTCTGAATGCCTGCCTTTATTTTTTCTTCTTGTTATTCTGGGTTTTTAGGAATGCGATTTTTTAGTTTCTCCTAGCTTCTTTCTTGGGCAAAAGGATGGGCCTCTGGTGAATATTATGGCATCCTGCAATGAAGGTAGTTAGGGTTTTCGTACTACATTTTATTGATTTCTTATTTTCTGGGAAGCCCTTTCTGGATCCACTAGATTTGTAATATTTGACTGTTCAATTTACGGCTGCGGATGGGTATTGGGTGAAGACAATCAAGAACCTGTGCTGTGGCCGTGTACTTTGTCATTGGTAGTTCATTAATTGTAGGGTTGAGATTTGATCCGAGAATGTTTTGCTGCATTATGCTTCTCATTTGTTGCAGTATTGTCCCATTATTTGTTATTTATTTATTTATTTTTTGTTTTGGAAAAGTAGTAGTATCCCATCTTCAATTCATTGGTATGCTGTCCATCTTCTTATTTGCGGCATTCAATCTATAAAATTGTGAATGGGTAGGTCTGCATCCGTGTTTATTTGCTAATTATTCTTTTCTGCTACTTGTTGAAGCTTATATTTGCTATTTTGGGTTGGACAATTTTGACTTGAGAGTCTATTTCCATATAGAGTTAAATTGGAAAGGATATATGGCTCTCTTTATGTTTCTGTGTGCTGTACCTATCATGATCTTGTAGGTGCCCACTATTGGATCTTAATATGGAAAAAGTCTTGGTCTGTTCAGTTCAGTTTTCATTAATTTTTTATTTCAGGCTATCAGAATGGGATTGAAGTTCTATGGGTAAGGTCTTTTTAGATCGTTAAGTGGAAATTAAAGTTTCTGCTTACATGCGCTTGAAGCAAGTTACTGAATTAGTAACTTATCTTGTTGGATACCCCAAGTGATAAAAGATGAGTGGAGGATTACAGGGGCATGTATCACTCTTATCAGTTTCTGTGATCATGAGGACTATTATTAACCAATGTTTACAAGTCAGTTGCAGTGGAATGGTAGGGATTGATATGTCTTGTATGAGTGCCAAATTTTCTCTGGAATGTTAAGGGGTCATGTTTCTTCTCCCAGAAGCAATAAGGAGGTATAGAAGATATTTACATTCAAGAAAAAAGTGATTGTTCAGCTTTCTACTCTATCCTTGACTGTTATATTACTTATTTGTATCTCCAATTAAAAGGAAGTGGAGTTGAACCAAGTCTTGACAATGCTGTTATCTTGATTAAGATGAGTTATGGTCAGTAAGGTGGGTTAGTTTCTGTTCTGCATCTACTACATTTCAAGTTAAAACAGTTGGTATAGAATTTGTTGCAAAGTAGGATGGTCGCTGGTGAGGAAATCATTGTACTTATGCTTCACTTTAGGCTCGAGGGTGGCTTGACTAGCAAGAGTCTTGATATAACAATGACTGGTCATAAGTCTATTGAGAAGTAACCACATGTTATTGATTATATTCAGCAAGTAAACATGGCTGCAATGAAGTTGGAGATACTGGGTATATAGAGGAACTTATGCAGAAGGAAATGGTTATTCTGCCTAAGTTGCATCTACATAAACTTTTATGGGTGCAAACAGGCTGTCTTAATTCTTAGTTTCAACTCTTCTCAATGGTTGACAGAACGATAAAAGCTCATTAACATTTAGATGTCTCTGTATGGCGAGTTATTTGAAATCGTTCAACGTTCTATAGATGGCACCTAAAGGTTGATTACGGGATTTGGGCTGACTCTAGCTAATGATGAAATCGAAGCTTCTGCTGTGTCAACTAAAGCTTTTGCATGAGTTTTGGTGTCTGATCCTAAATTGATGTATACCCATATGGTCAAAAGGCAAATCTGAGTCCTCTTGTGAAAGGAACTTCTGAATTACCTACCTTTTATCTAATCATTGCATTTTTTTGGCTTGATGGGGAGATTCTTTCCTAATGTTAAGGGTGCAACCCTTTTCACATGTCTCATAATTTTCATGTTGTTGTATACGATCTCTTATTGTTGAAGGTGATTCTACTATTTCTATCTGATGATTCTTGGAAGGAACCTGTCTGTTATGTAGAAAGTTTACTGAAAAGGATTGATAATATTAGGGACCCATTAGGCTCTTGTAAGTCCATGTTTCTCATGAGACAGTTAGCCAACAAAATTACACGTGTTCATGGAGTATGTTTTCATTGAATTTCTTCTCTACTATGTGCTTGATCGCTTTTAACATATTTGAATTTACCTATTGATGAATTAAGTTTTTTCTCCCAAAATTTAGAAAAAAAGACAAGCTACATGGGATCTTGTGGGCTGTAAAATTCTCTTTTTCTGAAAAATGTAATATAGTTTGTATTTTAAAGAGATCTTCCCCCTCATCATGAAGATTTCAACATTAGAACTTTTGTACTCCATCCAGTTATCCATACAATTGTACCTCAAGTTATTAATATTATTATTATTTGTTGAATTTCTAGAAAAGAGAAATAATTTATTGACTCGATTATAATTTGAGTAAATGAGCCTCTGTTTATAAGTAGAATCGAATTAAAATTAAATTATCCTTGTCTTAGTTACACCCAAAGTCAAACACTAAAAGATAAGTCACAGAATAATTAAACAACTGAACATAAATAGAAGATTAACATAGTTAAAACACCTTTAAATTGCACCTCTTATATGGGACCTTCCCATGAGACCCTTCTCAGACTCCACCATGTTAATTCTGGCTCTAGGAGACATCTTGTTGTGAGAGTCATGTAAGACTCTTCTCTATCTTCTTACTGTAACCCGAATTACAAACCCTTTATCAATTACCAAAATGTTCCTATTATTAGTTGGATACTTTTCCTATCACGGGTTTTACCTGCAAAAGATTGTAGAAGACAGTTATGTGGTGAATATAAGGCTTTTGAATGCTGTCTTTTGGATGCTGAAGGTACATGTTTTTGAGTCCCTCTTGGCACAGTGTTGCCATGGCTGGTTTCTTGAGCTGCAGTTTTTAGTTGGTTGAGTGTCTTGTACTGAAGATGCCTATGAGGAGTTTGTGGAGACGGATCTATCTTTCTGTCACATCAGTCTGAAGGAATTATGTTTCCTTGTGGCAAATTAAAATGTTCAATTGCCAAGATGGTTTCCTTCACAACAATATACAGATTTACTCAAGACCATCAGATTGCCAAAGTATGGCTGACTGAAGAATAAAATACAATGTTACTGATGGCTGACATCTATATGTTCTTTTGGGCTCTCCATATAATCCAAAATGACTGATTTTCATCTCCCACTCTGATCTTTTCCACTTGTGAATTCTATAACCTGAACCTCTCCACATGTTAAAGATGACCCCAGAAGAAGTGGGTAAAAAAGGCACACATCTGGTATGACTTGAGATTGTGTTGGGTTCATACATTTGGTGCTAACCATCATAAAGTCGCTAGTCCTATTGGGATGGAACCAGTTCCTACTTAACAGGTGCATTATATTTATTATTGACAAGATTTGTGTAGCCATCTTTCACCCATTTAATAACACTCATAACTTGAGTGGTCATCCTTTTTAGACAGAAGTGATGTTGGAAATGGATATAATCATCTCTCAAATGAGACGTTCCTCTGAAGGTACATTTATATAAATATTGCAAATAGAACCAAAAGTTCAGTCGTTTTCATCCATCTGAGTTCTACTTGTTATACTTCTGAGAAAACCAGGAGGGTAAAGCATTGATAGGCATCCATTGGAAGCAGCGAGTCACATCAATATCCAAAATTTTCAGTGTTGACTATACTCTCTGAGACTCTGTAGTAAAGAATAATGTGACTCTCTGCTGCTACCGATCTATGATTTTATTTTTTTTATTTATAGAAACAATGATGATTTACCTTTTCCTTTTTATGGTTTGTCCAGAAATGGCCAAAGTGCCCCAAAACTTGAGGTAACTATATATTTTCTAGAGTCTTATATGTTAAATTAGTTTAATATTTACTATGATGGGCTGATAATATTATTCATACTAGATGGAAGCTAAACGTAATAATAATGTTGAATTCAAATAGAAATTTTTCTATGGTGTATTTTCTCAATGTAATCTTGTCATCTGGGCCTTTGTTGCAACCATTTGATGCATGTAGTTCTGTTATTGATTTTCAACTAGGAATTGTTGTAGGATGCTGAAGTTGGTAACTATATGGTAGTCAGGATACAGCTTATGTATGTGGAAAGATAGATTTTGGATCCCTTGGATGATTCACCAATTGTTGTGTGTAGATTGGACTGTTATGTCTTTTTTTGTGGGGTCTGGTTTTACTGCTGTTATTGTCGTTACAATCTTTATAAACAACGTAAAAACAACGAGAAAACAGGTTATGATATATTTGGAGCATTAATAATTTCTTTAATTTGCTTCTATAGGTGATTTGAGCATTTTTGAATTGGTCTGTTTAGTAAAATACTTTTTCGTTTTTAAAAAAAAAAATTGGTTGGTTGTGGATGTGGGGAGGGGAGAGGGGGACTTGGTGTTGAGTGTGTAGGGAAAAAGATGATCAAAGAACTAAAAAGTTATTTTGGGTATTTCACATTTGTCTGATGGTTACTTTTTTCCAGCCCCAATCCAAGGTAGCTTTGAACTGCACAAGCCTCTTGAGCTACTCACTGAGCAAATTGAAATGTTGCAGTATGATATCTTTGAGGAAGTAGGACTCCCGAATACACAGGTGCTATTCAATTTTTTTTTTCCGTGAACATTCTGTGTTGGTACTTTAATTGGTGTTCTAATTAAATTGAGTCGTTTTTTGAGCAGGTTTCAATTATTTCTTTGAACTCTTCATCCAGATCAAACTGGACTGATATTGTGTTTGGTATTCTTCCTGATCCGAGTGACACTCCAATACCACCAGTGGTCCTCAGTGTACTGAAATCATCGCTGCTTGGGCTGGTCCTCAAGCAGTTCAATTTCACTTTGATTTCATTTGGGCAGGCCTCTTCTTTTGGGTTGTTAAGGTTCCCAGGGGGAATAACTGTAACTCCCCTTCAGTCAGGTTCCATCTTTCAGAAAACGCAGATACTCTTCAACTTCACATTAAACAATTCGATTTCTCAAATTCAGGACAACCTTAGCCAATTGAAGGGTCAGTTGAAGTATGGGTTGCAGTTGAGACCTTATGAGGTAATTTTCTTTTCAATTATTCTGAAGCCCCAATTTTGAGGGAACTTGATATTTACTTTGCTGTTGTTGCATGCAGAACGTGTATGTCAGGGTGACAAATCTGGTAGGGTCCACTTTAGATCCCCCTGTTATTGTGGAGGCTTCAGTTTTATCAGATATAGGGGGTCCAAGTCTTTTGCCCCAGCGACTGAAGCAGCTTGCTGAGACCCTGGCTGGATCTCGGGCAAAGAACCTTGGTCTTGACCATGCTGTTTTTGGCAAAGTGAAACAGATCCAATTATCATCATATCTTCAGCACTCTCTTGGTTCCTCCCCCTCTCCCTCCCCCTCTCCTTCTCCCTCTCTCTCACCATCATTATCTCCACCACCACCACCACCACCACCACCACCACCACCTCCACCTTCATCTTCATCTTCACCTTCACCTCCACTCCCATCTCCATCTCCATCTCCAGCTCCAGGAGATAATTCTGATTTGGTGCCACCTGTTTCTGTAAATCCTCTCCCTCCTCAGGCTTCAGGTCCATCAGTGGACCCCCCTGATCTTTTACCTTGTATCAACTGTTATGCCCCCTCTCCTTATGGTTCTCCACCTCAGCATGTGCCGACCCCCATTCACAGGGCACCCCATCCTTCTCCACCTTCGGTACCTCATGTACCTTCTCACTCCCCAAGACATGGGGCTTGCCCTGATTTTGGAATTTCACCAAAATCCTCTCCCAATCGTCATGCAGATCCTCCTGCTCCTTATTTTCTGAAGCATGGTGGCAGAGCACCTAGTGCTCAACCTCCCAGTCCAAAATTGGCCCCACGTTTATCACCCCCAGTTCTGTTACCCTCTAGTCCAGCTCCACAGCAGGATGACAGAAGTGGAAAAGCTGTGGCATCTTCACCAATCTCACCATCACCAACTTGTAAGTTTTATCTGTCAATTTGCTAGCTTTATCTTTTGTGCTGTCTATGTTCCTAGACCTGAACCTGTTCTAGCCTAACTATAGTTCTTTCTATCATGACCAGTTAAATTTTTTTTTTTTATCATGTAGCCTTTTACTATTATATTGTTCTTTTAATACTGTTCTAAATGCTTAAACCTTTACCGCATTGCTCCTGGTTGTTCTATTCATCACTGGTGCCTATGATTCATTGACACATTATCATACTCTGATGGTAGGTGTCATACTTCTATCTGATTGGAACAGAGAAAATGATCTTACTGATAGAACTGAAGTTACCTCTGATATTGTAAAGCTGATCATGTGGGACTTTAGATTAATGTCTTCGTAGTAGTTTTGCATTGATAACAGTATTTCAGCAGTCTCGTTGAATGTAATGGTCTTTGCATTTGTTGCAGCTTCTGTTCCAGGCCCTTGCTTTTTCAATATATGGACATGTGGGCTACTAGTGGCTGTTACACTTCATCTTGTGCTCCAAACCTGCTTCTGATCCTAAAATGTTGCTCATACCACTTGTCCATTTGGGCCAGATTTTGGACAATCTTTAAAGTCAAAGTAGGCAAGGGCAGGGTGGTCTGTGGCCCAAAACATACAGTTTTGCTCTCATCAACCTATCTCGTGTTGAAAATGCTGGAGTCCCTAGTAAGGATACTGGGCCCCTCGAAAAAAGAAAGAAAAAGTGAGGGGGGGCACAGGCAATCAAATGTGTATATAGGAAGACGTTTGCAGGTCAAAGCCACAAAAAGGTGGCAGGCCTCTGTTATTAGCACGCGCAGGAATGTGAAAGGCTTTTTCCCCCTAAGGTGGGGAAGTATTGAGAATCCACTTGTCTGGTCCTTTGGCAGCTGTATAAACTGATCCACGTCTAATTATATGCTCAAAAGTTGTAAGCTCCATTTCCAAAGTGTGCAGAATTTTTGTTGCTCAGTTCCTGTTACTTCCTGGTGATTCTACCTCTTTGCAGGCGAAGGAAAAAATGTTAAGAAAAGTCATTTCTCCTTAATGGTAGTGCCGATAACTTGATTAGTTGTTGGATTGTTGGGGGTGTCCACTTCTTGCAGCTTAGCGATTTGGTTGATGACATGACTTTGCACCATCAGAAAGGATCAACAATCACCTCAAGAGAACGGAAAGTTAAAAAATATGGGTATAAATTTGAACGTGAAGTTACTCTTGCTTTTTCCTCGGTTAACATGCATGAACAACGGCGAAAACCGTGCTCTGCATGCAGTCTTATCATCTACCACTCGTTGGTGCGTGTCTAATAGATTTGCACCAAGTATCTCTTTCTGCCCAACTCTTCCCTCATTTCACTTCCAGGTAAAGAAAAAAACAAAAAATAAACAGACATGATAGGGTTCAGATGCTCTTAAAATATGGTGTGAAGGTGTTTGAAGTATTGTTATAAAATCTGGATTAGACGGGCTAATCCAATCAGATACAATTGAACTTGATCTCTTTTAAATAAGAAGACTGTAAGACGAATTTGTAGTTTTTTGTTAGTAAACCGAAGTTACACCCTCTTTTATGCACTCCAGTCTATGGTGGTTCATTAAACAGGGAACAACATGCTATGACTTCCCAGTGATCATCATCTGAATGCAGCCGCAAGTTTCTTTTGAATGGTCTCAACTCCCAAACGTGGAGACAATCTAGGAAGAGTCTCCTGCAAGATCAAACAAAGGTGGTGTCACAATTCACTTTTAAAAGGTAAAATCAGTTTGCTGCAGGTATCAATAAAGAGTGCAAATTAAAATTCGATCTCAACTTAGTCTTAGATTAGATTAGATAACTAAGGTAGAAGGCGGCAGGTTATTGAGAACTTGTATCACCAGAAACCAACTTAAAAACTCACCCTGGGTTCAGATAATATTTAAACGTTTCAATTTGGTAGGGCTGATCTCATGCATAACCTGGTACACCACTGTATTAGTACCCAAAGCTTGGGTCCTTTAGACAACAGCATTCCCATATGTTGACAAACAGAACAGAAACTCTACAAGTCATGGAAAACTTTATCCATATTTGTCATGGAAATGTAAAATAAGATCATGATTACTCGTAGGGTAGATGGATATGGATGACAAGGAGATCAAGGCTTGTCGAAAGATTGTTCATGGAGTCTAGGGGTGGAAACAATTGGAGCTGATCCAAGCTTTTGAAGGCTTGGACTTGGCTCGAGCCCTAACAATTGCACTTCAGTCTCATACTTGAAGCTCAAGCTTGACTCAAGGATCTTTCCATAGGCTTTAAGCTTAGCTCAGTTACGACTTGGCTGGTCACCCAGTTTTGGCTCTATAAAAAAGTGGCATTTTATGTTGAAAACAATTTTTAGCTGGCTCATGAGCTATGAAGCCAAGCTAGGCAAGGTTTGGGCTTGACTGTGGTTGGATAAAAATTGAATCAACCGAGCCCAAGCTGCATGTAAGCTGGCTCGGCTTAGTGCCACCTCTAATAAACTCTATTCAGGGCTTTCAAGTGTCAAAATCATTCACTCATTCTCACAAGTTTCTTTTTCTTGTAGCAATGGAGAAAGATTGTCTCAATCTGTCTTCAAAAGATTTTGCAAAACCTCAAATTTCTCTAATCCTACCTGATCAATTGTTGGAAACTACATGACAAAGCATCTGTACGAACACAATGAAAAAGGTGATTTCACAAAATAGCTGAATGTTTTCAGAGATAGTTAGGGTAACAAGGAGACATCTTCTTTGATATTGCTGTTCATCAATAACAGATAGCTCCCAATTTTATAGTCAGCCTTAAGTTTCCATGTTTTCTTCCCAAAGAAAGGTTAACAATCCGATTCTATAATTAGGAAATACCAGTTTTTTCGGCAGTGTATTTCAAACTGGCTTTTCCTAGTACAAACAAATACATTTTGACTAAATCCAATATATAATCATTCACTCACCAGGCACCAGGCACTGCAGTAACCAGCTTAACAACTCATGTGCACATGTTGAGCTCTCGAGACCCTGGCCCCTTGTTATATAGGGTTTTCTACCTCTAAGACTCCCTCTCCTGTCCAAATCTACACATACGATGCAGCCTAAAACATGGGAGAGCAAACTGATATAATGGTGCATTGCTATACTTTGGTACCATGTTGAAGTCAATCCCAGGCCCGTCCTCAAAATGTGTGATTGAACGCATGAGGCATCTTTCCTACTAACAAATACTGGACCTTCAAGCCCAAACTACTGTGGAAACCCACCATGCACACAAGTAACCAGCACATGTGGACCCTTTACATGGAGGGCCTTTTACCTTCCAACAGTTATAAAGGTTAAAAGTCGAACCACCCAAAAAGGTGAAGAGTAGGAAGCTCTGAAGCTTCAGAGTGGCCTAAAGCAGGTTGAATTAGACCGGACTCCATAGGTCAAGGTTCCTAATCTACTTTCAGTGCAGCAAGTCTCATTTAGGACCTATTTCCGATCTTAAAGACATATACTCAACCCATAGTGGATGATGACTGGATATAGACTGAATTAGGATTTAGTGGCTTTACTAAAACAGTTCTGAAATTGTATAACAAAGAAGTAACGAGAAAGAGGAAGAGAAAATAAAAAAGGGAAAAGAGGAAGAAGGCTGCATGAAGAGCAGCAGCCGTCAGGGATCAAGATCCCTAATCTCATTTTTTTTATATCACTTAAGTGAAAAGACAACTAAACAGACAGAATTGCCTTTAGAACATGCATCTGCTGTATACAGCCGTTATAAAGCCAAAAACGAAACAGAAAACATAATAAAATTGAGGTAGTACTATCCTATGGCCTTCTTAGCTAATAGAGATCATGAATATACATGTGCAATAACCAAAATGCCCCCGATTCTATATTTTCTTACACTCCTCAGACTGGAGCTTAAATATCAAACAGTCCCAGCTTGCACAAAACATTGAATGCTTGTGTCTTCCAATAGGTCTGGTAAAGATGTCACCGAGTTGTTCAAATGATTTCATATAAGGTATAACAACCTTCCCTTGCATTACAAAATCTCTAATAAAATGGTAATTTACTTCGATATGCTTGGTCATCTCATGGAAGACTAGATCGCTAGCTATAAAAATTGCTGCCTTATTGTCATAATTTATAACCATAGGCTCTACAATGTGAAATCCTAGCCCAACAAAAACTGATTTTACCTACAAGAGCTCACTCATTGTATGAGCCATCACTCTATACTCAGGCTTGGCATTGGACATAGCCACTACATTTTGTTTCTTACTTTTCCAACTAACCAAGTTACCGCAACAAAGTAGCAGTACCTTGTCGTAAACCTCCTATCTTATCTTGTATCTTGGATCTTGCATAATCAGAATCTGACTATCTTAGCATTAATATTTAGGAGTTCATTCAAACATTTCAAATTTCTATGAGTAGCTTCTAAGTGTATTGTGTGTGGATTCTCCATGAATTAACTAACAACTCTCACTGCAAATTATATGTCTGGCCTTGTACAAGTGCCGTAAATCAACCTAGTAATAGGATTGTAGTACTTGCATCCCTTTTGATAACGTGAGTAACCCAAAAAGACATATTTAATGGAACTAGGGGATAGTCTATTTTTAGTATTACTATGTGAATGAATGAAACATGTGGAACCAAACACTCGAGGATATACATCAAACACCTTGCAACAAGGTTTTAAAACTTGTTAGAAGTTAGGGGTGTTTTGGTAATTTCATGAGTCTGTGAGTTTGTAATATTAGTAGTATGGAGTTGGGTTAATTATCATTGTTAAAAAATACAAGTCTAGGGTTATTTTGGTTATTTCCCATATTTTCCACATTACATTTTTCTCTTATAGTATGGCTATTAGATAGAGAATGTCTTATTAATCTCTAGTTAAATTTTCATTCAATTTAGACATGTAATTTTGAGTATTGAGGGGCATTTTTGTCCTTATTTAAATTTTCACTCAGTGAGACAGAGGCAGCACGACAAGACTGCGAGCCGGCAAAGAGCGAGAGATGAGAGAGATGAGGGTTGGGAAACAGAGAGGGTCGAGAGAGAGGAGGATGGAGGGAATGCCGAGAGAGAGGAGGACACAAAGAGCGTTTAGGGAGCAAGTGAAAGTGAATGAATTGGGTTTTAGGGTCGAAATTCACTTTCACTCGTTTTACACTGGAGCGAGTAAAATTAAATGAAATAGTTCATTTACTTTCACTCCATCGTGTGCACGCACTAACACTTTTGGGTAAGTGAGAGTGAAATCGCTTTCGCTTTCACTTTCTCTAGGTGCACTAACAGGCCCCATAAGTTATTTTGTCGACCCAAAATTCATAATTTTCACCCAAGACAACAACACCCAAAAGTGGCCATAGCTCCCATAAGGTATCATCCAATGTCATTTTCCGGTGTCCACAAAAAAGCCATCTCATCAAAATAATATAACCAACCGCAGAAAGTGAAATATGTAAGCATCGAAGTCATTGAGCAGAAACCCAGAAACATTCATAAGAGACTCACCTCAGCGCCATCAGAGAGTACTCTCGCCAGGACAGGTATTTCGTACTGGTACAACCTTTCCCATTCGGGATTGTCCAGTATGTTCCTTACCTGAAAACAAAACAATTAAACAGAGAAAAACCAATCAAAACCCATGAAAATCTTGGGAAGAAAAATAAACCAGCTACAAAAAGAAAAACAACCTGAAGTTCAATATCTTTGAGGGAATCAGAGCCTCCCAAAGCAAAAGCTGCGTGTAACTTCTCTTTGAGGCCATCGCACAAACAGCATCCGGGCTTGGAGTAGATGATAAGCTTTCTCTGGGGTGGAGGCGACGGTGAGCTAGCTAAGGCAGCCAAGCGTTTTAAAGCCCACCGGGTGTTTGGCCGCCTGAGAAGAGCGAAAGAGACCGGGAAAGGCGTGGCTGCTGCAATCGCCATTTCACGTCGAACAGAAAATATGGAGTGGTGTGTCTGAAGCGTGCGAGCTAGAAGTAAGTGGACTGGAATGTGCAGAACTGCGCTCTCAAACACCAGTTACACATTTGGCCGTACATCAAATCCTCAATACCCGATTGGAAAGATTTTTCGATTTCTATCTTCTACAGCTGGGGTGCCCATATCGTTACGGGGTACCTGTCGGAATTACGAAAACCCGATCCGATACAATAATATCAATTGTTACTGTATCAGGTGAAATCGATAATAAATAAAAAATGTTAGAACTAGAATATATAAATATATTCATGTTAATGGTTATTTGAGACTTTTTATTTTGATAAATTTTCAGTAATAACAATGGAGTCATGGTATTTTTGTAGATTTCTAGTTGTTAGAATATAAGAAGAGATTATATTAAGTTCAAGTGCACAACGATTGAATTAGCTGTAATTTCTTCCCTTTTTTTTTTTTTTTTTTTTAGCTTGCTCGTGAGAGCTAAAAGGAGATAATTCAGCAACAATGAGGAAAAGTGGTAACTCAGATTCATTTGGTAGAGGAAGTGGTTTGAGAGGTAGAGGCAGAGGTTTAGGGGAGAGGTAGAGATAGAGGTAGGTCTTACCGAGTGCCATGCATGGCAAGATAAACCATTTCTTTTATAAACGTTGGGAAAATTTTGAAAAATCGACTTGGGCCAATTAGAAGGTGGTAGTAATCAACAAGGATGAATTGCATCAGTTTGTACAATATTATTTAAAAAAAAAATCTCCTACTTCATTCAAAGTTCAAGCCTCTACATCTTCTTCTACTATTGTTGCTACTCTTGCACAAACAAGTATGTCTACCTTATTTACTTCTTCATCTAAAAAAAGTATCTCTTGGGTGAATAATAGACTTGACTCACACTGAATATTAGACACACTCCTATCTTCTGTAGGTAGTGGGTCTATTAGGCATTGCTCATAAGTGTTGTAATAAACTCCTCCATCACGGTGTCCCAACATAGGGCACCGACTATCAAATGGTAGAAGTACAACTATCAATTAAGGGGGTAAAAGGTAATCACCAGAAGATAATATTTTGGGGCTAATACTAACAATAGTCAATAATCAAGAAGTTTTTCTTCAATAATAATATCTCAGTTAGAGAGACACACTAGCAGCAGTAGATATGGGCCAATGCCAAATAATACATACCAAATAGGCAGTTATATAGCAACGAATAACTAGTAGGTAGTAAAAGTGCTTAACAACAATAAGGACACATAAGATAATCTTCAACAAGTCCATCCTTGAATAAGGGAGTTATGCACCAAGTAATAAATTGAGGATAATCCAAGGTAATAATCAAGCCAGAGTCAAGTCGGTAGCTGATAGCAGATAGTACTAATATTACAAGAATACCCTTCACCCTAGTAAGAGTAAATAAGAGACATAAATCATAAACTAATTATATCGGTGCCATCTTTATGAGATGACTCTTTATTTACCATCTTATGCCACCACTGTGTGGGCCTATGGGCCTTCTCCTTGGTTGGTGTGCTTGAGCCCATATTTCACACACTTGGACATGTGGATATCAAAAGTACTAATATTATAAGAATACCCTTCACCCTAGTATGAATGAATAAGATACATAAATCATAAACTAATGACACCAGTGTTATCATTGTCAGATGACTCTTTATTTACCCTCATGTCACCGTTGTGTGGGCCTTCTCCTTGGTCTATGAGATTGAACCCATCTTCCACACACTTAGAAGTGTGGGCTTGGACCCATTTTTCAAGATTAATGTTGACCCTCATACATATTTTGGTGATAACAAAACTTAACCATATTTGTGCTAATATTTGCAAAGCATTTCAGATGCAACTCCAAGAGACAAAAGATAAAGGCTTATACAAATAAATTCAAATACAAGACCATGTTTAAATGATGCATATAATTGTTGTAAACTTGCTAAACCCTTTGTCTGGTTTTTGTCATGCTTAAAACTCAAAATTACACTTATGGTATGATTGATCATATAAAATGCAGTATGACAAAGCTTATAAAGCATGATCGATCATACAAAATGCTACTAGTTGAGCCTTTAATGCATGATCGATCATAAATAACTCTTCATTGCCAAAACTATAACGCTTGATTGATTAATCGAATTGAGTTGATCGATCAATCAAATTGGGTTGATCGATCAATGATTTTTCTTAAAGGTAGAAAACTCATTGATTGATGCTCTGATTAATCAACAAGCTTGGAGAACCTAAAAAATATAGTCGTTATACATTATTGCTTGATCATACCTTTTTAATGACTTTTTTTAGCTTTTTTATAACGAGCAAAAAATGACTAATTCACATAGGAAACTTATAAGTACCCCTCCAAAGTCGTTAGGAACAACAATGTGAGCATTTATTTATAATTTATAGTACTCAACAACCACTTTCACTTAAAAATCATTGACAAACCCATTTTGATAGAAATAGAGTTGTAGATCTTGCAAAAACTCCTCTTCTCTCTCAAAATCACGTTGGGTCCTAGCATTCAAGCTCCACCATTTTCATCTCATGTGCATCAAAGAATTGGTGGCTTGGAAATCACTAAGAGAATTTTGTGTGTATGTGTGTGTATTTTCTATTTGTTTTCTCAACATCTCGAAAAGGAAACGTACTTAGAGTTGTAATCTAGTCATAAAATCTCAAGGAGAAATTTATTTAGTATAATTGATTGCTATTACATCAAATTCAGATAAAACTCACTCTTGAATCATGACTCAACCCCGTTTTAGGGCATGAAAATAAAACAAAAGGTGGGTGATGTTGGGCAAAACGAGCCAGTGTAGAGAGAGGAGTCAAAGTCAAGAAAAGCAGGCCATCACTTTAAAAAAGAAAAAAGAAAAAAAAAACTGACCTGTGAAAGGGCACGTGCAGTGCTTCTGGTTTTCTCTATACTGAATCCAAAACGATCGTCGTTCCCATTCAAGCCAGTGTGAAAGAACCTCCACGGGCACTTTTCCCTTCTTTTTGTCTGTCATCTTATGAGCCTCTTAAGTATGGCGTTGATTCTCCCCTCTGTTTCATGCAGAAAACTCCATGAGGGCGAGAGATGGGTGGGCCTTACGTGAGCCATCACATGCAGGATATGGTTGTTGGTTGCTCCTCCTTCAAGGAACCTTCTCTTGTCAAACATTAATATATTATAACAGACGTATTTTATATCTTAAAACTATCTTCTATTCTTCCTCTACATGTGCCTCCGTTTATTTCCTGCAACACTAGCATATATACTCTCTCTCCTTTTACCCTCTCTGGCAAGTCACACTGCCCCTCCTGAGGGCCAGAGATATTGACAAGGTACCTTGATGGTATCGGGACCCTTCAAATCCAATATGAAATGGCCCTTCCCAAATAGGAAAATGGAATAAGAAAGAGGATCCAATGCTTCAGAGAAGGCTGCTTCTTCATCCTCCAACAGCCTTTATAGGTTCAACCCATCTCCCATCCTCAACGATTCTGACTCCACTATTTTTATATTTCAATTTTGGACCCTTACTTGGCCTGCTTTGGCTTGCTTGGGTAAGGGTGACCCGCTCTTTTGGCCTAGCTCACCTTCTGTGTTATATAATATCTTTTTGTTGTCACCTTTCTCGTAAAATATGACAGATTCAGATCATCAAAGGCAATGCCACTTGTTTAGAAACTTTTGGACACCTTTTGGGCTCCAGTTGGTTGGTTTTGATAGGGTGGAGTTCGATTCCAATATTTAACATTAGAGAGGACAAGTTTTGGTGCAAAAGGAAAAAAAAGGGTTTGAACATTGCTGGTATTGTTTGAAGAGTGGAACATAAAGAAAATGTCTTTTTTTTTTAACTAATAAACTCGTTCTACTCACTAACCCATGTAAGGTTATTCCTTAATACTCCCCTTTCACGTGTAGGCCGTCTTACTCTGATACCATGTGAAGTTGGATCCCAAGGCATATCTAAAAATGATTAGCCAACTTAGAAGCTTTTTTTTTCAACTAATAAACTCAACATATTTCTACTCGCTAATCCATGTGAGACTATTCCTTAACAATTTGTATTTGAGAGGGATAACTGGATTTAGTCGGGTAAGCTACCACAGCTATAACATTTTTGGAGTCAATATAAGTTAAATCTCATTGACTACTTAATTGAATTGATTAATGAGGTTATAAAAAAGGCCTGATTGAACAGTCAGAAACCACATATAAAGCTGACAGATTACACTTAATTAGATAATTTACTAACATTTACCCTTGTTGTTGTAGGTCAGTATAGGGACCAAAGAATTAATATCTCCATGGTTTAAGGACATCAATGGAAGACAGAAAGAAGCCTTTAAGAAGCAAATTACACCTGACTTTGTTCTTGAACCAACTGCAATAATTCTCGTATTTTGCGACATGTGAGTT
Source organism: Aristolochia californica (assembly GCF_029961685.1). Taxonomy (NCBI): domain Eukaryota; kingdom Viridiplantae; phylum Streptophyta; class Magnoliopsida; order Piperales; family Aristolochiaceae; genus Aristolochia; species Aristolochia californica. The sequence goes on from NW_027182268.1 coordinate 1,570,482, forward strand.
TCCGAATTTTAATAATCTCCTTTGCTTGATTTAAACCTTCATCGGAAGCATCGCGCTTGTCTCCCCGCAGATGCTTTCTTCCCCAGTTGTTCACCGTGTGAGAGAGATTCTTAGTACGGTTAATACTAGTCTGAAAATTGCAAGTACGGCTTGACGACACTCTTTCTCATTGCAACGTAAAATGAATACCAAAGTGATGGGAGGGATTGCGCGATTGATTTTTCTTGTTTTGGCGAGTATTAATCAAACCCCAATTGGGGATTAAACAAAACGAACAAATCGGAGGCATGGATGGCTGGATCTCACCAACCCCGATACATCCCAGGGTCATGTGGTACGCTTATACTGGGAAGGAGATGAAGACCCAGGAAGACGAAGTGAGAAAGACATTAAAAAGTGAGCCGAGGAAGATACACACCAGGTGGGTCTACTGTGGAGAAGATTCCCAGGAATTGATTTAAAGGAATTTTTTTTAAGTGTGACTTTCCGGTTTCAGCACTCCGAAGTGTCGATGTCGAGCTCTGAGAGATGGGGGAATTTGGCTTGAAAGAGGTAAAAGTCAATCCATGGAGGTATGAAATCGTTTGATGGGTTCTTTGCAGGTTTTTAATAAAATCCCTTGAGGGGCGGGTCTTGACGCGTTTTGGGTTTGCCAGACAGTGATGAAACAGCTAGCGAGGCCTTTGGGCTGGCTCTGGTATTTCGCTTGTGTATCCCAATAACAGGCCCTGAAGTCTGACCCTTTATCAAACTCCCGGAAGGTGCCTGTCAGCATCCTATGTTTCTTCCAGCTTCGGCCATGGTGATTTCTCTGTTTTTTAATGCTTAAATGTGTTTATTTTTTATAATGAAGACGAGGAAGAAGATGCCTGTTTCAGTAGGTGTCCCTGTTAATACTCTTAATTCCCGTATTATCCTGAAAAGCTTTAGTGGTATCTGAGCATGTGGGGCGAGGAGCAGAGAGCTACTGCCTCTCTCATGATGGGGGGAAGAATGGAGCTTTTTCTTTGGTGATTCCTTTAATGGTAACAGATGAAGATTGTCATGCAAAAAACAAGAGTATCTGCTGATGACGCTCAGCCAGCCTTGCAGAATTGGAGCTTTATCTTTCGCAAAAGACGGAATTGTTATTTATTTAATGGATAAAATTAACTCTCCAACGTAACAGAAACAGCGCGTTGTTCAGAAATTTCTAGTGTGAAAACTGAAGAAAACTGTGTCCATCGTGTTCTTGCTAGAATGCTGATGAGAACTTTGAATCCATAAGAAGCGCCGTTCAAGCCGTTTGATGTATTTTTATGTCGACTGGCAAGCTGGGATTTCCTCCATTTTCTTACCAACCAAAACAAAAAAAAAAAGCAGAAAAGAAGCGAAAACAAAAACGAAAAATAAAAATAAAAAATGATGGGGGTAGTCAGTCTGGGACAGAGATTTCATTTTGTTACAAGTCGAGGGCAGTCAAGAGTATCAACCACTCAAATCCAAGAAATACCTCATATTCCCTCAATTTCATGGTCTGTATTTTCTTTTCCCATGGTCTATGGTTGTGTCGTACACGACGTTGTCTATAAATAGTAACTTGGCTCTTCTTCCCCATCTCACAACAAGGCTAGCTCAAGAGCAGAGAGAAGAAAAGAGGAGAAAGGAGAAGAAGAAGGAAGATCGTATCACCACTACCCACAACATCTTCATCATCAGCATTATTCATCCATTCATTTCTTGGTCTATCAGTCATAATGGTGAAGATCAACAAGAACAACAATGACCCAGAAAGCAGCGTGGGAGTTGCAGACCCGATCCGATCGAAGCAGGTCACATCCTCCGTCTCCCCGAGGAAGAAGCAATACAAGGGAGTGAGAATGAGGAGTTGGGGCTCATGGGTCTCTGAGATTAGAGCGCCAAACCAAAAGACTAGAATCTGGTTGGGTTCCTACGCCACTCCTGAGGCAGCTGCCAGGGCCTATGATGCTGCACTCCTATGCCTAAAGGGCTCTTCTGCCTCCCTCAACTTCCCCATTAGCACATCGATGATAAATCTCCCCGATGACGCCCTTCTGTCTCCAAAGTCAATCCAGAGAGTAGCAGCAGCGGCCGCAGCCAATGCCACCCATCCCATCACTCCATCTCCACCACCCACTCCGCCTCCTCAGTCGACGTCTTGTTCGTCGTCTTCATCTTGGTCATCGGATAACTACGAGGAGATCTTCACCCCGGAAAGCTATTTCTCGTGCGGAACCTATGAGGAGCCATTGCCGCCACAGCCCCAGTTGCCAAACCCATGGATGGAATTCGATGAGCTACAATCGCCAAAGTACGATCAAATGCTAACTGGGTGTTCACTGTTTGCTCCACCGCCGGCCCCCACGATCGACGAGTTCGATGAAGAAGGCGGCGATATCCGGCTGTGGAGCTTCTGCTGATTAATAACTTCTTACACGGATCTCATTCATTGTTTCATTGGTTAAAGTTCGATTTTAGGAGAGATTACTGACAAGGAATTACTCTTTTTTTTTTTTTTTTTTTTTTTTTGCTTCTTCTTATTTTCTCAATGTAACTGTAAGTACCTCAGGAAGGAAATTAATCCAAAGAGGTTTTATATGTTTTTGCGTGATTCTTGGTGTTCAAAGGAAAAGCCCTCAAAAGTTTCTTTTCAAATGAAAGAATCACAGGCGTCAAACACTGAAATATGAAAGCAAGAGCTTTTGATTCATCTTGCTTAAAGAAGTAGTTGGTTTTTTTTTAATGTTTGACTTAAAAAAGAAGAAGAAGAGATTTTCACCCAAACGCAATCCTACCAACTTGTGGCCACAATTGGGAAATTAAAAATTGGATTTGAGGGGTTTATACGGTATGAAACGCTTGAAATTGGTAAATTAGACCACTTTGAAGAGATTAACTTTGTCCAATCATTGAACTAGGGGACAAAGTAGTGTGCCATGCTCCCAAAATCTATCGAATAGAGATTGAATTCTCTTGGTTCTTCTATTCATAAAGGAAAGAAAACAAAAATCTTAGTCCAAACAAAAGTTTCAAAGCATCTCATTTTTCCACAAAGCCTAAGCACCCAAGTTGCACATGCCCCATGTTCCCTCTTGGAGAAAAGCTAGGTTACAAACTCTAGAAACACCCATTGCATCATCTAGCCACTATTTCAATGCCAAGGTAGGCAAATTGGGTATCTAGAGACACTTAATCCTATACTAGCATGAACCCAGTGCTACGTACGAAAAAAAAAAAAAAACGTTGTCTATTAGGTTTTATACCGGTTCGTCAAATTGGGTATTTAGAGACACTTAATTCTATACTGGCATGAACCCCATGCTATGTACGGAAAAAAAAATGTTGCCTATTAGGTTTTATATCGGTTTGTCAAATTGGGTATCTAGATGCTCGAAGGTCTGTTTGGAACCCCTAGAAAAAAAATAAGAATTTGACTATTATTATTCTAAAAAATAGTTAATAAAAATGAGATAATGATCTCTAAACTCGAGACGGAGAAAAACTTAAAAAATAGAAAACCGACCCCATTTTCTCTCCTATGATTTAATTGTAATTTTTGTTGTCATCCCCTTATTTTTTTCTCATTTTTTAAATTATTGTAGATTTTTATCAAATCTAAAATAATTAAGTCTGATAAAATGACAAAAGAGGTCACCAGCTCATTTTGCTACATAATGCGTGACATCAATTACATATCGGGTTTGAAGCAATTTGCTCAAGTGCCCTGATGAGGGCCACGTGAGTAAAGACAAAAGCCTGAGTTTGACTGAGGTTTGACGAGTCGTGGATGGGTCTTCATGATTTTGAGGACTAGAGTTTGCATGTTCACGTGCATGCAGTGTGGCCTCTGGGCCCACCCCCCATTAAATCCAGCACTCTGGAACAATGCACTTGGTATACAAAATCCGATCATCTGCATGAATTCCGTAGCCTTCTTCACTTGTTTTGGTGGGTGGGTGGGTGGATTGCAGTACTGCGGAGAGAGAGAGAGAAAGAAATGCCTGGAATTGTGTTTCCCACTTTTGTAAAGCTATTCTTCGACCATGGCTTCTCTTCCGTTTTTGCATCAGTCTTGTCTGTCCCTTGTGAATTTGCAGGATTTTAGAAATCAATTCAAATGGTGTTCAGTGAGGTTATTAATAATGGAGAACAGTCCCCTGTGAATATGATTTATCAACTACCACTGCATGACTTGACGGGATGCCAGCTTCACATTACCAAATTCTTTGTATTCCTCTCTACGGAACCTTTCTTTTCTCTCTCCCTTCCCCTTACTAGCAACTTTCTCTTGCATCCCATACCTTTGAAGAAAAACCAAAGAAATAAGAGAGTTTTGGAGGGGATCAAAGAAAGGTCACCCACTATGGACTTTTATATTTCTTGTTTGAGTCTATAATTTAATCTCCTTTGAAATTGGTTAGATTTCAACTTTAGCAAACTTTTCAATCTAGATTCAAAAAGTTTTCGATGAATCGTATAGGAGAATAATGAAAATACAAAAGAATAGAAAGCATACACCTTTTATAAACTTGGAGATGCAACCCATCTCCGGCTTTGATGCGCAATGAAGATTATTTGGAACTTGACTAAATTAATGTACACAAATGAATTGAGATAAAATTTGAATGGTTTTGCAAAAGAAGGTTCTCTATCTCTAAACATGGGTTTAAGAAGAATTTTCAAGGAAAATAGCTATAAGATGATGTTGGAAGATGGGCTCAAGCCCACACGTCCAAGTGTGTTAGAAGATGGGCTCAAGCCCATAAGACCAAGGAAGACCCACACATCCAAGAGAGGAGGAAGATGATGGGCTCAAACCCATAGACCAAGGAAAATGCCCATACAACGATGGCATGATGGTACATAAATAATATCTCTTAAAGATAACATTGATATAATTAGTTTAAGTTTCAGGAGTATTATTATAATATTATAATTTTATTCATCTATAAATTGAACCTCAGAGGGAGGGTTAGGACACAAGTCTGTCTATTACCCTATTATTTTTCCTCTGTTCTCCAAATTCGTCACTCTTCTTCTTCTCCCCAAACATTTTCTCCACAACTCTTCTTCTCACCCCTTAATCTCCTTCTACGGTGATTATACATCATAGAGTCTTAAATTCAATATGGTATCAGAGTAGGGAAAGATCTAAGATGGGAAAGGAGAAAATGATGGAGAAGAAGGGGAGGAACAAGAAAAAAACAAAGAAACAAGAGGAGTTTCTCTTATTTCCTTTAGTCTTTTTTCTTAATTTATGTTTTGCATTGGTTTTTAACTCTCTTACTATATGTTTCATATATCAAATTATATATATTTGGAAATACATTTGAGTTTAGTTGCCAAATAAAAAATAATCGTTGAGATCAGAGTTTTCTAGAAAGAGAAATTGACATTTGAAGCAACAAAGATCAAGCAGTAGACAAATTTCATACAATACTAGTAAACTTTAACTTTTGAGCCGTTTTATGCCATCAAGAATGAGACTTAATAATATAAAAAAGAAATATTTGTAAGTCTATTTTCTTAATTATTTAACAAATTCACAATCTGATTTTTTTTTATATGGAGATATCAATATTGGAAGAGTCAATGGTCATATGGGAAAAGAAAAAAAAAATACTCAGTTCGGTCAGATTACAGAGTCCAAAATCTATCAGATTATTTATCTAAAAAATATATTTTATAAAGAGAGGTTATACTTGGATGAAAGGTACTTAAGTCTAGTTTCAAAAGGAGAAATTTTTATGTCAATCTGATATATATTTAAGGAGATATTCACATTAATTTTTTTTATGCCAATCTGTTATCCTATTGAATAAGAAGATCCACATTTAAGTCGAATTTTTTACTTCATTTTTTGAGTTGCTATTATTGACCAACAATATCGGGAAAGTATCTCATAATCTACCCTTGGAAAGTTTATGTTTGTTAACTAATATATTTTTCATAATCTACCCTGGGAAAGTTTATGTTTGTTAACTAATATATTTTAAAAAAATCTTTAGAAGATCATCTTATTTTTAGAAACTTTCCTTGAGTTATTTGTCAAAGAGAAAAAAAGTGCTCCTATTATGAATTATGAAGCTTTTTGGCCCGCCACGAATTTTGTGAATTTTTTTTGGTGATTTAGAAAGATTAAAATATCTAATTTGATATAATTGAGTATTAAAACAAGGAAAGATTGTTTTTATGGTAAGTGGTGTCATAATGCAAGGAAAAAATTCCTTATTCATATTTGGAAGTGGATGATTTTATGAAAGATCTTCTCAAGATCATGATGATTTGGGGGATAATTTCATTATCATCCTTTACAAAGAGTTTATTATTTCCAGCTTATTATTTGATGCACAATTGTAAGGATAGATTCTTATTTTTTAAGGACTTTCGTACGTGTTATTTGGGTTTTGCCTCGTTACAGTTTTTTATGTCTCTTAAATTGAGACTCTCCCACGCAGCCGTAGGTTATACCGATGTGGGCGTCGATTCCTTCCCCAAATGCCAAGACCTTCAAATGCTGAAGCCATTTTGGATTCAGACAGACGCGAATTGTTACTTTTATCGCGGTGTCTACCATTAGAAGAGGGCTGTCTCCAACACCACCGGTTCTGTTCCAATGGGGACCGCTTCTACAGTCTCAACTGAGGTCGGAACAGCCTACCCAAAAGGCCCTTGCAGTTAAGTGCACAAGATGTAGTTCTTTAAACTCTTGAATTTTTGGTCTCCGTCTTCTTCACTTGGACTTGTGTTTATCTGATTGCATGGTGGCTTGGAGTGCCGAAGAGTTCTAGTTATACCTTTTGAGATTTTTATGTGTTTTTCGGTTGCCTCTACTCTTCAGCTCGTTCTTTTCGCTTCTGGGTGAGCATCCTTTAATTTAATGCACAAAAGATTCTTTATTTTCAGCTTTTTAGGAAGCTTTTTTCTTTTTTCTCTTTTGCCCTCCTTATTTCATATTAAGAAGGTCAAGTATGCAGTGGAACTAACAAATGATAGAGCAGTATGGGGAGATATTCATGCTGCCTACACAATATAGTTGGGAGAATCCTTAGATTATGATGATGATGATGATGATGATGAATGAATAAATCAAACAATAAGGTTAGCTTTATCTTGTTGTGCATTCCTTACTCGATTAGGATATTAAACCATTGAGTTCCCTTGAGAGTTGTTCAAGAATGAGACACTGTTGAAATATTTGTTTGTATCGACCGGGCCAGTCCTTGTATAAGATCCGTGCGGATGCTTTCCTAAATGGTTCGACCCTTTTAGCAGACGATTCTCCTCCTTCTCTGATTTTTCATCGTCGGCGCAAGGTGTGCATTTTTTTCCGACGACTGACATTTTTTCCTTCTGTCTCGCCTATTTTCGGCGATTATTTCCGGTGACGATAACCAGCGCGTCCTCCATTGTTTCCGACAGAGGGGTTTCCGTTTTTTTCACCTCTGTTAGGAAGGGGCTCTGTGATTGAAGATATCGGGCGTCTATTTCTTGTATTTTCGGCGTCATCTGAGTTGATTTCGGAGGTTCTTGCGGCGTCCTTCAGGTTCTGCAGTGGCCTTTTGTTGGTTTCTGGTTCCATCTGCAAAGAGAAAGGTTTTGCCATTGGCAGAGAAGCTGGATTTTATCAATTGCCGAAGTTTGATTTATTGTTGTTTCTGTTGATTTATTGTGGTATTTCATCACTCAATGGCGACTTCTTCATCGACGAGTGCTTCCAATTCTGGTGTTCGTACCAATTCGACTCGTTCCGCCATTGAAGAACCTTTGAATCCCTATTATATTCACCATTCAAACAGCCCAAGGCAAGTTCTTATCTCACAGCTGCTTACCGGTGAAAATTACATCAGTTGGAGTCGTGCGATGTTGATCGCCTTATCCGTGAAGAACAAAGCGGGATTTGTCGATGGTTCCATTCCTGAACCTCAAAGTACTGATCCTAATTTGCCCAACTTTCGGATCCGGAATAATAATATGGTCATCTCTTGGATCTTAAATTTGGTTTCCAAAGAAATTTCTGCAAGTATTATTTTTGCTGCTTCTGCCCGAGAGATTTGGCTCGACCTTCGGGATCGTTTTCAACAGAGAAACATACCTCGCATTTTTCAGCTTAAATGAGAATTGACGAACTTGCGTCAAGACAAGGATTCCATTAGCACTTATTTCACAAAACTGAAAACTATTTGGGAAGAACTGAGTTATTACCGTCCTAATTGCTCTTGTGGTGGCGTTAAAAACCTTACTAATTATCATCATATGGAGTATATCATGTCCTTCTTAATGGGCCTTGATGATTCTTTCTCCCAAGTTCGTGGTCAGTTGTTTCTCATGGATCCGATGCCTCCTATTTATCGTGTTTTTTCTTTGATTGTTCAAGAGGAACAACAAAGGAAGACTACTCATGCCTCTGATTCGAACACTCAAAACACTCCCATTGGTGCAATGACATTTGCAGTTATAACAGGAGTTGCTACATCTGGTTCTCAAAACTCTCAGAAATTTCATTCCAATTACAATTCTTCCCGGAATCAGAACAACAACAAGTTTCATTGTAATCATTGCAAGAGAGATGGACTTACCATGGATCGTTGCTACAAGCTCCATGACTATCCGTTTGCACCTAAAGCCAAAACCAACAACTATTCTAATACTGCTGCTCATCAAGTTTCTACTGCTAATGATAGTCAAGGTTCTAACTCTGTTGGAAGTTTTGTTCTGAATCTGAACTCAAATCAATATCAGCAGCTAATGTCCATGCTTTCTACGCATTTGAGTAGCTCTGCAAAGGTCTTCTCGGTTGTGCCTCCCCGACGAGCAGAGCTCAACGGTTCTTTGTTCATTTGAAATTCTAACAGACACCTATAACCTTTCATTAACTCTATTATCCTATGTGTGACATGTGAATCATCATAACCATCACTGGAGCATAGTGTTACCTGAAGAGGATCTCACTTGATTCCTGATATAAAAAAAGAAGAAAAAGAAACCCCATCTTTGTTATCAACTATTAATGACACTCTAATCTTGCATTAAACCTTTTTTTCCTTTTTGTTCAGAATCTTTGGATTTGACAAGTAGACATCAATTTGAGTCCCTGACCACATCGAACAAGTGATACATAGCAATCCTTTCTATCTGAACGTTTTCTTGTCTTACAGAAAAGATTGACCATGAGAAAGCTGATCTTTTTGGTTTCTTATTTTTAAATGCTGATTGCAAAAAGGAAAGAGGAGCCAAGAGTGAATAAGATTTGGACTGTCTCCTAATGTTTATTAATTTTAATTAGAATATGAGCTTCTGCATTTACTTCCCAGTGACCCTCTGCCAAATCTGCTCAAATCTTTCCTTAAGCACATCAGCCAGCTTTGATCAATAGTTGGGTCAGGGCTCTGGTGATTTTGAAGATCTAAAGATATGTATGTTGATTGCTAGACTTCTTCATTTCAATAGTTTCACATGAAAGAAGATCGATCTAAACATTATTTGGGGTGATGTTCTAGATGTCAATCATAAAGATTTTCAGTCCAAAGAAACAAAAGAAACAACAATTATTTGGTTGAAAATGATCTTTAAATGAACAAAATAACTTTTCCTCTCTAATAAGTCAAGGTCAAGATCACTTAGAAGGTGTGAACAAAAGGACTTGTTCAACAGCTCAGACTGGAGGTGCCAAAAAGCACTCCTATTACAAGTGCATTTGATGTTATGGATGCTATTTGGAAGGATGTTGGGGAATTGATCTCAGCTTGCTCTGAGAAAAGCTACTGATGCATTTTGGTATTATCCAGGAATTCTTTCTTTTTTTCTTTTTTTCTTTTTGTTCCAAACAAGAAAAACAGGTGAAAATATGTATTTTCTTTTCCATGATCTAGTTCAATTCATGCTGCCATGGTGGTCAACTTTTGTGCCTAGCATGTAGAAGGAAGTTTAAAATCAGTACATATTACATAAAATATATGCATCTTTTTCAAGCATTTGGACATAATATTTTATGACATCATGGTGATTCTCTACGAGTTGATGTATTTTTGTTACCCTCACTTTGAGGACCTAGATGTTCCTGCTCTCAATTGAATGAGTAATTTTTTTTTTCATAACATAAGGAAGCAAGGCTTTATCCTGATGGTTCCTGTGCTACAGAGATAATGCACCAATAGAGTGCCTTAAAGCATTTTTTATTTTTCTCATCTTCAAATTGCTGAATTCTGAGCTCAAAAGAAGTACCCACAGTGCCTTGTGACTATAGTCGCTTCTTCTCTGAAAACAATGGCGCCGCACGGAATGAGGTGGCCATCCACTGCCATGGCACTCAAGGACAGGCCAACCCCGAAGACGGAAGCAAAAACAAAAGAGCAAACTAGAGAAACAGAGTTCGTCGACCAGAGAGTTGGTGATTCCGTTTTGTACGATTCTCACAATGAATCAAGCTGAAAAAGATTTCTCTGTCACAATCTCCATTAAAGCTTTTGAAACGAAAGAAGCAGTCATGGTTCTGGGTGATAATAAAAATCTCTGCTTCACTGTTCAGGACTGAAGGATTTTCTTGTTGTTGAAGAGGAGCAAGTGATGGTAGAAGAATAAAAAGAAAGTGAGAAGAATTGATCTTTAATGATTATTGTTTGCTACCACAGCTCGTGAGAACATAAGAAGAGCAAAAGAGAAAGGATCAACTAGTGTAGTGGAGCAATTGTGATCATTAACCAAGAAATTCATAATGAGCCTATTTGATTAAATGGGTTCAATGCTCCCTTCCCCAGGTCAGAAAACTAAAAGATCCAACTGAGCAATTCTGCCTCTGGTAGATGTATCTAGATAAGTTTTACGAAACTTTGCTAGACTGATTAACGCCTTCAATTACATGAAAAGGATTAAGGGCACCTGTCTTTATATATAAAAGGGTTTCATTTATCTTCTTTTTTTATGACTAATTCAGTTGCTAATTACTATTTTAAGAGCCTTCCTATTAAATAGTTCGAATTGACAAGGCGTTCAAAGTTCAAATACTTTAGGATGGTTTACTCAAGTGGTTTCCATGGCGCCTCTTTCCATAATTAGTGGGTTCTCACCACTCACCAGGAACTGTGATTTCCACACAGAAAAATGACGGCGGCATGAAAGGGCAAATACCTGTTTAACGTTTTGAAGTGGAAGAAAAAGAAGATTATTGAATCACGGATCGAGGATTCAGATTCCAGGAAAAAAAATTAGGGCCTGTTAGTACACTATAGGTAAGTCACTTTTACTCGTTTAAGTGAAAAAAACGAATGAAAGTGAATTCACTCATAAATCAACTTTTACTCGACGATCGACAATGAGACTAAACTGATTCAATTGGATTTTAATGGAAATATTTATATTATTTTATTAATAAAATAATTTAAGAGTGATGATTAAGATATCGTAAATATAAGAATTTGATTGAGTATGTAGAGTAAATATTTTTGTTTCAGTAATCTATTTTTAAAATTAATTAAATTAATATTTTTATTTTACTTTGTAATTAGTGCATTAATTTAGACTAAACGAAGTTTTATCTTTTTTATTAATAAAATATCATATTTATTTATTTTTTATATTATTGACTTTTAATAATAAATTAAATTACTAATTTAAGAGCGATAATTTAGATATTGTAAAAGTAAAAATTTGATTAAGTATCTAGACATTATAAAAGTAACTATGTTTATTTAGGTATATTATTTTTTATATTTAAAATTTTAAATTATTTATCTTATTTTGTTAATTAAAAAGTTTAATAAAATTATCATTATAAAGTTAAATCTATCAAAGTATTTTATTAATAAACTTATTTTTCACTTTCTACTATTTTTCATTGTGCACACTAACATAAGAAAGTTCTTTCCAATATACTTTTTATTAAGTACACCAACGCAAAAAAATAATTCACTCTCACTGGCTTTAGGTCCTCAATAATAACATTTTGGGAGGGAAAAACCGGACCCGGATGTTACATAAACCGAACCGGCGACCCACGAATCAGGTCATCGGTTTAAACTTTAACCCTTGTTTATCTTTTAATAATCAAGAAACAAAAAGTCAAGAGCGAGCTGTTTAAATCCGTAGCCCACGATCTGTTTTAATAAAAACGAGTGACCGTCCGATCCATCGGCGGCGACTCGTTCTTTGCGATAAGATAGCCACCGGAGAGTTTTGTGAGCGTTGGATGGGAGATCCACGAAAAAGAGCGGTCTGCTGGGAATCTCGCTCGCTCTTCCCGACTATAAAAGCCCGTTTCCACAACTGTTTGTGAATTTCTGTCCTTTCTTTTTATTTTGGTCGACTCCACTGGTTTCCAGTTTCCATTTTTGCGCTCCTGCTTCTCTGAGATTATCTGCTGATCTGTGCCGGGTTCTGCATTTCTTGAATCTGCTGCTTCTGTTCAACGGATTCCTGGCTGAATTTCTGCAGAATATGTCTCTTTTAAGAATCTCTCGATACAGGGCGGGGACTAAGTGAAACGAAGAGGGAGGGAAAGGATCGCCATGGAAGGGAAAAGCCAGAGCAAGCTGACGAGAACTCAGTCCTCTCTTCTTCGCTCACCTAGTGTTCGGTCGTCCATTCATAGCCTCTCGGCAATAGACGAGGAGTCGCAGACCTTGGATAAACCCAAACCCCATAAGCCTCTTTCTTTCCCAGTGGGCCGCGCCCATCGCGCTCTGCGGATCCTTGCCAGCGCGGCTTTCTTGTTTTTCTTCTTCTTTTATGTTACGGAAGAAATACCCGTTTTCCCCAGCTTGTTAGTTACTGTGATTCTCGTCGCGGTCGCGTTCCTGGCGAAAAGGGGTTTCGGAGTTAAGAGCTTTTGGGAGGACCTCAACCGGAAAAGGAACGGTCTCTACAGGGGGGTTTCCGTCGAGTGGACTATCGGCGAGGATGGTGATTCTTTGTCGTTGAAGAAAGATCGGAAGAAGATTGTGAGGGAAGGGGTGGAGTTTTACAGTAATGGGGATATCTACGAAGGCGAGTTTCACAAAGGTAAGTGCAACGGAAGTGGAGTTTACAATTATTTCTTGAATGGTAGATATGAAGGGGATTGGATTGATGAGAGATACGACGGATACGGGATTGAGAGCTGGGCTAGAGGGAGTCGGTACCGTGGCCAGTATCGGCAGGGCATGAGACATGGATATGGGGCCTATCGGTTCTACACCGGAGATAGTTATGCAGGAGAATGGTTCAACGGACAGAGCCACGGGGTGGGTGTTCAGACGTGCTCCGATGGAAGTTCTTATGTTGGCGAATTCAAGTGCGGAGTGAAGCACGGCATCGGATGCTATCACTTCCGGTGAGTGCGCAACCTGATATTGCTTAATTCTTTAGCAATCGATTTCGTAGAGATTTGCTTTCCCTCTTTTTATCGTTTATTTGTTCTCCGAATCCAATTTTGGGATTTCTTTTTGTTCTTGTAGTAAACCTTGTTTTATTTCCTCACCTTTTTGCTGTTACTTCAGAGGAAATATCTTCTTTATGGGAATGAAACGCTGGTTTTTTTATCTTCTCAGTTTGTGTTTCTTGATTATACGGACCCAGATGGGTGGATGGGACAGTTGGAGTTTGCCGTTGATCGTCTCTGGGTTTTCTTTTCTGGGGGAAAAAAATTAACCTAGTAGTAAATACTACGCCCTACCGATTTATTGCAAGTCTGCCAGTGACTTTTATGTTTTGGTATTTATTTCTTGCACGGTTCTAGGTTTGTTTCTGTTCATGTTCTCTGGATCCAGATCAGGTGAGCGGTAGAGTATCTTTATGCTCTTTATTTGTAGTCTATAACTTTATTCGCTGAAATCTCTCTCTGAATCATTTGATGTTTTCTTTCGATGCGAAAATATAAGAGAAATAATCATCTTTTGATCATGCAGCTGGGTTTAAGATTGAAGCATACTAAAATAAAATTAAACACTTGCAGGAATGGTGATAGATATGCAGGGGAATACTTTGCTGACAGAATCCATGGATTTGGAGTATACCACTTTGCCAACGGCCACTGTTATGAAGGGTCATGGCATGAAGGCCGGAAACAGGGATTCGGAATGTATGCTTTCCGGAATGGTGATGCACAGAGTGGAGAGTGGGTCTGTGGAGTTCTGAAGAACTCCTTACCACCATCGTCTGATTCAGTCCTTCGAGCTGATCAAGTACATCCTGAATCCATCCTTGTGTGAATTTTATTTCTGTTCTGTTAGCGCGGATCTCTCAATTTTTTCACTGTTCATGCTTCCAGGCTGCTAGAAGAATAGCACAGAAAGCCATTAGAGTTCCTCGAGTGGAAGAACAAGTGAACAAAGCTATCATGGCTGCGAATCGAGCGGCCACTGCTGCGAGAGTTGCCGCAGTCAAAGCCGTCCAGAACCGGATGGATGGGAAGTTTTGCAACTTGGATGTCAAAGGAGATGCTCCGGTCACTCTGTAATTTTTTTTTACTTGTAAGTTATTTGTGCCGGCGTACTGTCGAGTTTGGTACAGGACGCCGGAGGTTCGACCGTGCTTTTTAACAGAGAAAAGCGAAAGTGAGAAAGAAGACTGACAAATCCCCCTTCGTCCCCACTGGTGCTGGTCATCACTTCTGTGTAACCTTGTAAATAAGCACAAAAATGTATATCAACTGAATATGATTTTTCAAAGCTTTTTCTTCTCATGTTTTGTTCTGTACGCGGCGGGAGACGCATCTGCGACTCTCTGTTCTCTTTTCCCTTTTTGTGTTTCAAACCCATGTTACAGTGATCCTCGTCTTCCAATTTCATGGACGAATCTGGTCTTTCTCTGTCTGTTTCTTAATTCAAATTGCTACAGATCTTGAATCCAAAACAGGGATAGAGTAACTGTGTGCCCCCACTTGCCTTTTTTCTCTTTGCTTTTCATCTGTCCTGGCAAGTTCTTCAACCACTCTCATCTTCATTTCGGAAAATCCCAAAGTGGGGTTAGGACTCGAACTGGCCTGCCATTGTCGGGAACATGCTGTCTTCTTCATAAAAAATCCAAGAGAGGAGATTAAACAAAGGAAACTATGTTTTCTTCAACTCTTACCCTGTGTCGAGATGTTTGTCCAACCTACCCTTCGAAAATTAAAGGCTACTTTATTGGGGCGGCCTATCTTTTGCCCTCTCAAAGGACACCTTGTGCGTGAAGAAGGGTTTTTTTCTATTGGATACGAAGATCTTCGCCATTTGAGATGATCTTTCTTTCTGAAGAGAAATCTGGATCAGAGGAGGATAAGGTTTAGCAGGTTTTTTTTTTTTTTTTTTTTTTATTATTATTATTTGAAGGGCTTGCGTTGCCAGACATGAACACATGAGAATAGGATGGCATGTGCCATGTCTGAAGTTTCTTAATGGGACCCATGATATACATTCGAGAGTTTTGACAAGGACCATTCGGCCAAAATTAGCAACTCTCTCGGATAACACTCATCTCCAATGCTGACTCTCCCATGACAGACCTAGGCAAGAAGAAGAAGAAGAAGCCAAGACTAATGGAGGAAGTAGGGACAGGACAACCTTTCATAATGCTCCTTCTATTGATTTGTTGAAGGGGGTTAATTTTTACTATTTTTTAGTTGTTATTGTTCACCTCTTAAGTGCGTTTTCTTTTTCAATTAATGTAAATTGCAATAATAGTTCACATTTAAAGAACAAACACAAACAATAAAAACCCCAAAGACACAAATTTATAGTGGTTCACAATCTTCTCCTCCTCCTGCGGTGTTTCCACCTTAGAATTAATTCATTTATGTTTTAGGTTGCCAAACATCACCAAATTGTCTTTAAAACCAATTATAATGTTGTTCACATATAGACTTTTGTCGCTCAATTGACCACAATAACCAACGTACAAAAACCCACTCTTGCATAGGAATTTAGTAGTAAATCGGGTTATCTAACTTAGAGCATAGGGATTTTCTAGTACTTTAGTAGGCAATTACTTATAAACCAATAAAGTGATTTTACAACAATTCACTAGGCACACTAAACCTATATCCACATAGGGATTTTTGCATCGCCTGTTTGCACGGGTTCTTTAGCCACTTGGATTCTCTGAGTAAAACTGATATAAGGATAGTCTTGTCTTACCATGGCTTAACCTAATTACTTTACAATTCAACCCTTTGATAAAGCCTCTAAGAACATGTAGATTTTAGTTGAAGCACAATTAGATAGATACTCAAATCTTAAATACCTCTACATAAAATTGGGCATAACCTATATATATAATACATGTATAAGATTGGGCATGACCTCTACTTAAAATTAAGCATAATCTATGTATATAATACCTGTATAAAATTCAGCATAACCTCTACTTAAAATTGGGCATAATCTATATACATAATACATGCATAAATACTCCATAAAATTGTTTATACATTTCATACACTCCATAAAATAGTCTAAACATTCCATACACTGCATAACATTATGAATAAACTCCGTACAATAATCCAACACAACAAAATTAAATGAAATACCACTATCAATTTACAATCACCCAAATAAATTATATATAAAATTATGCATATATTTTACATAAAATTAGGCACGACCTTTACATAAAATTGGACATAACCTATATATATAATACCTGTATCAGGGTGGACATGACTTCTACTTAAAATTGGGCATAATCTATATATATAATACCTACATAAAATTACTTTCTTTTTTTCACAAGCCTGCTAGGTTCGAAGCCACCCCTAGCATTAAGCATCTCGTCAATGGAAATGGCAGATAGCATGGGAAATGGTAGAGAAGGGCATTGGAATAGCGGAATCGCAGAGATGGAGTGGAAGACGACAACTCTCTTCCGGTTCCGAGACCGAGAATCCCGAAAATGTCCCAAACCCCCCGAAACCAAGACTCCCGAAAATTTTCCAAACCACCCCAAATCCCACCGCTCGTTTAAATTAACAAGTCGGCTCGCGAGCCGGCGAGCCGAACTTGGCTTCGGGCAAGCTCCTTAATAACGTGATTCTGGATCTCGAACTCTGCTCGAGCTCGAAAATACCGAATCGAACAGAACTTGTACTGAGCCACTCGCAAACTGACTTGGTTCGAAGCCACCCCTACCAACATTTATCTCCCACTCTATAGATGAAGAGAGATACTCTCCCTTGAAGCTATCAACAAGAAGGGGGATGAGGGGGGAGATCCCGCTTCCCCTTTCCATTTTACCTAAGAAGAGGGTTATTTAGTGTTTCGGCCTCACCCTCTCCCGCTGCCATGTTGCTTCCTCTTTTCTCGCTGCCCACTCTCTCAAAACCGAACCATGAATAATTTTATTTTGGTAATTATTTTATTAAGTTTATACTACACTAAAATTTGTTTTGTTTTATTATTAAAATTTTTTTTATTAATTATATTATATTATTTACTTTTAATATTATATTAAATTACTAATTTAAGAGTAGTAATTAAAATATTATAAAAGTAAGAATTTGATAAGTATCTAGACATTATAAAAGTAAACATTTTTTCCTAAGTATTCTATATTTTATAATTAATAAATTAATAATTTTATTTTAATTTGTAATCATTGTATTAATTTAGATTAAACTAAAATCTATCTTATTTTATAATGAAATACCCTATTTAATTATTTATTATATTAATGACTTTTAATATTATTTTATATTACTAATTTTGGAGTAATAATTAAGATATTGTAAACATTAGAATTTCTAGACATTATAAAAGTAACCATGTCTGTTTAGTTATATTATTTTTTATATTTAATTAAATTAATACTCAATTTTAATTTTGAAATTATTTAGCTTATTTTGTTGAATATAATAAAGTAGTTTTTTCAGTTTAGCATCTCTCGTCTATTCCTAGTCCCGTGTTTAGTTCAGGCATCACTCATTCCTTTCCCCCTCTCCTCTTCTCACTCTGCCGCTGCTCGGAGAATCGCTTTCTGCTCAGCCGAAAGCTTGCTTGTAGTGGGATGTTTTAATGGAAAGAATTACTTTGGGATATCCAGAAAGCAATCGCCTTTCCCCTCCTCCCTTATAAATCACTTTCCTCTTCCATCTTTCTCACGTTTCTTCTTTCTCGAAGGCGACAGATACAGGAACCCAGAAAACAACCAAAACCCGTCCAAGAAAAAAAAGCCTCGACAATGTCTCTGGTCCCTCATAATCTCAGTTTCACCCCTTTCGGAAACTTCCGCCTCTATTGGTGCTACCAGTGTCAACAGACGGTCAGAATCTCCGTTCCGACGTCCGATATCTTCTGTCCACGCTGCTTCGGTCAATTCATCGTCAGGCTCCATTTCCCTCGTCGCCGCAACGTCGTCGAGCTCTCCAACATTGACATGTCTCCCCGAGACCGCCTTCTTGAAGCTCTCTCGCTCATACTTGGGCCGGTGCCTCCGCACCTTTCAGGTGAAAATGGCAGACCTCGGCCGGTGCACGGGCCTATGTCCTGGATCATCTTCCGTCCTATAGGCCGCGTTCGTCCTGCGCCGCAGTCGCCGCCTTTTCACAACCCCAGGGGTCCTCCCGCCGCTGGCACTGATTCCAGAAACTACTTCATGGGTCCTGGATTGACTGAACTCATCGAGGAGATCACCCAGAATGACCGCCCCGGACCGCCTCCTGCGCCCAGTTCGGCGATTGATTCGATGCCTACGGTGAAGATAACACGGACCCATTTGGCTGATGCTTCAACATGTCCTGTCTGTAAGGAGGATTTTGAAATGGACGAAGAAGTGAGAGAGATGCCTTGCAAGCACGTTTACCATTCGGATTGTATTGTTCCTTGGTTGAGGACGCACAATTCATGTCCGGTTTGTCGGCTTGAGTTGCCAAATTGGTGCGGCGATGAACAGCAGAATAATGAGGCCCATCACGGCGGAGAAGAAGGAACCTTAATGGGTCCCCGTCGACGGGGAAGGTGGAATCCCTTTGCCTTGTTATGGCCTTTCCGTTCGAGACACGGCTATCGTGATTCTCAGGTGCATGGCATTTCCAATACTCGTCGTCGTAGTAGTTGTTGGTAATCTTGTTCGTATTAAATAATTCTCCTGAAATATGAAATCCTACTGATTGCAACTACCTAGTCTTCTTCTTCAAAACCCCCCGTCCTTCTTTTGCGTGAATACAAAATTTCTCTCCTCTGGACCTTCTTGAATTTCCGTGTTCCTCCTTTCCCCATTGTTGCTTTGCTTGCTTAATTTTGCTCTGATTGCATTCATCTGTGTTATAACTGTTTATTCTTTCCAGAATTTAGTTAATGGTGGCAGTCTTGGCTACCTCTTTCCTCCTCTATAACCTCGGCGGCTGGTTTCCAAGTCGTGAATCTTCTGTTTCAGATTGAAGTTCCCATTTAAGTTCTTAATTTGGCTGAAGCTGGTAATATCTCAATCCTGTATTTCCATTAAAACATTCTCTTTTAAAGATTACAAGATGTAGACAATTTAGCTTCCTCCACCTCACCTTATACTATTTTGGAGGCAGGAGGGTTCTAAATCTCAGTGGGTGTTCACATGAAGTGGAGCTTCAAATAGCTGACAAACTTGTTTTCTAAATTTTATATGTAATGATTATTTCATAATACAATATTACACTATGCAATATGTTACACCTAACATCATACATAAATTATTCATTCTTTTTAATAGTTTCATACTATAATTGGATGTAATGTTTATTAATGATAAATAAAAATATAGCATCACTATTACAAATTTATTATAGTGTTAATTTAATATAATCTTAATTTTAATATTATCTATAAACTAAATTAGTAGTTGCATGTAATTATATGTTACAATAATTGAGAAATATAGTACTAAATTGAAACGTTTATTTATTTTTATATTCTTAATTATATTTTAATTATAAAATCGAACACTAATTTTATTATAGGTTACTTAATAAAATAGTTAATGTATAATTCATGAAAATTTTATGTTTAATACAACATTTAATGTCATTTTTTGCATAAATGCATGTTACATACCCAATATATTGATCGATAAATAATGTGTAACATCTGATACAAGTGCTTTTAGAGGGGTTATTGACTCACAATCTAACACTATGCGTGGATGGTGACGATTTAGAGTGGTAGGAGTAGCCATAACATTCGGAATTGTGAAAAAGGTATACATTAACAATATTTTACAAATATATAGATCACATATAATATAAAGAAAATTAAATTATAATTAAACATGTTGGTACAATAATGAATATCATAAATTTTAACTATGAGTCAATTATGTATTAAAATCTTTGCCCACATGTAGATTTTGATGAAATAATGACTTATGTTTTATTTTTTAGCATGGATTGTATTAATAAGTATACTATGTATGTGTGATTTAATATGCCTCGATATGAGCATGATTGAATGGTAAGCGCCCATTTGGTGACATGTGACAATGGTATGAAGCAGGCTATAAAGAACAAATGGAAATGCAAGACACCTCTCCATCAACAGGAGGAATTTTGACATATAATAAGTAATAGATACTGATATTTAGTATCTTGATATGAGTTTAAGTGGTCATAATTAAAAAAAATATTGATAATTATTCACGATATATATGTATCTTTACTTGCTTCATGATAAGAACAAAAGATTGGATGCTTTTAAAATTTATAAAGCAAATATAGAGAAGAGGAATATTATAGACAAACACCTAGTTCATTAGCTAAGTTTCTTGAAGAACATGATATTGTAGGACAATATGCTATGCTGGATCACCAAACTAGAATAGTGTTGTAGAAAGAAGAAATTAGACTTTATTGGACATGGTGAGGAGTAGGCATAACAACTCTAGGCTATCTATATTTTTATGGAATAAAGACTTTCAAACAACTATGTATATTTTAAACTAAGTTCTAATTAAGGCAAGCTTCTCTCTTTCAAGCTAGACTTTTTATAGAAGGTGGCACCTTTGAAAATCAGGCCATACTCTTTCAGATGGTCAACAAATAGAAACACAAGGTGAACATGGCCTACCCCCTCCGTTGCAGCATTTGTTAACCACCTTTCATAATGATCTTTTAGAACCAAAAGGCCTACCACAGAGGTGGCTCTATGACCACCAATTCGAATTTAACCCTACTGCTAGCCTCATATTTAAAAAATGGAAATTGGATTATTGATCAGGAAGACGTTTCATGAGGGTATCATTAGATTGAGTAAAAGCCTTTAGGACAACAAATCACTACCAAACTAGAAAGATGGGTCTTGGAGGTTGTGTGTGGATTATTGGGCCCTCAACAACATTACTATCAAATATAAGTACCCAATTCCTATAATTGATGAATTGTGGGTGCATGATTTTTTTCCAAACTAGATCTCCTCTCGAGTTATCATCAAATCCAAGTGGTTGATAGTAACATTAAAAAAATTGCCTTTCGAACCGATGATGGCCACTATGAGTTTTTGGTAGTGCCTTTTGAGCTAACTAATGTCGTGCCTTTCTTTCAAAGCCTAATGAGTGATGTCTTTCTCGTGGCAACTTATGCTAGTATCTTTTATGATTTTTTTAATCTATAGTAAGAATCTGAAGGAGCATCTACATCATTTGCATGAACTCTAGAGCATACTCCAACACCACCATCTTTATTTTAAATTATCCAAGTGAACTTTTACTTCTCTGAAAGTTTATTAGATAAGGTATTAAAGAGCAGTATGAAAGAGTTTTACATCATTCTCACATTAAGAAGTCTCACAGAGCCTGAATTAATATGGTAGAGTCTAAGAAGAGTTTCACAGAATGAGGTCTCATAGAAGAGTCTCAGTTAAAAGTGTTTTAGTTATATTAGTCTTCTATTTATGTTTAGTTATTCAATTGTTCTAGGACTTATCTTTTAGTGTTTAACTTGGGTGTCACTGGGATAATGGTAGTTTAATTATAATTGGATTATTTCCTCTATTATAAATGGAGGCTCATTGTACTCAAATTACATTTAGTCAATGAAGTATTTATCTTTTCAAAAAAATCAATATAGTATCAGAGCGGGTTCTGTGAGTTGACTCGATCAACCAACAGAGATAATTTGATCATTTTCTGATCTATCATCTCTAGTAGTTTCAGTTCATATTCTCTCTTTTTTCTTTCTTTCTTGTCCCAATACCCTTTGTTTTCTTGGTATTAGAACTTCGTACTGAACTTTTCATAGTACATATTATATATTTACTGAAAGATCTACAAGTCTACTTTCCAAAAAAATGACAATTAGAGTTTTCTACAAATAGAAATTTATATTTGAAGTAGCAAAAGTTAGATTACAATAGTAGTTCGAGTAGCAGCAGCACAAAAACTTCAACTTTCAAAGCATTTTATACCATCAATAAAGAGACTTTATATGAAAATATATATCAAAAGCTAAGTTTATTTTCTTACATATCCAAAAAATTCTCAATCTGAGTTTTTTTAGGGAGATATCAATATCAAAAGAGTCAATGGTCATGTTGGCCTAAGAAGAAAGAGTACACAATTATACCAAATTAAAGAGTTTGAAATCTATCAATTTTTTTTTATCTAAAAATACGTATATTTTTTTAATGAAATGTATAATTGGATGAAATTTATTGAAGTCTAATTTCATAGTGAGAAAATTTCATATCAATTTGATCTTTAATTAAGGAGATATTCACATTGGAATTAGTAAGGGTCGAGCTATAGAACGAAGAAAATCAGAAGGTCATAAATGATTCATAAAAGATTCAAGAATAAAGTTTTTTTTATGTCAAATTAGGTTTCAATTTAAAGCTTTTTGAGTCTATTTTCTTGAATAATAACCGTTTGTGATTCCGAGCTATATTTTTTGAGATATCAATATCAAAAGTACCAAAGGTCACTTCTTCCAAAAGTCTCTCATTTTTCCTATTTTTTCTCCTATTATCTCTCTATGCATTGATATGAATTGAGTTTCCTTTTCTCATAAAATCCATGTTTTTTAGTCACAATTCTCTTCTAATCAGAGAGTTTTTGTCAAACTTTTTCACTCCATGATTTGTTCATTCAAGGTATGCAATATCTTGCTTCAATATTGCTTTCAAGTTTTGCTTTTATTACTTGGTTGTGTATCTCCTGCATAGTTAACTCTAAAAAATTGTGATTACCCCAAAAAAGTTATACTTGGTCAAATTTATTAAGTTCTACCATTATAGTATCCCCTAGATTTAAAAATATGTCACTTCGAAAGTATGAGTGTTGCATAATCACCTCCTTTCGATTAAAGTTATTGTCTAGTATTTATGTAGTTTTTCTTCTTGTGTTTTCGTCACTTCAAAGCAATACCTAGACCCACTACCTAAAAGTACAGGAATATGCCCAACATCCAACTTTAGTTAAATTTTTTGTTCTTCACCCAAGAGGTGATTTGTGTTTGAGCTACCCTTAAAAAATGAGTAGTCAATTTGTTAAGCCCTAAAGTTGGGCAGTTTTTCTGCTTTTAAAATTGAGTGGAGTGTGTTTTAGACTATGACCATTTTGACTAGTGTATGTGGCTTTGTCGTACGACTATAAGTGATTTTCTTCTCCTACATTATGTTTTGTTCAAGTTGGGTCTATATGTCCTTTTTATCCCCAACTTGAGGGACAGACGTAGAAGAAGAAGTACAAGAAAGAGGTATTTTTTTCTACTTGTTGTGGTTATTTTATATGACCAAAATATTCAATAAATGAGGAGCACAACAGATGAAGTTTTTGCAACTATGAAGATTTTTTTTAGCAAAAGAAAACTGAAGACCAAAAATCTTTTTCATTGCAAACTAAAGTTATAAACTCCAACTTGAGGGGGAGTGTTGAAGAGTAAGTATGGATAGAGTCTTACATGACTCTCACAGAGCTAGAATTAATTTGGCGGAGTCTAAGAAGAATCCCATGGAAGGAAGTCTCATAGGAGAGTCTCAATCAAAGGTATTTTAGTTATGTTAGTTTTCTGTTTATGTTTAGTTGTTCAATTACTAAGACTTAATTTTTAGTGTTAACTTTGGGTATATCTAGGATAAAGGTAATTTAATTGTAATTGGATTCTACTTGTTTCCCTTGTATTCAAATTACATTAAATCAATGAAGTTTTTCTCTGTTCCAGAAATTTAACATAAGGCATGTAGTATCTCGAGAGGGGGTATCAGCTGAAAATGATAAGATTCAAGCCATGCAAAATTGGTCCACACTCACCACCTTGAAACAATTAAGAGGATCTTTAGGGCTAACTTGGTATTATAGATGGTTTGTCAAAGACTATACTAAAATTTCTTTTGTCTAGAATGAGAATGTTACCAAAGCTTTTGAGAACTTCATACGGAAAATGTGTACTACCCCAATATTGGCTTTGAAAATTTTCTTGAAACTTTTATTATTGAATGTGATATCTTGGGATCCGGTATTGGGCAAGTCTTGATGCAAGAAGATCAATCAGTTGCCTACTTCAAACAACCACTCAAGGGTAGAATGCTTTCTTGGTCCACATATGAAAAGAAAATCTTTGCTTTGGTCCTAGCAATTCTAAATTGGAGATCCTACCTAATTGGAAGAAGATTCACAGTTCGAACCGACTATTGTGATAGATCACTACTTCTATGCAGTAAAGGCGGTTAATCAAATTATGGTAATTAAAATAGTTAGACTATCCAAATGTAGGAATTATTCAATTCTTATCATTTACAATATATTGTTAAAGGAAATTATAATGAACCTGCTACATCATTTGTCGAAGAAGTCAATCGAAAAAAGGAGTTCAAAAACGTAAAAAATTTAAAAAAAATTCTATTAATTGATGATACAATGTTCGAGAAAATAACACATTACCAATCATCAAAATAAGTTTAAAGGATTTAGTGAAACCTTCGAAGAAGTTGATAAGGAGAAAAATGTATGAAAAGCCATGCATTTTGTTTGCTAAACCTCATTTCACTATTTTCTTAACACTAAAGTCACTCTCACTCTTCAGGAAGAACTTCCAAGACAGTTAATCATCATGGGAGATTCAAAACACTTGATCATTAGATCACTTCTCTTCAAATCACCCTTATTAGTGTAACACTGGAAAAACCAACCCCATGAAATGAAACACAAACGTCTATCTATCACTTTCTCCAGTGTCCTGCACCCAGTGATGCATCCGAAGTGCAGTCATTAGAATATATTTGTATGTGTAGACAAGAACCTTCAAGTGTCACCTTTCTCTTATTCGTGTTCGTCAGACGGCCGATGGCACTTCTAATTGGTGGCTTTGGTGAAACGACGACATCTTCAAAGAAGCCGTTTACCAGGAACAAGGTGATTTACTCATGCCATATGGAGCATTAGTCGTCAGTTAACTAGGGTTTTTTGGTGGCTTGTAGTTCTTTAGGGTTTTTTTTTTCATAAATGAATGAACAGAAGTGGAGTAGATACATGGTGGATGGCAATTATGTATTGTGATTAAGGTCAAACTACTGCTGCTGCTGCTGTTCCAAAACAATTGATCCAATATCAAAAGAAAGATTCTTTATTTGAACTTGTCTCAACTATGAAGTTTCTTGTTTATTACTTCTATTTTATTGGCCATTAAGCATCTTTAAGCTCAGAAACAACTTAAAAATCCGCTACCTGATTCGTCGATTACTCATTCATTATAGACTGTAAAGGAAACAAGTAACACTCTGGCTTCTTACTAAACTTCAGAGGAAACAAAGTGGGAACTAACATATATAAACTATAAAAAAAAAATTGTAAGTCTCATAGTTTAGAAGCCCAAGTAGGTTGCTGAGTTCACCAAAATATAAAAAAATGAACAAGTAGCATAAATATCCCTGCATTTTCAGTCTTAGAAAACTCAAGAACAGCAAAAGAAGGCAGAAGAGTGAGGAGTCACTCTCACTAGAACGAGATTTATGAGATGCTTCCCAACAAGACACATGGGGTCTTGCTATTTGTGGACCAGCTGATTCTCCTTATTATAATGATAATGGTCATAGCTAATAGTTAATTATTTTAGTAAACCATATTATACAAGGATGATTTGATCATTAATGGGTTTTTTAAAAGGCTTCTCTTTTTAATCTTCTTAAGACATCTTCATAATCCTTAGTTTTATGTGGAAAAACTGATATAAACCATAAATTTCTCTAACCCATTTCTGGTCTCTAACTCTGTCCTTGCTCCATTTTGATCAATCTCCAATAGAAAAGCCACTGCCGTAGGAAGAAAACAACAGATGAATAAAAATGTCCTAATTGTCTTGCTTCCTTGTTCCAATTAGTACAAATCAATCTTCCCCGACTTGCATGAAAACTAAACATTCGCTAACCGACTTGTCTTTTGCAGTTCGTGACTAATTAAGTATGGTTACATCGATATCATCTTGTCAAACTCACAATTCCTTTAATCATCTGTTGAAAAAATCTTTTTTTTTTTTTTTTTTGTCAATCCCCATCAAGTGAGTATTCAATCTAAACCATGATTGTTTGAATTTAATCATAAAGAAATAAGCAACTAGTGATTAAACGTAGTAAAACTTTTGCCTCAAAAACATCCAAATGAAACAAACAATACCCAGTGATGATAGAAATGGAACCCACAAACAGAATGTTAGTTGTCACAATTTGGACTCCCACTCTTAGTTCTACTTTGATCTCTGCAAATGACCAATCAATAGATCATATCATGACAGGTGTCTTCTAATGGACTGAATATCCAAGAATTTGGAGAGTGATTGATTCAAAACAAGAGTGCTTCCAATGGTTTTGGTGGGTGACAAAGAATTAAAAATGCTTGATTCCAAAGTTGTTGCTCTACCTACCAATTAGGGGCTTAGGCATGACACATTATCAAGTATGTTTAAGCAAAGTCCACCACTAATCAGTTTTTAATCACCAAGGTAACAACTCATTGGTGTGAAGAAAGTGGGATTAGTGTAATTTGGAAAAGATCTCTTCAAGTGGTGAACAACCCATGAAGAGAGTAGTTCCTTGTCAAAGTTCATAAATGTGATGCTTCCAATCCATTCGTTTAGACGATATGTGTTGTGTTTTTGGGGACTCGACATCGATACATACAGACATACAGATATTCACCCACGCTTTTAAGGGTCTGTTTGGAACCCATGGAAAATAAAAGAATAATCATGGTTTAAGGGTCGGTTTTCTTGTCTTTTCTTTTCTAGGGGTTCACGAAGATAATCTTGAGTTTCAGTTTCATTAATTTGGAATGCAAGCTTATTAAGTTAAACTTTTGTAGGTTAGTGGAAAGCAAGGCATCTTTTATGTTTAAATTTTGATGAAAGAGGGAGGGAGGTATTAATTAAAAAAGCCAAACTTGTCAACTGATAATGGACCTCATCAAGCTCACTGACAAATGAACATAATTATCTGATCGTCGTGCTCACATCTGCTGTAAATTTGGATCATCATCTACAAAATTGAACTTTTGCAACATCAATCACGACGTTATTATCCTAATCAATACTTAAATTACCTGAGGTGAGCTTACAACTGCTTGGACTGAGTTTTTAGTTGTAATTTTTAAGCTAAATTTTACAGCCATGGAATAATGGAAGAAATGGTGGAGTTTGCAGTAGCAGACTGCCTCTGCCGGCCGAGTGACCCTAAACCTCTCTGCATGTTTCCGACCCACCAAACACACGCAAGCAAACGTCCGGATCAGAGCAACATTCGCGGACACCCTCGCCATTCCTCCATTTCTCAGGGTCTTCCCCCATCAAAACTGTACGGAGGCCGACAATCAATCCCCCTCTGCCGGCAGGCTGATGTCAACTCCTCCCCGGTCAACCGCCGGGGATCTTCTCCTAATGGCCACCCGGACGTGGATGTACGTAACTGATTAAAAACAAAGAGAAAGAGTGAAGTGTAGTTTAAGCTGGAAGAGCTTTCACTTTGATGATTTCTAACTCTCCATTAATTTAATCTCTTCTTCATTACTTACGACGAATAAGACGAGGAGGAAGCCTAGGAAGTGCTCCATTTAATATGAGCCTTGCGTGCTATTATTTTTCTTCCCGGCCTTATACTCAGTTACTAATCCGTCTCTTTCTTCGACCTCTTCTCTCTTCCCGCCTTTATATCAGATGCGGATATTTCTTTGTTACTCGGCAAGAGTAAAGAGAGATGGAAGAAGCAACTGAGCTGGATTTCTCCGGGTCCAGCACCACCACCACTACGATGGACGAGGACGTCGCCTGGAACAATGACTGGTCGCCCCTGGTCGACTGGGAAGCGCTCTCTGGACCCGATGACTTCCGGGTTTTGATTGAATCCATGATGGACGAGCAGGAGGTGGAGGATATGGAAGAGTGGCCGGTCTTTGAGGGAAATGGGGTTGAGGCCGCGGTCGTCATGCCAGAGGTGGAGAAGGTCGTGGAGGAAGAGGAGGAGGAGGACATGAAGGGGTTGAGGCTGGTCCATCTGTTGATGGCGGCGGCGGAGGCGCTGACAGGGGCGTACAAGAGCCGGGATCTGGCTCGAGTGATATTGGTTCGGCTCAAGGAGTTGGTTTCCCCCACCTCGGTTTCCAACATGGAACGCCTCGCGGGTTACTTCGCCGACGCCCTTCAGGGCCTACTCGACGGCGGCGGCTCTCCCTCAGGGAAACAACCGGCGGAGCCCCACCACATCCAGAGCGACGTCCTGGCGGCTTTCCAGCTCCTACAGGACATGTCGCCGTACGTCAAGTTCGGTCACTTCACCGCTAACCAGGCGATCTTGGAAGCGGTAACAAACGACCGGAGGATCCACGTCGTGGACTACGATATCATGGAGGGTGTCCAGTGGGCGTCTCTCATGCAGGCTCTCGTGTCAAGGAAAGACGGACCACCGGCTCCCCATCTCCGGATAACAGCGGTGACTCGCGGAGGCGGGGCGGGGCGGAAGTCGATCACCACAGTGCAAGAAACCGGCCGGAGACTTACAGCTTTCGCGGCATCGATCGGGCAGCCCTTCTCGTTCCACCAATGCCGACTCGACTCAGACGAGAATTTCCGGCCGTCGGCGGTGAAGGTGGTGAAAGGGGAAGCGCTGGTTATCAACTGCATGCTGCACCTCCCGCATTTCTCTTACCGCATGCCGGACTCCGTCGCAAGCTTCCTCACCGGTGGTCGGGGACTGGGGCCGAGGCTGGTGACGCTGGTGGAGGAGGAAATGGGTCCCACCGTGGGTGGCAACACCGAGTTCGTCGCCCGGTTCATGGACTCGCTGCACCATTACTCGGCGGTCTATGACTCGCTGGAGGCGGGTTTTCCAATGCTGGGTCGGGCGAGAACGTTGGTGGAGCGGGTCTTTCTGGGGCCGAGAATAGCGGGGACGCTGGCCCGGAATTATCGGAGCGGAGCGGGAGACGAATGCTGGACAGACTGGATGACCGGGTCTGGGTTCAACCCGGTTCGGATCAGTTATTTCAATCATTGCCAGGCCAAGCTCTTACTGGGCCTATTTAATGACGGATATAGAGTAGAGGAAATCGGGCCCAATAGACTTATTTTAGGCTGGAAATCTCGACGGTTGCTATCTGCATCTGTTTGGGCTGCTCCTGCCAGCCCAGCTTCTTCCCAAAGTACCCCTCCAAATTCTGATTTTTAAATCTTCTCTGTTATTGGGTCATTTTCAGATATTTAATTTCATTTAAGGTCAGTGATGTTTACAAACTACCCGATATTCCCTGCGCGTGCGTAACGGGTATGACGGCACGTCTTCCCAGCCTTTCTTATTTACTATTCGCCGTGGCTATCATGAACCTCTCCTACGAAGATATCTAGGTTCACGGAACTACCCATGATTGATCATCTTAAATTGTACAGGGCTCATATTATAAAACATGATTGATCGACATTAGTTGATTGATTGATCATCCAGAACGATTATATTATTTAGATTAATCGATCAATATTATCCAAGTAAATAAAGTTTACATGGAATGATTCGATAAGATAAAATCTTGCTAGTCAAGGATATAAAGCATGATCGATCGTCTCCTGATAATGATCGATTAACTTAATTTTTCAATACCAATGATATATCGAGCTCTTTTCTATGTACAAATGATATATCTTGAGTTTTAATTAAATCGAAATGCAAACTGTGTAGAACGGTTGCCGTAATTTTTGACCAAATAATGCTTTGATGCGAGGCTGTTTTGTCTCGGTGACTTTTGGCGATAAATTGGGAGTGTCAGATCATTCCGACTCCAGCAATCCTGGGCAATCCTGCGGCAAAACCCATTTAATGATTGAATCTCCTATAGAACTCATCATTCAAAATGACAGAATAATCACTGTTAGTAACCACGCTGAGTGGAAAAATGAGCCTTCACCTTGGAAAAAAAACAAGATTTGTCCCCCATCTTTCCCTCGTAAACCCCAATTGATCTGAATGTAGTCAATTTCCAATTTCCGCAGCTGTAACCATTATGATTCATAACTAGCTTAAAAATGCCTGAACATCCACTGCGATTCTTGCCAAGAAATCGCCTACGCGGACGGACCACGAATGCTCTTCGTCTTATCTTAATTTGATCTCTGATCCTTTCTGAGTCCAAACACGGAGGTCATGATTAACCACAGCATGCGTAGTTTAGTCCCAGAATGGCTGTAGCATGATCAAGGATCTAACGATTTCTGTTTGCCCTATTAGAAAACATGAGCCAGACAGACGGCAACTCACTTTGCGATTTTCGTATCATCAAACGCCTATAAATTGAGAGCATTGTCATGGCAACGGCACCCATCCCCCCAGCCTTCGTCTTCTCTGCCTGCTCTCCTGTAACAATTTCGGCTTTGGAAGATGAAGTTGTCACACTTGGCAGTCAGCGTGATGGTGGCGCTTCTCCTGGCTGGTGAGGCCCAGGTCTCGGTGTCGCTTGTTTGCAACGCCATGGAGCTGAGCCCCTGCGCAGCTGCAATCTTCTCGGCGGTCCCTCCGTCTGGAGCATGCTGCGGCAAGTTGTCACAGCAGAAGCCTTGCCTATGCAAGTACCTCAGGGACCCGAATCTGCGAAAGTACATTAACTCAGGCAATGCCAAGAGGGTGGCCGATGCATGCAGGGTTCCCTTCCCTAAGTGCTGATCCGACCTCCATGACTTTCAAGATAGATAATTTCATTTAGTTGTTGGGTAATGCTGCTATCGGTTGTGATTATTATGTTATGTTCTCTCTCCGTTTAGTTTTCCTCCGTGTGTTTCTCTGTGTAATTCGTGCAAATGGCTGCTAGTGGTAATATGGACGTGCGTCTTTGTTTTCTGTATAATGTAAGAAATTACTTAGAAATAAAGTGATGGTGGATCGTAATTGTTATGATTTTACAGAATGATATGATCTCCTTCCGCCTGTATCTGTTTTCGATTTCTCCTCCTGAAACAAAAGCACTCCTCTGAGAATCCTCTCCTCCTCCGGACAAGCGAGAGCCTAGAAGATGCTGGGTCAGAAAGAAGCGAAAAGTAGAGCACAGATTTTGGCTCATCGGGAATCGGGGGGAGTCCTTGCTGCATACAAATACAAATGATATAAGATATTTATAATAATATCACCTAAGGGGGGGTTAGTCCCCCAAACGGATTTTTTAAGATCAGGTTCATGTCCAACATGAAGATCATGTCAGTATGTACATGAAGATCATCTTCGCACTTGGTGTTAGTATTGATGATTTCATGTGCACTGGAAAACAATTTCCGGTGTAAGTGCCCCAACACGAGAAAAACATAAAAAACAAGAGAATCCCTAAACCCTTAGGGTACACTTAATTACAACATAATCCTTAAACCCCACATTAGGTAAAACGACCATTATTACTACACGAATAAGTTATTTAATGTATAATTAAATATATTAATATATGTATTAATTGAATTAGATATTTTATCGTGCATTAATATAGTAATTACATGAGCCAATGAAACATGCACATGATCGATTACAAATAATAAATAAATAACGTTATAAATAACAAAAACGAAAGTAATACGTTGAGTTATTAATTTATTAATAACATATGATATACTTTAACCTAAAAATAAATAATTTAAGAAAAAAAATTGATCTAATCATAACTTTAACGCACTATATATTTGTACATAATATATTTTATGTATTATTAATTAATAATATATTATCACAAAATTTAAAACCATTGGTTTAATTAACTATAGCAATCGGATAATTATGCCAAAATAATTTATCAAATATTTATTTTAACAATATTTTAATTATGACTATTAAATCACTATTTTAATATAGTAATTATAAAATAAATATATTAAATAAATAAAAATAATTATTTTATAAATAAAAATATTTTTTTTATAAATTAAATTTATAAATTAATGATTTTTATGACGATAGTTTATTTTTTCCTAACTTAGGAAAAATTAAACTATCGTCGTCTTCCTCAGCAGCGAACAAACGGGCAACGCCAATAGAGGTGGTGCTCCGACGGTACGCCGAGAGGGAGGCCGAGAAGCTCTGCAACAGATGCTCGACCTACCGTGCTCTGCTACGGAGGTCGAGAGGAAGAGGAGAGGGAGGATGGCCGACGGGGGGAGAAGAGATGAACGCCGAGAGAGAAGAGAAGCCGCCGCCGAGGGAGGAAGGCCTCCCTCCCTCTCGACCTCCGTCGCAGAGCCTCTCGGTTTCCCGTACTCTACAACGGAGGTCGAGAGGGAGAGGCCGTAGAGAGGGAGATCGAAGTGAGGGACGGTGGAGACAAGAGAGGGAGCAGAGAGCTCGGGGTTTAGGGAGATTACAGAGCTGTGGGAACGAGAGAGGGCTGCGTTAGAGAGAGCCCCGCGCGTGAGTCATGTACATGACTCTCAAAATCGGGCGGAAATCACTTTTCGTCGTTTACTCTTGGGACATGAACTCCTGAGTCATGGATGATCATGTACATGACATGAAGTTTGGCACTCCCTAACGACATCAGGACATGAACTGACTAATGCGCATGAAGATCGTGTCTTGAGTCATGTTGACTAACCCCCCCTAAGTTTGTTTATGAATTTCAACACTCCTCCTCAAGCATTGGTGGTGAAAAAACATAGTATAACCCCAGTTTGGTACATGCAGTGGATTGAATTTAGTAATATATTATTTACGTATTTTATTTAATATTATATAGTGAAAGAAATTATTTAATTAAATAATATAAAATATTTTTAGACATGAAGTTAGTTTTATCCAATATTAAGTAAAATGTGAATACCACCCATTTAAGTTTTCTTGAGTTAATTTATCTATATATTTTTCTAAAATTAGGCTATATATATGTTATTTTTTAAGTTACAAGATGAATAAATAAATATATAAAAATATTTTTATAAATATTATTTTATAAATTTAAAAAATTCAATTAAACATGGAATAAAAAAAGTAAAGTATGATTAAAAATATCTAAATATATAAGGGAATTAAGGCAGCTAAGTAGAATCTATAGCATAATTAGGTTAATATAAGTAATTTTGTATAACTTAGACCTGGTTAATTAATTATGGTCCCTTTCCCGACAAGAACTATCCTAAGGGAAACAGAAAATGGAAGAAGATGCCATTTATGTCTGCAATATTTGAATGCAAGGAGATTCGAAGCTGGGACTTATAATCAGTAATCGATTCTACCTCATTTATAGTCCCACATGGAATGTTGGCTTATCTTTTAAGCTGTATTTGACCAGAGCCACTGGATTGTCTACCCGTGAGTAACGAGAGGGTCTGAACAACTGCAACGACGTATCAGGCCATTCTCGATAGTCACTTTTTTGTGTTTTTTCCTTCGATGTGGCCCACGTTCTCGCTCCCCCTCGCCTTTCCCTTCTGGCCCCCGTCTCCTCTCTCTCTATCTCATCACGTTGATTCTCTTCTCTCCCTTTCGATAGTTCCCCTGTAATATCTGTAAAATCAACTTCAAAATGTTTTCTAATCTGGCTTTTATTACCCGTGTTTCTCAGGGACAACCGGATACGGATCGGTACGATGAGACTACCTTCTGCAAGTATGGCTCAGATGCGGCGACGGTGTACGGACTCTCCGCCTTCCTCGCTGTGCTGGTGAGTCAGGGGGTCGTCACCGGCGTCACTAAATGTCTCTCTCTCTGTTCTGGAAAAGGACTCACCGCCGGACCGGCCAGGAGCTGCGCCGTTTCATCCTTTGTGCTTTCCTGGTAAGTCAAAACAAAAGAAAAAAAAAACACTCTCCCATGGTCCTACATTGCTCAGTTCTACTTCCACTAAATATCTCTATTATTTTTAACAACATTCACAAACAGAACTTTTTATTTCCAGATTTCAAATCTCCCCTAACCTTACCAAGTAAAAATCCTTTTTTGTTGAGGACCTTTTATTGTGATTTAGGTGTACTTTTCTGGGTGCGGAAGCGTGTCTTCTGGCCGGGTCCGCCAGGAATGCTTACCACACCAAGTACCGCGCCGAGTTCGGCGTTCAACACCTATCATGCGCAGAGCTCCGGGAAGGGGTATTCGCCGCCGGGGCGGCGCTCATCTTGCTCACCATGCTCTTCTCACTCTTGTTCTACTGGTCCCACGCCAAGGCCCACACGGGAGGGTGGCAGAAGCACATCAACGAGGGCGTCACCCTGAGCCCTTACCCCCAACCCGGGGAGTTTGGCAGCGAAAAGCCCTGATCACCACTGCACTCTCTCCTCTTTTACTTTCTCGGCTGCTTCGACCCTATGGACCATACTATCGACAATTGTCCACGTTTCATCAAATTAGCAGGTCGCCAACAACAGTGACGTGCGCATGCGGGTCCCACAAGGGTTCGTGACAGCACAAACTGGCGATGCATCGGTGGGCCCTATCTTGTGCCAGCTCGGACGTGGCGCCCCAGGAAAAAGCGACCGTTTGGAATTTATTTATTAAATTATTTAAACTAACTAAAAATAAAAAATAATTAAAAAATGAGAAAATTAAAAGGGAAAAATCACGTTATATTAAATAAATTCAGCATCACGTAATTTGAAATTGCAGTGAAAACTAAAAAATAAAATAAAATTTAATTAAAAATATAGAGAAAAAGAACAGGTCAAAAATCCAAACCCACATGATCAAGGAAGACCCAAATATCTAAGAGTATTATTATAAGATAGGTCACACAACCAAGGAAAATAAGACCCACCATGATTACTACAAACTGAGATCCTTATCGCATAAGTTGGAAGGTCAAGAACGACTCGCAAAGACATTATCTTATGGTTACGACCTTTTCTAATCAATCTTACTAATCGCACGAAGAAGATGGATAAGATTCATACATTTTTTCCGACTCCTTGTTGTACCACAAAAGCAATATACGAATCAAGATGTCAATATTTTCATTTATCTAAAACTTACCCATTTTCATTTCACCCTGTGGCTGAATTCCAACTTCTCTTCATCATTACATGATTTGTATTGATAGCACTTTGTAACCCTATCCTATCTCATTTATA
Source organism: Aristolochia californica (assembly GCF_029961685.1). Classification (NCBI taxonomy): domain Eukaryota; kingdom Viridiplantae; phylum Streptophyta; class Magnoliopsida; order Piperales; family Aristolochiaceae; genus Aristolochia; species Aristolochia californica. The sequence continues at coordinate 1,605,886 of NW_027182268.1, forward strand.
TAAACCCGACTTAAACTCGACCCATCCCAATAATAGAATGGATAATTAATTTGGTTCCTTAATCAATTTTAAGAAGAATTTTTTTTTTTAATTTGTATGTCACACCGCTACACCCCAATTATTTGTAAATTATTATTATTATTAATATTAAAATGTAAAAAAAATTTGGTGGGACCATGGAAGGGGAATCGTCAAACCTTGTAGCCAGACAACAGACAACGGACCACATGATTCAACTTTATCTTCGAGACATAGAAGCGAAGTGGGCCCACAAATTTTTAGAAAGTAGTCTTCGTTTTTTATACCCAAGCAAATCTTTTTCCAAACCCGTCTATTCTATTTCTATCAAATGATATAAGATATTTATAATAATGTCACCTAAGGGGGGGACTATCCCCCAAATGGATTTTTGAAGATCAGGTTCATGTCAAACATGAAGATCATGTCAGTCATGTACATGAAGATCATCTTCGCACTTGGTGTTAATATTGATGATTTCATGTGCACTGGAAAACAATTTCCGGTGTAAGTGCCCCAACACGAGAAAAACATAAAAAACAAGAGAATCCCTAAACCCTTAGGGTACACTTAATTACAACATAATCCTTAAACCCCACATTAGGTAAAACGACCATTATTACTACACGAATAAGTTATTTAATGTATAATTAAATATATTAATATATGTATTAATTGAATTAGATATTTTATCGTGCATTAATATAGTAATTACATGAGCCAATAAAACATGCACATGATCGATTACAAATAATAAATAAATAACGTTATAAATAACAAAAACGAAAGTAATACGTTGAGTTATTAATTTATTAATAACATATGATATACTTTAACCTAAAAATAAATAATTTAAGAAAAAAAATTGATCTAATCATAACTTTAACGCACTATATATTTGTACATAATATATTTTATGTATTATTAATTAATAATATATTATCACAAAATTTAAAACCATTGGTTTAATTAACTATAGCAATCGGATAATTATGCCAAAATAATTTATCAAATATTTATTTTAACAATATTTTAATTATGACTATTAAATCACTATTTTAATATAGTAATTATAAAATAAATATATTAAATAAATAAAAATAATTATTTTATAAATAAAAATATTTTTTTATAAATTAAATTTATAAATTAATGATTTTTATGACGATAGTTTATTTTTTCCTAACTTAAGAAAAATTAAACTATTATCGTCTTCCTCAGCAGCGAACCAACGGGCAACGCCAATAGAGGTGGTGCTCCGACGGTACGCCGAGAGGGAGGCCGAGAAGCTCTGCAACAGATGCTCGACCTACCGTGCTCTGCTACGGAGGTCGAGAGGGAGAGGAGAGGGAGGATGGCCGAGGGGGGGAGAAGAGATGAACGCCGAGAGAGAAGAGAAGCCGCCGCCGAGGGAGGAAGGCCTCCCTCCCTCTCGACCTCCGTCGCAGAGCCTCTCGGTTTCCCGTACTCTACAACGGAGGTCGAGAGGGAGAGGCCGTAGAGAGGGAGACCGAAGTGAGGGACGGTGGAGACAAGAGAGGGAGCAGAGAGCTCGGGGTTTAGGGAGATTACAGAGCTGTGGGAACGAGAGAGGGCTGCGTTAGAGAGAGCCCCGCGCGTGAGTCATGTACATGACTCTCAAAATCGGGCGGAAATCACTTTTCGTCGTTTACTCTTGGGACATGAACTCCTGAGTCATGGATGATCATGTACATGACATGAAGTTTGGCACTCCCTAACGACATCAGGACATGAACTGACTAATGCGCATGAAGATCGTGTCTTGAGTCATGTTGACTAACCCCCCCTAAGTTTGTTTATGAATTTCAACACTCCTCCTCAAGCATTGGTGGTGAAAAAACATAGTATAACCCCAGTTTGGTACATGCAGTGGATTGAATTTAGTAATATATTATTTACGTATTTTATTTAATATTATATAGTGAAAGAAATTATTTAATTAAATAATATAAAATATTTTTAGACATGAAGTTAGTTTTATCCAATATCAAGTAAAATGTGAATACCACCCATTTAAGTTTTCTTGAGTTAATTTATCTATATATTTTTTTAAAATTAGGCTATATATATGTTATTTTTTAAGTTACAAGATGAATAAATAAATATATAAAAATATTTTTATAAATATTATTTTATAAATTTAAAAAATTCAATTAAACATGGAATAAAAAAAGTAAAGTATGATTAAAAATATCTAAATATATAAGGGAATTAAGGCAGCTAAGTAGAATCTATAGCATAATTAGGTTAATATAAGTAATTTTGTATAACTTAGACCTGGTTAATTGATTATGGTCCCTTTCCCGACAAGAACTATCCTAAGGGAAACAGAAAATGGAAGAAGATGCCATTTATGTCTGCAATATTTGAATGCAAGGAGATTCGAAGCTGGGACTTTTAATCAGTAATCGATTCTACCTCATTTATAGTCCCACATGGAATGTTGGCTTATCTTTTAAGCTGTATTTGACCAGAGCCACTGGATTGTTTACACGTGAGTAACGAGAGGGTCTGAACAACTGCAACGACGTATCAGGCCATTCTCGATAGTCACCTTTTTGTGTTTTTTCCTTCGATGTGGCCCACGTTCTGGCTCCCCCTCGCCTTTCCCTTCTAGCCCCCGTCTCCTCTCTCTCTATCTCATCACGTTGATTCTCTTCTCTCCCTTTCGATAGTTCCCCTGTAATATCTGTAAAATCAACTTCAAAATGTTTTCTAATCTGGCTTTTATTACCCGTGTTTCTCAGGGACAACCGGATACGGATCGGTACGATGAGACTACCTTCTGCAAGTATGGCTCAGATGCGGCGACGGTGTACGGACTCTCCGCCTTCCTCGCTGTGCTGGTGAGTCAGGGGGTCGTCACCGGCGTCACTAAATGTCTCTCTCTCTGTTCTGGAAAAGGACTCATGGCCAGGAGCTGCGCCGTTTTCTCCTTTGTGCTTTTCTGGTAAGTCCAAAGAAAAGAAAAAAACTGTCTCCCAGAGTCCTACAGTGCTCAGTTCTACTTCTACTCAATAACCCCATAAGGGTTGTACATAAACCCTTGTGAGGGTTTCGCGTAGTCTGTGTAGTTCTTCCGCTTCCAGGACAAATTCTCCAATTGATGCCCAATAGAAAGAGCTAGCAGGTTGGTGGATCATAACCCTGGCGATATAATAACAGTAGTGATCCCGCTACTGTGAAAAAATATTTTAGACGTGTGCAATTGGGGGAAATTTTTGAATTAGATCGTGCTACTCCGAAATGGGGGAAATATGTCACCGATTTTGGTGACGCTTACAGAGTTTACTCGGTGAGAGACGTAAATGGGGGAAAGATTATCTTCACTTGGAAAGCTGGGTTTCATCCTTTGACAATCACAGAATCTTGATTCTTGTTTAAAGGTGAAGATCAGACAAGAATCAGGGTTGGAAGGAGAACACAATCGAATTATTCAGGTTCCTTTCCCAGTAAGAACTATCCTAAGGGAAACAGAAAATGGAAGAAGATGCCATTTCTGTCTGCATATTTGAATGCAAGGAGATTCGAAGAAGAGCACCCATTTTGGTGCCGCTTACAGAGTTTACTCAGTGAAAGACGTAAAGATTATCTTCACTTGGAAAGCTGGGTTTCATCCTTTGAGAATCACAGAATCTTGATTCTTGTTTAAAGGTAAAGATCAGACAAGAATCAGGGTTGGAAGGAGAACACAATCGAATTATTCAGGTTCCTTTCCCAGTAAGAACTATCCTAAGGGAAACAGAAAATGGAAGAAGATGCCATTTCTGTCTGCATATTTGAATGCAAGGAGATTCGAAGAAGAACACCCATTTTGGTGCCGCTTACAGAGTTTACTCAGTGAAAGACGTAAAGATTATCTTCACTTGGAAAGCTGGGTTTCATCCTTTGAGAATCACAGAATCTTGATTCTTGTTTAAAGGTAAAGATCAGACAAGAATCAGGGTTGGAAGGAGAACACAATCGAATTATTCAGGTTCCTTTCCGAACACAAAACTATCCTAATTTCTGTCTCCATATTTTAAACCGTATACTGGGTTGTTTACATACTAGCGAACTACGAGACAAAGCGGGTTGTTCCTTGGACCAAGGAAAGTCTCCGGGCCATACTCTCTCTGTAGAGATACAGCCTCCGAAAGGAGATCCCCTAGGAAGGACATCTGGTAACGCATACTTGCGTGGGCAGAGACCTGTGTGGAGCCTAACCCAGATGCCTCCTCCCACGAATCCATGGAGTAACAGAACGGGGCTTACGTTCTCGTTGCTCGCACTCTTTTTCATTCATTCCAAGAAAGCAAAAGTAGGCTAAAGAACGAATGGTCGAGAAAAGCAGCGGCGCCACCATATGAAAGAGATACAACACGTATTCACATCCGTTGGTCGTGAAATATCCCATCTTTTCCACCATATGAAAGAGATACAACAAGTATTCGCATCCGTTGGTCGTGAAATATCCCATCCTTTCTCCCTCCTGCCCCCTCCCCATGGCGCGCTCCCTCCACCTTTCCGTTCTAGCCCTCGTCTCCTCTCTCTACCTCATCGCCTTCGTCCTCGCTGTCGGCGCCGAAAGAAGACGAAGCTCTGTAAGATTTCATTCTCTCTTCTCTCTCCCCTTCGATTGTTCCCCTGTAATATTTGTAAGATCAACTTCATGTTCTCTGATCTGGCTTTTATTACCCGTGTTTCTCAGGGACAACCGGTTACGGATCGGTACGATGAGACTACCTTCTGCAAGTATGGCTCAGATGCGGCGACGGTGTACGGACTCTCCGCCTTCCTCGCTGTGCTGGTGAGTCAGGGGGTCGTCACCGGCGTCACTAAATGTCTCTGTTTTGGAAAAGGACTCACCGCCGGACCGGCCAGGAGCTGCGCCGTTTCCTCCTTTGTGCTTTCCTGGTAAGTCAAAACAAAAAGAAAAAAAAACACTCCCATGGTCCTACAGTGCTCGGTTCTACTTCATCTAAATATCTCTATTATTTTTAACAACATTCACAAACAGAACTTTTTTTTTCCAGATTTCAAAGCTCCCCTAACCTTACCAAGTAAAAATCCTTTTTGTTGAGGACCTTTTATTGTGATTTAGGTGTACTTTTCTGGGTGCGGAAGCGTGTCTTCTGGCCGGGTCCGCCAGGAATGCTTACCACACCAAGTACCGCGCCCAGTTCGGCGTCCAACACCTATCATGCGCAGAGCTCCGGGAAGGGGTATTCGCCGCCGGGGCGGCGCTCATCTTGCTCACCATGCTCTTCTCACTCTTGTTCTACTGGTCCCACGCCAAGGCCCACACGGGAGGGTGGCAGAAGCACATCAACGAGGGCGTCACCATGAGCCCTTACCCCCAACCCGGGGAGTTTGGCAGCGAAAAGCCCTGATCACCACTGCACTCTCTCCTCTTTACTTTCTCTCGGCTGCTTCAACTTTATGGACCATACTAGCGAGAATTGTCTACGTAAAGAAAAAGGGTTCTAACATTAGACGATGCTTATATATGAATCTACTGGTTTTCTTTCTGTGCTGTAATGCGGAAAATTTTTAGTTATTGGTTGAAAAGAGAAGATCATAGCAGTGGTAACTTAGTGAAAAATTCCTCAAAATACAGACGGCCCTTGTTGCTCGATTGTTCTTCAGTCGGTGGACTTTTTACTGAATTCTCTCTCATTTCATCAGACATTGTAGTCAAATCAGTGCACGATTTGCCAATTATGAGCCAACAATGGGGTGAAAATGCTTGGAAGGCTAGGGGATGAGACAGAAAACTGCAGCTGTATTCCCCAATAAATGTACAACCACTAGTGGAATGCCTGTCGAGCTTAAAAGTTACATAATTTGCATTTGAAAAACTTTTAACTTCAAGACTTCCATGAGGTTTATACAACAAACCCTTTCATGGAGATTCTGCAACAACCTCAGAATCCTATAGATTGGCTCATGATGATGCGATCGTCGTGCTAAGCAAATGGTCAAGTTGCCCTTCCTCCGTGCATGGATTCTCCTTCTGAAATCAAATGAAAACATTGTCTGGCCTCTCTCCCTTAGCTAACCGAATGTAGGTTAATCAGATTAAAACCAAGAAGTAAGAAGGGAAGGAAGACAGTCCACTTCGTTCGCCAGTCATTCAGGCAAGTAGCGGAGGACGGAGTTGCAGAGCCACCAGAAGGCTGGGCTCCGTCGGATGCATTGGTTTCCTTAGAGCAAGTATAATTGCATCGACTTGGGCGGACTACTCTATATACACCTGTGCTGGCCAAAATGTATACGTCCTTCTTGTTGTCCTGCCCAAAAGAGAATATATAACCCAAAGAAGGCAGAGGACTTCCCGGAGTAGAACCACATGAGATTGGCGAATTCTCCGCACAACGGAAAGGAATCCTTGAACTGGTGAAGTTGCCGCTATTTTCAGGGGTTTCAGCACCCGCCCAGATGGCACCTCCATACAAATCTGCATATAAGTACCTGAGGTTCCAAACCGTAACTAGATTACTAAACGGCCAACATTAGTAAATGGAAATCTTAAACTTGAGGTAGCTAAAGGGATGAGATTTCGGATTGAATATGATTTCTTTCACCTCCCTGACATGCATGGATCGGCAGAACCTCGATACATATAGCCTCCAGTGATGGATGCAGATCCTTCCTTTGTGTTTAAAGAAGAGTGAGTGTAGCCCATGATAGAAAATATGGGGCTTATAGACCCAGAAGAGGTGTTTCCTCCGGGACTCTGTAGGGTCTTGTAAGGGGAAGGGCCCTCATAAACTCGCCACCCATAGTTTCCTCCTTTTGAGATCAAATTCACCTCTTCATATACCTCCTGAAAGATGGCAATGATAATTAGTTCTCTCTGATTCAAAACGCAATCGATCGAAAACATTTGGGAAAACCCTAGTCTATCAACCCGAAAGACGGAAATATGAGAAAAACCTGGCCAACATCTGCACAGAAGAAATAGGAAGGTGTCACTGAATCAAAACTGCAGCGCCATGGATTTCTGAGGCCCAAGGACCAAATTTCAGGCTTCAAATCCTTGTCCTCAACATAAGGGTTATCTCTTGGAATGGAGTAATTTCCCCATAGACCAAGGTCAGTCACTTGCTTGGCACCTGGTTAAACGAAAATGTGTTATTTCAAGAACAAGACTTAGGATTTTCTGGTAATTCAAGAACAAAACACTTACTTGGGATGTTATCTACGTCGAGCCTCATAATTTTCCCCAGTAATGACTTTTTATTTTGCGAAAAATTGTAAGGATCGCCTCTGTTTCCACCATCCCCCATCATGAAATACAGATACCCATCATCAGGGCCGAATAAAATTTGTCCAGCATGATGACCCGTGAAGGGGAGTCCCATTGTAAATATCCTCCTCACTTCTGTAGGATTGGCACTCGATGCCTGCAGAAGATTTAAAAAGGAAAGATTTCAGAATCCTTGGGAGGTTCGTCCTAGAAATCACATGAGGAAGATGAGTAAGTATTTGTACCGAGGATGGTGTTGATGCGGTGCCGTTCACTGTGAACTCCGCAACAATACTGTGATATCGGCAAGGCTCGGCACCGGAATCAGCGACGAGCTTTGATGGATCACAACCAACATCAGAATTACAGGAACACCTTCCAGAGCAGCTCATTGAGCTGGCCTTATCACAATTGAAGGAGGCGAAGAAACGCCCGTTCCGAGCAAAGTCTGGATGAAATGCGATAGCCATTAATCCAAACTCGGTATCAAAGTGTACCTCATCTGTTAAATCCAGAAACGGATCGGACTCGGTAAGCGTTAATGTTCCTCCAGATCCCACATCCGGCACTGTCGCTAGCCAGATATGACCAGGTTGATCTGAAAGGAAGACCCGGTTGGTCCCGTCAGGATGTGCAGCCATGTCAAGGTAGGATCCATTTCCAATTTTCTCAAGGCAGAGTCCACTAGGGGCAGCTGGAGTTTGAGTATTATTATCTATGGCAACCGGCTTTCCCTCAAAACATACGGAGCCATTGACAGCTTCCCTGGCGAATGCTGCACAGAAGTCCTTACTTGACTGCCAGAGATCAGTAAGTTTTGAAGCAGAGGAAGAATTGACAAGTCCTCCAGCACTTCCTTGGAGTGAAGGTGCAAAGGGTGAACTCCGAATTGAAATGTTTTGGCATGTGTTCCAAACCCTTGAACAGTAGTCATCAGATGAGTTGCAAAGAAGAGGAACCGTCCGAGGCTGTGATTCAGCTTGAAAGAGCTCCGCAGAAAAGGGATCACAAGTCTGCAAGTGAATCACGAAATAGAAAAATAGGATATTTGAACTTTTCTATTCTGATCTTTAATTTGAAAGAAAAGAATTCCGGCATCTTGTATACTCTTAACAAATTAAGACCTAAAATGCTGTTTCCTCTCAAATTATGATTCCAACTTTCAGGTGTGTTCGTGTAATAGTCGAGATTCTGGGAGAGATGCAATAACTGTAGTAAATGTTGAAAGATTTCTTCGGTACGAATCATACTGAAATATATATTCGCTAGAAAGGACAGAGATTCGTTTAGAAAGAAGAAGAACAACGAATATATTCCTAATTAACCAATTGGGAATCTATTGTATCATTTCCTGCATCCAGAGTGGTGAAAACAAAAACTAAGGAGAAAGAAACGATTAAATCGGCACTTACAGCGCAAAGAATTGACTTCACGAGAGCCGCACAGGCCGGATCAGAAATGTTCATATTCCGAAACTGCTTCTGCAAACCTAAATCTTCCTTGGGATTACAGCAGACAGTCCCGTTGTAGGGACAGAAGGCTAAAGAAGAATTTAACCTAACTGGAGCTCCTGCGCGTAGGAAATAGACCACGGGTAGGCAATTCAGTAAAGCAAGAACCAACTGAATGAAGATTGAAAAAGCCTAAAAGAAGAATAAACTTACTCAAGTCAGTACATAACGGAAGAGCCGAAGATGCAACGAGGAAATGGAAAAGAAAAACAACAGCTGCCAAAAGAGAACCCATCTCGGATAGAGAGAAAGAGAGACAGAAGAAGAACAGAACAGGGCAAAAGCAATTTCAGCTAGCCGATGCCGATCCCTCCATTTCCGTTTACTTGTTTTGCATTTTATTCAACAAAACATCTTCATCATCATCTCATACAACATCTAAAAGATCTTTGTCAATATAAAAAAATAGAAGGTGAGCAGCACATATGTTTGAATATACTAGAGCGGAGTGGGCAGTTGGGAATTGAAAATCGGTATGAATGGATCCCCATTTCTCAGTCGTCTCTACCCCTTAATAAAAATATTTCCAGTGGGGGGGGTGCTGGCAATCAGATAAAGTCCCTTCTTCGCTTTTCTCAGCTTGTCATTTATTACCCACAGTTTTCTCCGAGCTTCCCTCATCGAGGAAGAAAAACCCAAATTGGTTCCCCTGCAACTAGTCCCGTTTAATTTTTTTCTTTTTAATGGAAAAAATGATTATTCACGAGTTTTTTATTCATTCCCCTGCAGTTGACTTCATATTCAACCGGAGTTGGCAGGGTGGATGAGGCCAGGAGACGACGACAGTTAATTTTAGTCCACTCGTTGAATGGGTGAAGTAACATATTATCAGGGGAAAAAAAAGGGTAAAATTTTATGCTTGCTATGCTATCGCTCGGCGAGGAAAATCTTAAATTTGCAGGTAACTTATCATATGACGCTGAATTGCTTCTCTGTTAATTTCTTCTTTTTCCTGAAACTGATGGAAGGATTGATCGAGAATTAGAAGATGAGAAGCCGACAGTAGATCTAATGGCGTATTTGGATGTCGTTTACGAGTTTGCCTTGGAATATCTTAAGAAAAACGGAAAGAGGGAAGGCTCACTTCATCTTACTTGTTAAATGTGAATGACCCTTTTTTTGCTGAATTCGTGAGCGTCTCATTAATAAAGTAAAAAAGTCATAAAGAGCAAACGTAAGAAGACAGTGATGTCTCAGGCTTTTAGCCCATTTCAAGAAAAACAGAAGAACACAACTGAACTTTTCTTCTAGACACAACAAAGAGTGTTGAAGAGTGTAAGGTACCAAATCTTTTTATGGTACATCTTGAGGTTTCTTGTTGTCACAAGTCGTGTGTCTTAAATAACAGTTATCCAAAATCCAAACAATTTTCTGTGCTTTGGCTCGGAGAATACCTGCACCATAAGAGATTTAACCCTTAGAGACTCATTTAAGGGTGGTTCCCTTTTGGCAAAACATTTGAAGTGTTTGGTGATTTTTATATGGACAAGAAGTGCTCTTTTTCATGCAAAAGCAGTGCACGAAAATGAGTTCACCAAGTTCTACATGAAGAGGTCAAGAGTCGTTTGTCTAGCATATGCTTCAATTAAACTCAATTAAACTCGATAAACATCTACACGATTACATGATGATGTCGGCGCTAGATGCTTCGGGCAGCATACAAAGAATGCAAACAATTGCAAATAAAAGGCGCACACATGCCCAAGATCACAACTACCATTTCCAAATGCCCAACTATCTGTTTCACCGTCACGCTTCTCTGTCAAGTGCACCAAGTGCTTTCATGTCCTCTAAGAAAGCTGTATATGAATCATCAATACTATGTGACTTAGGTGCAGATGGCTGACCTGTTGACTCCAATTTTGAGGTTGGAACTAGCAAAGGTCGAGGAGCGGCCTTAAATGTATCAAGCTGTGTCTTTGGTTTAGGTTTCAGAACAGCAGTCTCTCTCCTCACACGCACTGATGCAGGGACCTGATCTCCGATCAGAAAACACAAGGAACATCTATTAAGGCTAACATCGATAATAAGATAATTCCAACATAGAATTACACTGAATGCCAAGATAACTGCTCACTGTATCTTATATAAAAGCTCACCATTGATGTAAGTTCAGGTGTATGCTGAGCCAATGGCCTCTTTACAACAGTAGATGCTGCAGATTTTACATAGGAAGGCTTAGGAGGTGCAGATGGTTTAGCTACAGCAGGATCATCCTCTGGGACAAGCAGTTGACCAGATGAAAAAGGTGGTCTAAACATGGGAGGTGGACCAGGAAGTGGGCCAAAAGGTGGCCGTGGAAGTGAAGAGGCTCCCATTCCAAGCAGAGACCGATTAGAGGGATGTCCAGGAACAGGTAATGGTGGAGGTCTCATATCTGATGGCGGTGGGAGGAACTGTGAGATCCCGGGGGGTAGCACATCAGGTTGTAAACAAGTGACTCCTTCAGGAGGCCTAGATAATGTTGCTTGTAGTCTTGGAGGCGGTGGGGGAGGAACCATCTTTGAAGCATCCTTTGTAGCATCATCAGAATCGCTGGGTCCACCAGATTGGTTGACAGCCTTGAGGGGCAACCCAGGAGCTGGACTATTCCGAGACTTTCAGTCTAGTTGTCAAACCGACAACCATCAGGTTAGTTCTTTCCATTGCCCTCTCTGACAGTTGGTCGGTTCATCAATTAGATATTCAAAATGCTTTTCTTCATGACACGTTGGATGAAACGGTATTTATGTCTCAGCCAAGTGGCTTTGTTTACCCTCAATTTCCACTTATGTCTGCAAGCTCAATCGTGCTCTCTACAGCCTTAAACAGGCCCTCCGTGCGTGGTATGCTCGTCTGAGCAGCAAACTCCTTGAATTTGGCTTTGTCATCTCCAAATCTGACACTTCTTTATTCATCTACCGCCATCAGTTTATTGTCTTGTATCTTTTAGTTTATGTTGATGACATGCTCCTTACTGGCTCCGATAGCTTTACCATTACTCAACTTGTTCAATTGCTCAATGTTGATTTTCCCGTCAAAGATCTTGGTGATCTTCATTATTTCGTGGGTATTGAGTGTCACAAAACTCTGAATGGGATTATTCTGTCCCAACGAAAATATATCCTTGATTTACTACATAAAACCAATATGGCTAATTGTAATCTTGTTGGCACTCCTATGTCTCCCTCCACTAAACTTTCTGCTTTTAATTCTACATTTATGGAAGATCCTTCTCTGTACAAGAGTGTGGTGGGAAGCCTCCAATATCTTCTCTTCACTCGCCCTGATTTAGCCTTCTCAGTCAATCGGGTCTGTCAATTTATACATGCTCCTTGTCTTTCTCATTGGCAATCCGTAAAACGAATCTTACGGTATTTGAAACAAACTCTGGATTATGGTCTGACTCTCACTTCTTCTCTGGCCCATGTTCTGGCTGCCTTCTCTGATGTTGACTGGGCAGGCTGCCCCGATGATCGAAAATCTACTAGTGGCTATTGTTTATTCTAGGGCACAAATCTCATCTGCTAGAGTTCAAAAAAACAAACTACTATCGCTCGGTCCGACACGGAGGCTGAATACAAGGCCTTAGCTCATGCTACGTGTGAACTAATTTGGGTCCAATCCTTATTGTCTGAATTGGGAATCTACTTATCTCAACCACCCATTCTCTATAGTGATAATCTGGGGGCCACTTACTTATCTGTGAATCCTGTGATGCATTCTCGAACCACGCATGTCGACATTGATTATCATTTTGTTCGTGATCGTGTCCATAACAAGACTATTCAAGTTTCCTTCCTTTCCAGTAAAGATCAGATCGTAGATGTACCAAACCCCTGTCCATCACCAGATTTTGCACACTCAGATCGAGCCTCACAGTTCTGCTAGGCCTACTTGGCTCGTCAGGGGGTATCAGCAATAAGAAGACTTCCACCTTAGCAGAAACAGAGTAAGTCATCTCCAGGCCAACTCAGCAACACTCAGCAGCTCTCCACCTCAGCACCTCCTCCAGAAGAATCCAAAAGGTGTCAACGAGTCATGTATTCCTAGAAGAGTCTAGAATATTGTCTTCTCTGCCATGTATTCCAGAAGAGTCTAGAATACACTCTGTACTGTATAAATTCCTCATCATATAAACAAATTCAATTGGAGAGAAAAATATCAACAATTGATTTTGGTGTTCTATTATTCTTCGTTCCTTCTATCACGGTCAAATGTGCTAAGTAAATCTCAAACCTTCAACAGAAAATTATTGCATTCATCTCTTCCTTAATCATCCTATCAAGCAACTATAAATTAAGCTTAACAGGGACGAGAGTGAGAACAACTATTCTGTGCACCGTTAAAGCCAAAGGATTCCTTCGTGATAAAATCCTCCTTCCTCATACCTCTTTGGGGAAGATGACATAGCCTTCGATTTGACAGTGCTGCATGGCTTCTCGAGAGATCAGGAATGGCTGGGTGGGTGCGATCTCAACGTCTCCTTCACGACGAAGTGATCGTAAATCGTTAAAATCGTTGGGTAATCCTCAGACACTCTTCCTCGCTGGAAAACCTTAATGGCTCCTTCACGTGAATATATATTTTATGGAGGCTTGCTTACAAACAGAAAATCTTATTGGAGTCGGATACAAGTTCATCCTAAACAGGTAAGCAGAAAATCTTTCTAATCCAGAATTAACGTGAAACCATGTCCTTAAGAGCAGCGGAAAGTACTAATCTTCTACTATCAACCAAAGTACAAAATTTTTGGAGAATCAAGGCAAGGGTTTCGTACAAAATTAGGAAAGGAACAATTGATTTCTTTACTAGTATAAAATAAAGATTTGATTCCACCAAACTGGTCAAAATCGTTTGTTATGGTTATCAAGTAAGCTCTCTCTGATCCATGCATACAAGTTGAAAGACAATTTTATACATGATTCTCAACAAGCTTTTTTTTTTTTCATAAATCTCTGGTTTTGATCTATATATCAGAAGACCTAACCAGTTTGAACAGTCGATTGAAGGATCATTTAAATAACCAATTCGGGAAAAAGAAGAAGAGTAGCTCTTCTAATAATTATTTCTTCCTTCCTCTTTTGGGACTTACCCAATGGTTCTATTCAACCAGTTTTCATGGCTGCCTTTTCTGCTACTGGTTGGCCTTCTTCTCGTGCTTCGGTTCCGTATGTTCAGTAACAGAACAAAAAGAGGCAAGCACCCACCAGGTCCAAACCAGCTTCCATTAATCGGAAATCTTCACCAGCTTTCCAAAAACCTTCCGCCCCGCTCTCTTTGGTTGCTCTCAAAAAAACATGGGCCACTCTTATATCTCAAGCTCGGCCAAGTTCACGCTGTAGTAGCCTCATCTGCTCGCATGGCAAGAGAGGTTATGAAGTCCCATGACCTTGAATTCTGCGACAGATCTGTGGTTTTATCTCAGAAGAGACTATCCTACAATCTCCACGACATGGCCTTTACACCGTACGGCCGTGACTGGAGGGAACTGCGAAAGGTCTGTCTCTTCGAACTTCTCAGTGTGAAAAAAATACAGTTCTTCCGGTTTCTGTGGGATGAACTTGTCGGCAGAATGATAAGTTCCATATCTGAATCTTCTTCTTCGGTAAAATCTGTGAATTTGACTAAAATAGTGAAGATTTTCACGTATGATTTGATCTCTAGAGCTATTTTTGGTGAGAGCTTCAGATGGGAAGACGAAGAGGAGCAGAGGAGATTTTACCGAGCTTTCCATGAGACTCAGACGTTTATGGGTGAGCTCTATGTTTCAGATGTGCTGCCCTGGCTGGGGTGGATTGATGCAGTCACTGGACTTCGAGGTCGGCTGCAGAAGAACTTTGTTGACATGGATTATTTCTACGAAAAAGTCATCAACGAACACCTTGATCCCAACAGAGCCAAACCAGACAATGAAGATTTCGTCGATGTGTTGCTGAGGATCGTGAATGAACACAATCTTACCAGAGATCATGTCAAGGGACTTCTCATGGTAAAATTAAATTCTGATCATGTTCCCAGAACGTACAAACTCTTGAACCAGTTCCATGTTTTCTGAGATTTAATTCACCAATCTTTTCAGAATCTTCTGGTTGGTGGGACGGATTCAAGCAGTACTACAGTGGTGTGGGCGATGGCAGAACTGATGAGAAAACCCTCCGCCATGAAGAAAGTGCAGGAGGAAATCCGCAGAGTCGTCGGATCCAAAGGGAAGGTGGAAGAAACCCATCTCCCCCACCTCGAGTACTTTCACTTCATCGTGAAGGAGACGCTGAGACTGCACCCGCCAGGGCCTTTTCTGATCCCCAGAGAAAACCAGCAGCACTGTCAAATTAATGGCTACGACATCTTCCCAAAAACTACAGTAATCGTCAACGTGTTAGCCGTCTCTTTGGATCCCGATTCCTGGGAGAACCCAGAAGAATTCATGCCAGAAAGGTTCAAGAACGTGGATATCGACTACAGAGGACCAGAGTTCCAGCTTTTACCGTTCGGCGCAGGTCGCAGAGGCTGTCCGGGGGTGAATTTCGGTTTGAGGACAGTGGAGCTTGCTCTGGCAAATCTTCTCTACAGCTTTGACTGGGAATTGCCTGATGGGACGAGGAAGGAGGACTTCAGCATGGAGGAATGTTATGGCTTAACGGTGCAGAGAAAGACTCCCCTGAGGCTCGTTCCTGTTAAGATTTACAGTTAGGTAGTGGGATGAACAGAAAAAAACATGAAACTAGAAATATTGTTCGGATTAAACAAGTTTCAGTTGAAAAGACTATCATTTGCTTTTAATCTGTTGAGATTTGAGATATATGTTTAGATGAATAAAATCTATCTATTGTTATATGTTATTTGAGTAAGCTTAGTAAGATATGTGATGTTATTTTGATCAATTCTACACTTGGCTTGAACAGATTTCCTTCTTAGTAAACTACTCTTCTTTGAAGAAACGAACATAAAATTGAGATTTGAGTTCCGTTATTGGAAACTTTTCACAAGAATGGTTTGGGGTGTCCCTACCAGACTGAATGTTTCTTGTTCTGGGTTTGTTCTTTTCGGATCTTCTATGATGTGCACATAGAAAGAATCAAGCTCAGCTGAGAGATTCGTGAACAAGCCATAAAGTCGAGTGAGCACATCAATCCAAACCAGTTGAGACTAGTAATTATTGTTGGCGTGAACTCAACTATCAGTTTATGGTGGCTAGAGTCTTCAAATAGAAGAAATCAAGGAACGGTTTCCTTCTTCAACAAATCGTCCATGAGGAAACAACCTTTCTCCATGAATTACTCTTCATGTATTATGCTATAAATACTTTGTAAATGAAAGCAAAGTGATATGAAAAAAACAAAAGGAAATTCTTTGGTGAATAACCAGAGATCTGATCAAGATCTCTCGCTCTTTGGCAGAAAGGCATATCGACATTGTCGCTCTTCTTGAAGGCACATCAAAGCCGAAGATCCATATGCCTTCCTGCTTCATTTTCACCCGAGATCAAGTCATTGGAGATTATTTTAAGATGACTATATTTTTAAATCAAGTGATTTAGGACTATTTTTAAGTTATTGATTACATTAGGTAGATATGAATTAGTTTACATATTGGTTAGTGCTTTGATTGTTAAGATCCACCTTTTTAGGGGCAATTTATACCAGGCTATATTGTAAGCAAGTAATCTTTGCAATTGGGTCAAACCTTGAGTAGGTAAGACTTTCCTTACTCAAATTGTTGAGAAAAGTCGTTGTTGCTAAGCAGTAAAAGTCGGGAAGTTATACTCGGTGTTGTGTAAGGCATATGTTATTGTGTAACTTAGTGAGCTGCTAGAAATCACTTTAATGGTTTAGGCTAGTGTGTCCCTAGGTGAAGGCAGCAGTGATGAGGCCTGCGAAAGAGCATTGTGTTTTTACAACTGCTATTAACACATCTTCAGCATTGAACGCAGTTGTCAGAAAATTCTTCTGACTACCAAACACAGCTTTAAAATAAAACATGCAAGTTTAGGAGGGGGATCATGTCTCTTTTAATTCAAGTCACATATGCTCATCCGACATAAACATTAGCATGAGAAGCAGACAAAAATTTCCAAAAAGCTTTTACTCAAACAAAAGCTTTTACTCAAACAGCAAAAAGAGAAATAAAACAAAAGTGTACCTGATCTTGCTCCTTCAGACCTAGATCATCAGGTCCTGCATTATGAACTTTGTCCCTTTCAATCTCACTAGTGCCAGGTGGAGGAGGCTGCAGAGGTCGAGGAAGTGGAGGGGGTGGAGGTAGAGGTGCATGAATAGGAATGTCTTTTGATTGTGGATCCAGAGGTGGTGGAGGCAGTGGTAGCAGAGGTAAACAAACATTTAATTCTGTTGTTGTTTTTGGAGGAGCAGGAGGCGGTGGTGGTAGAGGTAAAGATGATGGTATAGTAGAATCATTGCCTGAAGTAGATTCAACTGAGTTGGTCAAGGGCAAAGGCGGAGGAGGTGGTGGTGGAGGTATAGCTGAATCCATGCCATCTAGCTCTGACATTGAAGAAGATGCACCAGCACCTGATGATGTTGACAACGGTATTCTAGGTCCTGATGCAAAAAAATGCAAAGAAAGATAAATAAGATGAGAAAAAGACAATTAAAAATGAAAAAATTCCTTTCAGGAATTACATAAAAAAGCCAGGAGACCTATTGATGATTTGTACATGGGAGGTTTTCCAGGTGGTGGAGCACCGGTAGGGTTCAATGTAGGATGATAATATACAGAATCCTGCATTCAAGAAGGGGGCGAAGCATGAGTAGGTTAAATAAATCGCAATGCTGAGAAACAAATAAAAAAGGTGGACAAAGGCAAGGGAAATAGAGAGAGAGAGAGAGACCTCAGGCCTTGGATGTTTTACTCTCTCTTCCTCCTCTGCAGTAGTTCGTCTCCTTGGTGGCCCTAAATGACTGAAAGAATAGTAGGGGGCTGTTATCTCCATAGTTAATTCACAAATACCATATTCTGAACCAAAAGAAACTACAGTAAACTTACAGATAATCTTACCTGAACATCACCGGCGTCTCACCTTTTTCATGCATTTTCTTTTCATACTCCTGTTCAAAAAAAAAAAAAAAAAAAAAAAAAAAGTTTAGATAGGAATAATCCAATATGTACAATGATATTAAGGATAAACTACTCACAATTTTATGAAAAATAAAGTGAAAAATCAAGGAAAAAAAGTACAAGGCAAATCATCCACGACATTTGTAGTTCAGAGAGGAATGACATCATAAGCTCAGAATATAACGACTTCCCATTTCCTATTCATAAGCATATGAATTAAAATAAAAGCAAACATTAGGGCTTAGCAAATATTATAATATAACTTTCTTTTATTTTGAAAGGCAGCCTACAATTTATTAAATAAAAAAAAAACTATAAATCATTAAAGGCCTGTTAGTGTCCTTTACATGAAATGCAAGAAATCTGTTTCTAGGTTTCTAACAAGAAATAGATTTCCAGGGAGCATTAGTGTCCCATCATTTCCTGGAAAGGGATATCTACCGGGAAATTCTCTGGAAAATAGGGCAATTTTCCAGGGAAAAGTTTCTGGCCAAGAGAGTCTGGAAACCTCTCCCAGCAAAAACATCGGGCTTCTCTCCTACATCTCTCTTCTACATCCCTTCACTTTCCTTCCCCTTCCTTCTCCACCACCACCCACCTTCTCTCCCAGCCACCACGGTGACCTGCCAACTGTGGTTGTCCACCCACCAGTGGGTTCTTTTACCAGCCAGAGCAGAAAGAACAGAAATGATTTCGAATACAAAATCTAGCCCCTCCCTAGTTATTTGTGCACCGGTAAGGCTTTCCAAAAACGGGAATGATAGCTTGAAGAAGTACCTAGTGACTGTGAAGAAAAAACCAGAGGCAAAGGTGCGTAATTGTTACTCACGGACAATTCACAAGGACACCAGTTTGTTCATGGAGATGATGGTTACACATGGTTGCTTCATTTGCAAGGTGAGCAGTTTCTCAGAAGTTGATCAAAGTGATCTTATCTTCAACATGCAGTCCTTTCTGGTCTTTATTTACGAGATAAGTCTAATTTGAGTAATTTATTCTTGGTCTATGTTCTAACTCTTTGCCTCACCATTAGTTTTTCAGTGTTCGATTATATGTTTTGTCTATTTCTCCTGACATCCAATATTGTGAAGTTGACTCTCCTTTATTTGCTAAAAATCCAACTCCTTATTTTTTATTAAATTCCTTTTCTTGTAGGACTGGGTTAGTATTTATCTATGGTTCAAACTGTCTTGACAAGTTGTCTCATGTTTTGGGAGCTGAGTGTATCAATCCCTTTTACTTGAGTTCCTTGAGTTAATCATCTCATTTTATATGGGTAAGTATTTCTTACTTGAAAGGTGTTTAGGAGGCTACAAGTGGCCCTCCAACCTATTCAAATTATTTTCAGAGTCCTAGTGTTGGCTTCAGCTTGATCTGTCATTCATCCTTCTTTTTCAACCTTTCTTTGGGTTCTACCTATAGGTAAGGTTTTCTAAGAGTAATTGTCTTCATTTATTTTCTTCTGTATATGGTTTGGAGGTGGTTTATTACTTGGAAGGAGATGCATGTGTTTTCTTCTTTCATCCAAGTTGGGGCTTTGCGTGCTTTTGCTCCCCAACTTGTGGGGAAGGAGTAGAGGAACATGGTGTTGTTGGCTGAATATTATTCTAAACCAAAAGCGTTATTGTTGATCAAACTATTAATACTCGAGACAATGATTCTCAAGTCTCAAGTCTCTCTCCGCAAAAGAAATTTCAAAAAAAACTATTAATATTCCAAGTAAAGGGGGAGAACAAAAGATGAAGAAGTTACATTGATGAAGAATGTTTTCAACAAAAGAGGATTCAAGACCAAAATTTTTTCCTTTGCAAGTTAAAGTTACAAACTCTAACTTTGAGGGTGAGTATTGAAGAATAAATATGGAAGAACCTTATATGACTCTTATGGAAAGGAGTCTCATGGAAAGAAACTGCAACCAAGGACGAAATTTTCGTATTATCAGATTTTTACTTTGTTAGAGTTGTTTAATTGTTGTAAGACTTATCTTCTAATAATTATACTTTAGGTGTAACTGGGATATAGTAGTTCAATCTAACTCAGATTCAATATATTCTTTCTATTATAAATAGAGACCTCGTATACTCAAAAACAATCAATGAATTATTTTTCTTCTCCAGAAATTCAACATAATCGAAGGAAGAAAATTTTGAAAGGAGGCTGAACTTGTTCTTTTCCATCTCTCACTCGCACACCACACTGAAACCCAAACTCTCCACTTGCTTCTCTCTTGTTCTTCTTCTTTCTATCTTGCTTCTTATTACTTTAAGCATCTAACTCTTTCCAGATCCTATGCTTTCACAAGGAAAATCAAAGAAACCTGTGACATGTTCCTTGGCCAGCACCCACCCACATGCAGGGAATCCATTTTTTATGAAAAGAATAACATGGTAATAGTTCCATGGCTGCTAAATCATGAGGGCAGCCTTGGTTCCATTTTATGAGCCTCTTGCATCAGAAAATTTGCTAATGCAAGGCCTTTCATTTCAAGAACCATACTGCTTCTCACTGAAATGCAGCAGTTACGGTGGTTTATCTAGTGGCATCAATCAGACCACAAGTGCACGCCAGCCCTGGCATTTCAGCCAGATTTTTCACATAATTAACTATTAAATGTATTAGCATGTGAGAGGATCAGGCAAAGGAACTTTTCTTTTATCAAGGACAATGTCCTCTTGTACATATCTTCATTCTTTGAGATTCATACATCAAATTATTACCCTCCTCTTACTAAAATCATTCATTATTACCATCTAGGAATTATTCTAATGCAAGTAAAAAATGCATTGTTGGAGGAAGAAAATATTTGGAAGAACAATGCAAGACAAAAAGGTTAAACCAATATTTAGAAGGATAATGCAAGTCAAAAAGGTTATAACAATATTTGGAAGGATAATGCAAGTCAAAAAGGTCAAAAAAGTATTTGGAAGAATAATGCAAGTCAAAAATGTTTTGCATTTGAATAGGTTTTCAATGTTGTTATGGCTGTAGCGCTTCTGCATAAAGTGGATTGCACTCTGGCATAATTTTTTCCTCTAACAGGGTTTGACACACTTTCACAGATAACAATGAAAAAAATCTAAGATTTTGACCTCCCATCTCTATCAATTTGGATGAATGAAGAAATAACTGTTCTTTTTAAGGATAAATTATTATAACATCCCAGATTTCGAAATTTCCTTGCAATTACCCTCAAATCCTCTCCTTTCTATGTCTTCTACAAAAAAAGCAAAGACCATCAGTCTATATAAAGATAGACCAAAAAATGGGGCTCACCTCTTCCCCTTGCTCTCTTTGCAATAAGAAACTAACACACTACGCCTTGTCTCCATTTTCTCTCCTTGGGAAGGGGCCTACCCCCACCTCTTTTCATGTGCATGTGTTGTGCAATGTGCAGTTGTGTTTGGGAGTTAACAATTTTTAACTGCCCTAAGGCATCATTCATATTAACAAAAATAAGTAATTATGAGAAACTATAGCTCTATGCATTTGGTAGTACAAATAGAATCCAATCACACATTCAACTATTTACTAGGTTAAGATATTATACATTATTTATCAAATTTACCATGACTATGTAGGTCCTCAAATATTTACTAGTATATGGAAACATTATTAATGAAATATTACAGAAAGAGTCCACCATGAACATAATCTCAGAAAATAACACATAATTTCTCTTTCCAAGATCAACAACAGAAGAAAAACATGAGATGAGATAGAAACCCATGCACAAACCCCAAATAACAATATCCATGCAACACTTGACAATTCATTCTTTCTAAAAATATAAACCAGCAGGGTCACACCATCATTTAATTTTCAAAAAAATAAGTTTACCTTCCTTTTCTTCAAAACAAGATTTAATGTGTCCTCCAGTTGTCTTTTCTTGTGCTTCCTTGCCTTGTCAAGGGCACCATCTGCCTCTGCTCCAATCAGTATCAGGGATTAGTACTCCAATAAAACCTCCCACAGTGAAAACATTAGGAATTGCAAGTCATCAATTGACAAACATCTACAAGCATGACTACACAGAGGCAAACCCCAGACATCAAAAGTTATCCATAGCGTTACGAACTTATGTAAAGACCAACACAACAACAAGAAGATAAGAGAAATCTGAATAAAGATCCAATGGCACAATTTTTTCTTAATGATGATCACCCGGGTGAGACTTGAAAGCAAGTGACCTCACATGAGTTATAGATAAAAGATTTATCCAAGCCAGCCTGAACTGGTTGAACCAAGTTGGACCAGACTTTGGTCAGCATCTGAAAATTATATATCTGGATGTAAGAAAAACATGGTTGACGCTGTCAGGTTCAGCAGTTAAACTGCAGAAACAGGTCAGCCATTGGCACAAGTCGCAGGGTTAGGGAGTCTACCTTCCTGGCAGACTGCAGAACCAGACCCCTCTCCACACTTTCAGCATTGTCTAAGAGTCTCACCATGCCCACCGTCGATAGCGGGGACTTCAAAGCACCTCCCCCACATTGTCCAGGTAAGTTCCAAAATAGCAGGAGGAGAAGAGTGGGGACTTCAAAGCCCCTCCTCCACATGCAAAAAGAGAAGGCCCACATCCTCCACAACTCTTTTTCATCTGAACAGAGAGATCCACCTCCCCTCTTTCTTTCTGCAGCGGGGGAGGGCCCATGGTGGCCCCTCCACCCCTTGCTAGCAAAATGGAGGATGGTCGGACATGTTCTCATAACATTGGTAGATAACATATTGCAGCTCACAAGTTAGCAGTTTTCACTAGACTTGCTGGGCTTTTTTTTAAAAATGCTATTGTTTGCAGTGACTACTGCACCTCAAGATGCCAGCATCTAACTGTTCATAACAGAGTTCTTATTTTATTTTTACTTTTTCAGAGAGGATGAGAATTAGAGCTTCAGTTTCATATTATTGCTTTTATAGAACGAAAAATATCACTGTTACATTGTCTGCAAACTTGCCTACTTTTGTACACCAACCAGTGTGTGGACATATGTTCTACATTCCTAAAGATCACATCCATAACCAGGCTTCCACCCTAGGATACTCCAAGGCTTCCTTCTACTTACCTAGGGTTTCCTCTTAAATTAGTGACCCCTAAAATTGCATTTCGAAAAAGACCTTGGAAGACTTTATCTGCCCACTTTGCCCCATGGAGAAGTAAATTGCTCTTCCACAAAAGGATGGATAACGAATATCAGAACCAACCTAGCCAGTCTCCATGACTATTATTTGTCCTTCTTTCCATCAAGAAATTTTTTGAAACTCTTTTCAATTTTTTTTGGTGGATAAATACTAGCTTTCTTCCACTTTGCTCAGCTCGGGCATTCCCGGACCAGCCCGGACGAATATCACACTGAACCTTAACATTTTCATGCTTCCTCGATTCCAAGCTCAGTTCTCTCACTTTTTTATTTCCATGGCCTCTTGCTAGGCCCTTGTAGCCCTTTTCTCCCATTCTTTAAAATTTGAGCTTAATTCCAATAAAAAAATTAAAATTAAAAAAAAAAAAAACAGCTCTCTTCATGTTGGCTTGCAAAACTCACCTCTCTGGGCAAGATACAAGAATAATTCAACAAAAATAAACCTGAATGGCATCTCTCTGTACTGAATCTGTGTGAAATAAATTTTTACTAAGGGGGCAACCAAATACCACAAGGGCTGCAAAATTCTTCAAAGTGAAAGGAAGATACAAAAGACATCAACAAAAGAAACAAAATTAATCAATGGGGGCAATATTAATTGTAAGGCTTAATAAAAAAATAATTATATTTGTAATGCAGTAAAATAGCATCTAAGTAATCTTTCTTCTTTGTTTTCAATATATGCACCATTATTCAAAAACAAATAGCATCTAAGTACAAAGTTATACAACCAAACTTCTGTTATAACAATCGAAAGGATAATGCTTTTTTTTTAAAAAAAAAAAAAAGTATAGCCAGAAAATTTATCAGCATAAGGCCCTAGGTATCTTACTCATCGTCTCCAATTTCCCTATCTGCTCTCTTAGCGTCTCAGGATCTTTTTTCAGAATCCCAACTTCCCGTACTTTCTTTCTTTCTTTTTTGTTCTGCCAGAAAAGATACAAAATACTGAGCACTGTTCAATCAATACAAGTTCATGACCATACAGAGAATCACAAAGCATCAATGAACTAGATCCAATAGAGACGAAGTCTTTAGAAGGAAACACTGATAAAAGAAGCTATTCACATGGTATGGGTTTTGAAGCCTGGAATCTTCAAATTCAGATATGTTAGGCATAAATCTACAAAGTGATACAACATACCATCCAACTGAAATCCAGACCATGCTCAAATGAATATTGTTCTAAAAGCAGTTTTAGACAAATCATTATCTTAGTAAATTTTTAAATCTCCAAGATATTATCTTACTAGGCAATTAGAAGCCAGCCAGAAAAACAAAGATCCGATATGCCAAACCCATTTGCTATGCCACTCTAACAAAGACGATGCAATCAATTACCCAATAAGTTGATTCCGACTTGAAAATCGCTGCTTTAACATACAGTAGAATGCCCAAATAGGATTACAAATAGATGAATAAAGCTATTCTCTGGTGACAGACAATTATAGCATGCATGCCTAATCACCAACAAGATTTCTAGCATTATAAAAGCAACAAAAAATTCAGCAAAAGGGAAAACATTGAAACAAGGAGAAAGATTATGGAAAATCTTATGAAAATAGACTGAATCAAATAATAGCACTATACTTTCATTTTTTTCCCTTAATTTCATTAGACTTCTGTACTTCGTGAGAATCCAAATATTTTATTTGAAAGAATTATATCACCACAAAAAAAAAAAAAAAAACTAATAACTTAAACAAAAAAAGAGAACTGAAGATAAAGACACTCAAGCAAAAAAAGTGTTATAAACAAAAGTCACTACATAGCATGATAATAGTACATAGCTCCAATGTTGTGGTACTACAGTTTAATTTTTTCCCTTAATTTCATTAGAGTTCTGAACTTAGTGAGAAACCAAATATTTTATTTGAAAGAATCGTATCACCACAAACAAAATGAAACTAATATCTTAAAAAGATAAATAAAAAGATAACTGAAGATAAAGACACTCAACTATAAAAAATGTTATAAACAAAAGTCACTACATAGCATGATAATGTTGAAGAAATTGCTGGACAACTATGAGGAAAGACTAAGCCACCTCAAGCCATTGAAAGTTTATGAAAGAGGAATGCAGGAAAGGAAAGAGGAAGACTGAAAGACATACTTTTGGACAAACCAGAAATTCCCTACAACAAAGACAACAGTTGTTGGGTTACTCATATTCCAGTCTATCAATCCACAATATTTAAATAGTTTAGCAGCTTTAGATAACATTAGAAAATCCCCTGTATTTCTTTCTTCAACAAAATCTTCTTCGCATCATGTTTCAACCAAGAAAAAAAAAAGCATGATAAAATACTAATTACACACACAGGATAATTAATACAAAATATAAAAGGAAATTAAAACTATATCGCATTAGAAACTCATTTTATAAGTGAGAAAACTCATTAAGTGTTTAGTCAATGATCCACAAAAAAAGAAGGCCTAGAAGTAAAAGCAACATTATTGAATTATTTTAGTTATAGTGTATATCATGAAAATAGTTTCAGTCACAGATAATGGACACTATTTATTGGATTAGGAAACTCATTTCTTCAAAAACTTATGTTTTTTTTTAAATGAGGAGTATATACTATAAATGAGAGGGAAAAGAACAAACAAACCTAGCTAGGAAGGTCTTCCTCCACAACAAGGTGTTGGGGTGAAATACCCATCTTAACCTGAATGTCTGCCAAATGATTGATAGAGCGAGGAATGCACTTCCAATTACAATTTAAAGTAGAAATTAAATAACAGATTTCTGAATACGTATCCCAATGACGCCACGGAGGTCTGATAGATTTTGCACACAAGTTAATGACAACTTTTGAGTTCCCTTCGATGCAGAGGGGGCCTGCGAGCCGGCTAGTGAATACTTTGATTCCGTTAAGCAATCCAAAGAGTTCTACAGTTGTGGAGTCAGAGATACCAAGAGGAACCGCAAAGGAGAAAAGGAGATAATCATTTGCATCGTGAATGACCCCTCCATAACTAGCAAGGCTCGGGCAACTAAGAGCGCTTCCATCAAAGTTTAGCTTGAAATAGCCCGTTGGTAGAGGGGCCCAGGTAGCCATTTCTTCAAAAACTTATGTGAAAGGCCCAAAAAAACAATTCTGCAATTTACAGGAACCCTTTAAGGAACTTCAAGGAACGTCAGAGCTTATACGAAACTCTAAAAAAAGTTGTTAGAAACTTATTTGAAACTTCATATGGAATCACATGTTTTACAAGTTTCATCATAGTAAAAGTGGTTATATACAAAAACTTTAAGAATTGTTTCAGCCAACAGTTTAAATAAGTAAAACATATTAGATCTAATTAACTAATTTAACATTATGAATAAGAATCTATCATGTACCTCTTCAAATCATCCATCACAATATCCAGACGAATAGATGTTATTTGAATCTCACCCACTTCTTATACATTTCTAAATAGCCTTTTACACTTTTCTTCCATGTTTGATTGAAGTTTCACAAACTTTTCCTCTTTAGTTCTCAATTTTATATATCCCATAACCTTTTCTTCCCCTGATTCCATTCCCATTTTATTTTCTATTCTAATGACTGTGTTTCCATGCTATACTAAGGTTAAGAACTGCCGTGGTCCCCTTAATAGTACTATCACCGAGCAGTAATGACAAGCACAGAAACCCCACAAATTACCACAAAATTTTGTCTTTAAATCGCTGAATATCACAGCTTTATATCTATTTTTCTTCAAATACATGCAACTTTACGGATCATAAGTTTAATGTCAAACTATGACGTCGTTGAAAGCTTGTGGTGAATAAAGAGTCAAAAACGGGGTTCAACTCCTGCTTATCAATTTGTTATACACAATGAATATTGAAACTTAAAAAAAAAAAAAAAAAAAAAAAGGATAAGGACATTCTAACATGATCTACCATGTTTTCCTCTCTCTCTCTCTCTCTCTCTCCAAAAGAAATCTTTCATGTTTTCCTTTTTTTTCCTTTGAGATGGTCACAGCTTCCTCATGATAAGCCCCCAAATCAACAAACATTTTTGTGCTTTTCTCCCTCCCTTACTGTGACCCAGATCATCAGCTCTGACTGTCTGCAATATGCTCCATCAAAGAAAATTACTTGCAACATTAACATCAAAATACAAGCCTTATTTTCACCCTTTGGCACGTAATTCCTTTCTTCTATAACACACACCACCTGTCGAGCAACCTTAACATTAATGTCTAAGATCGTAGATTGAAACCTCAAATTAGTTCTTCTTTCCCTCACAGCAAACGGCTCTTACATCTTGTCAGAGATATGAGTCTCTTCTTGGTTAATGGAACCAAACATGTCCAATAAAGACCTAATTCCTGCCTATTGATCTCAAGAAATTTGGAGTACAAAAACATTAACTGTTCAAGTTACGTACTAGTCAAGAAAGCCGCTCCAGAAAGTTGAAATTAAGAGAAAAAAGGGAATTATACTATCACGTCAGTTGTTAGAGAATGGAAAGACAACATTAAAACTTTCTTTGCAAAAGCACTACAAGCTCAGGAGGGCTTGGTCTCGGAAATGGGTTTATCTTCTTTTGAGAAGGACGGTAATGGGCTTATTTTAAAGTAAAAGAATGCATAATGGAGAATCGAAGTATTACCTAAGATTTATTATTTTCGAAGAAAAAAGTAACTTAAACTTTATCTGTTTACCTTGTTTACCTTTCTTTTGGTGAACGAATATAGCAAACACTTAAAAATTCTATTAAATTTAAGAGTAGATATTTTTTTCTCCTCTGGGGAAGGAAAAGAGGAAAAAAATTCTCAAAAACCCAGAAGATCTATCAGACCAATTACCTAGAACGATGATACAGTTAAGTAGATATGGTTTGAACAAGCAGCTCAAACATTATCGCCGCATAATGCACATTAGAATCAAGCAAATTAAGATCATAAAAGAAGAGAAAAAGAGACAAAAGAGAACCCTAGAGAACAATTGCAATTCTTACCCTTTTCAACTCTTTCTTCCGAATCTCCTTCCGATAAGCATCGGTAGGGTTCATGACCTTCCCACCTTTGGTCGTCTTCATCCTCACTGCTGTGACCCGTTTCCAAGTTCGATTAAGCTTCTGAGCGGAAACCAGCCAAACGAGCTCTCTCCTCCCCTATCAAACAGTGTTCTGTTGTTTCTAGTTTTGCAGACGGAACTCAGGAGGGGTGTTCTAATCGCAATAATTTAGTGGCTAATCGCAACAATTTAGTGGCAACGGATGGAATCAAAATATAATAAACGGCAATTACTAATAAAATCAAAGATAAACCGAATTACCAAAAGGACTCTGGGCTTGTTCGCGCTTTTACAGCGGTTTTTTCTTGAAAGGTATTTTTCAATTTAGGTCATTCGCAACAATTCTACCCTTCACCAGTGGTTCACTTTTCATTCTATATAATCCCTTTCGTTCTTTCATCCTCCTTCCTATTGCCTTCTTCTTTTGTTTCCTTCTTCGTATATTTGCTTTTTTTCATTCTTTTTTAAATAAATTATTTATAAATATTTTTTTATTATTGCTTTAAGTATTCATTTCAAGAAACCCACCATCTAGAGGTGGTACGTGGCTCGGTTTCGACTCAGTTTGATTCGAGTCATCTCGATCTCATAGCAAATTTGAGATCAGACTCGGGCTCGTTTAAGTAAATGAACTAAGCGCAAGCGAACCGCGGTTCGATTTATAGGCTCGCAAGCCGGCTCGTTACTTAACAAACTATTTCGACAACCTTCCTTCATCTTCGATTTTCTGTCTTTGGGTTCAAGTTTGGGGAATCAGCGAATCAAGGATCCGAGGCTCGGCAAAATCATAGGAAAATTGGAAGAAAATCACTGATGATGATGTAAAGTTCCCTTAGCCGGATCTTTCCCAAGTCGAAGCAGAGAGAGAAGAGGTCTACAATATGCCCCATTAGGTAAATTTTTGCTTTTATTCTATTTCATCCTCTATTTCTACAATTTCTTCCTTAATCTCTTTGATATTCGTCATCAATCGATTTTCTGTCACCAATGAACAAATTACACACGTAAGCAAAGCCTGCTGAAAAGTTACAAAACTGAAGGAAGCTCATTTGCCCTCTCTTTCCCCTTTCTCTCTCTTGACTAAAGGTGTTGTTAAGTTGAGGAGCCTAATTAATGCCTTATGCTGAATCAGTACACGGATCGACCTTTGCAGTAAGGTCGTCGTGGAGGTTGGAAAGGGGGCGGGGAGCCCCTGAAAGGTCCACGATATATTGAATGTTGTTTCATTAAGGGCAGCTTGGGGATTTCACTCTTGTATTGTGGTTGCCCTAGTTTTTTTTTTTATATTTGGGGGCACCGCTATTAGGGTTTATCATTAGATGAGAATCATCAATTACGTCTGAGAAAGGTTAGAGAAAAATACGAATGTGTGTGATTTCTCTTGTAAACTACTTCATTATAGTGAGATACTACAGCGATAGAACACGAGACATAGTCTCACCTTGAGACTTGTGTTTTCGTGTTTGATTATTTCTTCTTATGCGATTATTATTGTTCTCGTTACTGTTGAATTATGACATCTAATTCCTAGCAGTGCTCGCGCCGAGCATGAAGTTGTTCTGGCTTTAGAGTTGAGACCAGAGGTGCTTGCTTGCTTGCAGACCTATTGGTAAGTGAACAAACCTGTGAATTCTCGCAGCAAACGTTCTCGAAGTCTTTGGTCCAGTGAAAGCCTTCATTCAAAGAATAGGTATAAGCAGAACCTACTGAAAAGTAGATGATCATATGTGTTCTTTAGCTTCTGATAAAACCTAAGAAATAAGTTTCATATCAACAAACGAATTAAGAGATAATAAAATTTATCTACTATAACAAATATTTTGGGTGTTCTACTACAATTATTCCTTGTTCAAATAGATGAAGTAAAGCTAGAAACTCCAAAATATAGAAAGCTACTCGATATTGCAACTAACCATATGTAATTTTATATATAGTTTATTTGACATGTATTATATGCAAAATTTTATATATAGTTTATTTGACATGTATTATATGCAAAAATTTATATATAGTTTATTTGACATGTATTTTATGCAAAATTTTATATATAGTTTATTGGGCTTGAGGTTGGGTTCGGCTCGAGCTCGAATTCGAAATATTTAAATCAAACCCAGCTTAAACATAGGCATATTCGAGTTCAGCTTGACTCAAAACCACCCTTACCACCATACAAACAGATCGTTTGCCCAAACAAAACAAAAAAGAATCATGTTTACAAGAGAAAAAAGTAAACCAACCCAGAAAAAAGTAAGAAGAGTAAAATGGGTAAAAAAAATTATTAAATGAAGTGTCAAAGGCTAAAGGAGTGAGCATATATTGAAAAAGGAGCAAAAGATATTGTCCCTATTCATGGATTTGAAGCCATCAAGGAGCAAGATCCAAATCCTAAGAAGAATGAAAATAAATAAGGATTTGAACCCCAAGTGTTAGGAGTCAAAGCCTTAAGGCAAGCAGAAAAAGAAAAGGAGCCAAACCCTAGTTACAAAAACTTTTGGAATTAAAAGTGGATTCAACTTTGGTACTGAGGAAGAAGGACACTATAGCAGTTGAACCCATGGGTGGATTCAAATCCATTTGGGTATAAATTGTTTGACCAATTGTATAATCATGTTGATCTCCATTATTTTGATGATAACAAAATGGATAGTTTGAAAGTATGCTACTAACGATGTTATCGTTGTATTTTAGACACATGCCTTCCAGCACAAATATTATGAAGTTTATGGCAAAAACTTAAGACAAAAGAACAATCGATCAAGTTGCCAAGTTAAGACCTGAAGAAAAAAACACATTGAAGATTGTTGCTATTGAGAAAAACTTACACGAAAAATAAGAACGAAGACTTAAAAACTAGAGTCAAAGTCAAATAGAAAATCTCAAAAACTCTAGCTATGTAAAGTAGATAATAGTCAAACTTCTATTCTTAAACACATTTATGTTATGGAGCTTTACCGCATGAAACATTTCAAAACCATGATTTAATTGAACACGTATAAATGTTTTACAGTAGTAAATCCCTTACATTAGCCTATATCATGTTTATATGTCAAAATAGTACATAAGCTTATGGTGTGATCGATCAACCTACATGGCCTAGATTGATCATCTAGAATATAGTTTGGCATGACTTATAAAGCATGATGGATCATTGATTCAAACATGATGGATCATTGATTCAAGCATGCTTGATCATACAAAATATTGTTAGGAAAATGTTATAAAGCATGAGCAATCATCTTTTGTTCCATAGTCAATCATATAGAACTCTAGATAGACAATTTTATAAAGCATGATCGATCAATTGAATTGAGTTCATCGACACGACAAAAAAATTGACTTCTGCCAACAAAAAATTCACTAGCATAAATACAAAATTCATTGGCAAAACTTCTATCAACGAAAAATTCTCTAACAACTTTTGCTAGATAGTTTCCATTACAAAGACTTCTGCTAGTGAAATTAGAAATTTGTTGGGACAGATTTCTAATTTCACTAACAGAGATCTCTCTTAGTGAACTTTCCAACAAATTTGGAATTTCGATCAAAATGCCACTTATTAATCGATGGTATGATCAATCAATATATTTCCGTTAGGTCTGACATTTTAAGTTGATCGATGAATATACATGGTATGATCGATGAATACACATGGTATGATTGATCAATCAGAATTCTAACTGGTAGTGCATAACAAGTATAATCGATCAATGATATGTTATGATTGATCATGTTTTAATGTCCCCAGTTGGCAAAGTTTTGTATGATCAACCAGTCTTGTGGGTTGATCAATCAATTAACATGAATTTGCTTTGCCTGGACATTATTGATCGATATGTTCAATTGGGTTTATTGATCATGCGTTATACCACAGTTTGGCTATGTTTTGGATGATTGATCATGCTTTATATTTCTAACATGTGCACTTATGGCTTATCGATCATTGGCAGATGTTCATTGATCATTCCAGTGTCAGTTCACTATGTGAATATTTGGTCTTATTCTAAACTCTCCCTTTTAAACTCTATTTATAGATGTTAAAAATACCAATATTTTAATCATACCTACCCTAGTAAAAATAAAGAAGAGACAAAAAATATAAACTAATTACATTAATAACACCAATATATTCATATTTTCTAACACATTTTATTTTTACAAGAAGTCCATATTTTTATAGAAGAGCATCTTTTATCTCCAAATTGTCTCAGATCACTTAAAAGGATCCCTCCCGTAGGTGACTACTTAAAAGGAAATTTTAGTGCATCTATCTTAACCTGCTATTTTGGGTGTTATTGATTAGAAAAAACCGACGGCCCAGCATGTTTACCTAACTCCAGGAGTAGATATCATTGCTAGAAACAGTGATGGACAAGCCCTTCATTACATGGAACCCTCTTAAAGCAAATCATCACCGCGCTGAGCTTCATGCTTTACATTCATGTTTAAAAACTCAAACATGTACACTTCTCAGACTTCGGAGCGTTCCCTGAAAACAAATAAACAAAGCAAACTCGACAAACAAATTTCCTCGTGTTTGTAAGTGAGCAAAGGCCGAGTTTTGGATCACCTAATGCTATTGATTCTGTTCAGGGTGTAACCTGTTTTGTAAATATGTACTCTCGTGTTTATAAAGTGCCAGAAAGTCCGAAAGGGGCACTTCTAAAAAATGGTTAATCTGAACAAATATCCACACCAGCCAAATTTACCTGTAGCTGCAGTTATGATTATCTCCCGCATTCATGGCCACCTCCCCTTTCAGAAACAGGTTAAAATACAAATAGTTGGGTAGACCAGTTTTTCTCTTTCTTCTGGATAAACTCGTTCAACCTTTCCAATGAAGCATAAAGACCAAAAGCTTTTAAAAGCCATTTTTTCATATATCATCTATAAGACAGGCGTAGCAAAATACAAGAAGCCTGAAAGGGGCGTCGGGGAAGAATATACAGGGAGCAAGATCTGCTCCTCCCCAGTTCGATGGGCTGATCTTCATCCATCAGATTACCTCAAACAGCTGACCAAGTCCAACTGGAGACCTGCCAAAAGGATGGAAAAAGAAAAGGAGTACATAATCACGGGGCAGTAATAGAATATATGTAGTGATGCAATTGAAAACATTAGCTACCATGATGACAAAACACTTCATTCAAAGATTACTGGACCAGCACTAAATCAGATAGTGGCATCAACAACTGCATCCTGAGACACTAATTCAAAACTATGAAGATTTCAGGTCTTATTTCTATTTTTGTGCAAAGTAGAGGAGTATATACCAATAAAAGAAATGCAATAATGAAATGAGATTGGCTAATCTCCAGTTCTCCTGAGGAAGAAAAAGATAGAGAAAAACATACATACAACAGATTATTGAGGTTGAAAGTATTAGCATGGCAAAGCCCACAATGACCATAGTCAAAACAACTTTAGATGAAAAGTTTGAGTAGTTAAAAGCTTCAATGGCTAATTAGAAGTTTTGAAGTTCTGAAAACACCTCTATAAGCTACTCCCAGTTGTCTAAAAGATCAATGGCTAAGCAACAATTTGAAGGAAATTTGTCTTATGGCCAATTTCAGAAAGCCAATGCACGCCAATGAAGTGCTTCATATGGCCAATGCACGATAGATATCAAATTTCTGGACTCGATACTGATAAGGCAGCTTTTGCTTCAAGATTTTCATTGAAAATGAAAAGAAATGTGATATTAGATCAACAATACTAATTTCCAACAGACGAATGCTATTCTCATTCCATAAACTGCAACAAACTTATTGGTAAAAATAGCCCCTCATATACAGCATAAAACACCAAAAATGCCTCGTATGTACCCTTCCTGTTAACGTCTTGTTCTTGGCTTGCACCGAAACTCTGCCAGAAGAGCAGTATGATCCGACGACCACTCTGGAGATGGAAGTGCAGTATCTTTGCGCAAGCTATCTTCATCCAAGAGCTCTAGCAATGACTCCACAGTCAATGAATCCGCTGGATCAACAGCTCAAACATACAACACATCAATACATTCCAACAACAAGCAAAAGGCTTTAAAACAACAATTAAAGAGACAAAAGCACTGGGAAGGGAATATTCCCTGTGAAGAATCTTTACCAGTGTAAAAGATGTAGTCTAAAGTTCCAATAAAATCTCGTGTGCAGTGTGTAAATAATGGTTCATTAGTCGTGGTGTCCATTCTCCTCCGTTGTTGCTCCAAACTAATTCCACCTCCAACAGTCCTTGCAAAGGATGAGTAAGCACTAACCTGTAATTTGTTTAAAAGAATCATGTAATGATTGTGGAAAACAATCAAAAGATTCAAGGAAAAAGAATTCTGTATTTCTTTATTACCAGTGGAAGCTGATGCATCAACTTGCTTGGAGGACGTAAAATACCTAGTGGGTCCACTGCCAAGTCTGAATGCATTTGATCAACCTTGCCCATTGCAAGAAGTGCATGAGGGGCACTGAACAATTCCAATTCACTCAGCATAAAGAAGAGATCATTTAACAAAATGAAGTATTAGAACAAAAGGAAAAATGATGCATACCTTCCAGGAACTGAATTAAAATCCCCACATACCAACATGGGAATGTCCGCACTAGCAGCTATTTTCTCTAATCCTTTTAAAAGAGTATGTACCTAAAAAAAGGACTTCACAATAATAGATATGACACTAAAATTATTGAGGCAAGCAGAAGAAAAATGCTAAGATGAGAACCTGCCAGAGCTTAACATCCTTCAAATCATGGTGGACATTTACATGTGTGTTTGCCTGCAAAAAGAGTATCACAAGAAACATGTTGTCATGCAGTCATTTCAAGACAGTTCACATGGAGTGCTGCACGCAACATTTATGAACATAAAGGTGCATTTTTCACAGAACCTAGAATAACTCAATAAACCAATGCCACAACATTTTTAAAAAATGAAACCAGTAACTGCCATGTAGAAGGAAATAGACAGTTTCAAATTGTAAAGAGCATAACTACTGGAAATTCAAAAACTTTAAAATGATTAATCCAACATAGCACAAATATTGTAGATTTTTTATCAAATAGTTAATCATAAACACATCCCAATACCCCACAACTCTGTGAGACTCAAACTGAAGATTTCAATTAACAAACATTACACGTGACCATTGAACCAAATATTCGATCTTCAAGTGTTGTGAAATTACACATCTTTCCTCATCAGTCAAACTCTTAAGTAGCAATGCAGATTCAGTCTCTGCTAATATGGGGGCTTTCCAGCCTGTGGTCTTGCATGAAGTCTTACCAGGGTTTGGGGTCTGCTGTGTATGTAATCAACATCTCCCCCTCCCTCACAGATAAAATGATGTACAGGTGAAAAAATACACTTACTAAAAAAGTAAGAAATTACATCTATAATTAAGCCTATAGCCCACCAGTTTAAAATAGGAAAATGTACCTGACATGGAGCCCAATTAAATCCCGCCTTTACTGCAAACCCACTTTTTAACAGGGTTATTCATGTCTTAACATGGACTTAGATAATAGGCTCCACATTAAAGCGTCATCCTTAACTGTCATGGTCTGGTCATACATATGATTTTCGACCACTTAACACACCACAAAAAAAAGCAGTCCAGGTCAACAAATGGACTTACTGGTTTTATATGAGACTGATCGAGTAGGTCCAGATGCACAGTCACATACTAGACAAGTAGCCCCAAAAGCCAATGGTATGAAAGGGAATGACTTTCTCATCCGTTTTCTTTTCCCTATGTCCTAGTTAGGGTGTACATGTGCCAACAGGCAACCATAGTAAAGAATGGCTCAAGGAAAATTACGTTTGACCAAAATTTTCTGGTATTTATACTGCTTTTGGGAGATGGAAAAATTTTCAGCTTGATTTCTCTAGCCCTTCTGTTAAGTTGGGTCCAAGGCCCATCCCAAAATAACTAACCAACTTAAGAAGTTTTTTTCCCAACTAATAAACTCAAGATCTTTGTACTCACTAATCCATGTGGGACTATCCCTTAACAGTCCCCCTCACGTGTAGGCCCTCTTTTGTGGCTCTACAAGTGGATAATTTAGGTGTAGGCCCTCTTTTGTGGCTCTACAGATGGATAATTTTAGGTGTAGGCCCTCTTTTGTGGCTCTACAAGTGGATAATTTAGGTGTAAGCTCACATATGAATACCTACTCTGATACCATGTTAAATTGGATCCAAGGCCCATCCCAAAATGACTAACCAACTTAGGAAACCTCTTTCCCAACTAATAAACTCAAGATCTTTGTACTTACTAATCTATGTGGGACTACTCCTTAACACATTCCAAATCTTTAAAATGAATAGGAAATGAATTTCCATTGTTCAATAAGAAAGCATGGGAAAAATAAACTAAGAAGCATTCATGTAGTCCTCAACCACTCACCTTTTACCTCCACCTTTTTTTTGTTTCCAGTGTAGGCACAAACACTACAATTGATTTTCCTATTGTTTCCTATGGTGGCACAAACACAAAAAAATCGGGCAAAGAAATTTTGCCAATAGGAAAAAATTCCAAAGATAATTTAAGCAAAAGAAAAATAATCTATCTATCGTTTTGTCACTAAGGCGGCACAAATGAACCCCTAGAGTAAACAACAGACATAGATAGCAATGAGTTGAATGTCATGAAATTTCGAAGAAAAAAAAAGGGAGTGTCTCATTATTAATGAGCCTCCCCATTTTTCTTGGGGGTGGAAGGGGTAACTTTCCGAATAAAGACCCATACAAGAACAAGAAAGAGATAAAGAGCAAAGGAGAAGGAGGAAACAAAACTAAATGGAAGATGACAGATTGAGGGACCAAAAGTACAGTATTTATCTATCAAGAGTTTCATACAAATCCTCGATCTTGCAACTAACCAATGAAAGAGATGACCAAGAAGTAATAATATCAGCATACATTCTTCAAAAATTCATATCACTTAACAAAGACAATGGAACATACACTCAAATGGCTACACTGCAAACATAACAGTAGAGAGAGAACTAATATTAATCTAAAAATGACACAAGTAATCCTAGTGTCTTCATTTATCAAACAGCCAATTTGCTAACACGGTCTTCATTTATCCTGTGAAACAGATTTTTGTCACCAAAAAAAAAGTTTTAATCAGAGATTTAAGAGCAAGAACACCATGTAGAGATTCAAAACCTTATCCCACTTTACATTTAATGCTTTCGAGCTCTTTTCCAAGCATTTCTCATCAATTCTTTCATGTCAATTCTTTCCAAGTGTTAGATAAACTGCATAACCACTTACAACCATGTCTAAATATGAAAGATTTTTCTTCTAGATAAGTTGGAAAAGGATTGTCCTATTTTCAGAGGAAGAATGTGTTGGACATGTTGAAGGAGTATGGATTATTAGGTGCTCGTTTTGTAGAGACATCCAAGGAAGTCAGTCATGGCATTTATGATGATCGATGCCCTGAACTTAGGGACACGACCCAATATAGACATCTAGTTGGGAAGTTACTTTATGCTACTGTTACAAGGCTAAATATTGCCTTTGCACTAGGAGTGATAAGTTGATTCATGGAGTTCCCACGCAAAATACATTTAGAGGCTGCCATAGAATTTTGATGTATCTAAAAAGAACTCCAGGAAAGATGTTGTGGTACAAGCCTCACGCAAAGTTGATGTTATGAATGATTACACTGGATCTAACTCAGATTAGAAGGCCTACAACTAAAGATTGTTGTTTTATTGAAGGTAATTTAGTTAGTTGGAAGAGTAAGAAACAGTGCAATAGCTAGATCAAGTGCAGAAGTCAAGTTTGGAGACATGGCACATACAGTAAGAGAATTCTTGTAGGTAAAATTAGTTCTTGTTGAGATGGAGCTTCAAGTCCACAAGCCTATGGTCATGAAATGTAATAATGGCTATACTTATCGCTTATAATTTGGTATTCCATGAGGACAAAACACTGAAGTTGATTGTCATTTCATTCGAGATGTCGTCGTGTAAGGGAAAATAGTTACACCTTATGTAAAACTGGGAGACATTTACTCTAGCCCTTGGGAAACATGAGCATATGATATTTTATAACAAGTTGGGACTATTTATGCACCAGCTTGAGGGAAAGTGTTAAAAAATGTGATTAGGGGTATTTTGATAATTCTGCCCCAGTGCTATCTACCTCAATGGCCAGATAGCAATAAAGAAAGCTAGTCTATAAATCTAGCCTATTTTCTTTTTATTTTATGACTTTACATTTACTGTATTATGGGCACATGTATTAGGGGCATCCTTGTCATTTCTCACCATTTTTCACTTAAATGATATAAATACTGTCAGGGGTCCCCCATACAGGACCCTTCTTGCACGTTTTGTCAAACTAATCCAGAAACTGCCACCCATGTCCTCCTCCATTGCCATTTTGCACAAACAGTTTGGTCCAACCTTCTAAACAAAATCGGAATTGATTATTGTGTGCCCCAAAGTTTACCTTCAATGATCCTCTCCATCACAAACACTCATCTCCCAAAACTTGGAAAATTGCTAATCTCCAATTGTGTGGGCCACATCTCTTGGGCCCTCTGGAAAGAAAGAAACAATCGAAAATTTCAATTCAAATCCTCCCCCAATGAGGTAATTGTTGACAATATTGTTAGTCAGGTCTCTGCTTAGCTATTGACCCAGAAGGAATTTACCCATCTCAGTAATTCTGACTTTAAAGGTAATTGGAGGTTGATCGCCGAGATGACTGCCCCCCCCCCCCCCCCCCCCCCAAACTATCGGGCCACTACAAGCTGAATTTTGATGGTAGTATCATTGGCTGCCCAAGTCCAACTGGTTTCGGAGGAGTTATTCATGATGATAAAAACCATCTTCTCTACACTTTTGTAGGGCCTTTGGGGATCTCTGATTCTAACACTACATAACTCAACGGATTACTTCAAGGACTCATAGTCTTCCAAGAACAGCTCGTTGGACCCCTCATCATTGAAGGGGACTCTAAGGTTGTCATCGATTGGTGTGCAAAAAGAATTCGCCCTCCCTGGAGACATTGGGACATTTATTTCGAAATTTGTAACATAATTTGTCGTCTAAATTGTACATTTACTCTCCCCTAGATCTGCCAATCATTTGGCAGACTTACACGCCAAACGGGGATCTTCCCTCCAACACCTTGTTGTGGAGGTCGGCCCACCCCAATAGGTTGTATTTTTCTCTCTGATTTATTAAATATTCACACACTTTCCTTCAAAAAAAATATTGTTAGGGGTCAAATTTAACCTCTAATGAGAGCAACCTCCCTCATGCTGCTTTTTCATCTTCTTCTACGTTTCTTTTTATCTTTATTCTCCTTTATTACTCAAAAAATACTATGATACCCTACATTCTTAGTCCAAAAGTGACTTTGAAGTGCTTCCTTATAACCTAGATACCCTGCAAGTAACTGCCAAAAAATGACAATATTATCAATGAACAGTATCAAAACGACAACATGTGTGTCCCTCTAAAGAAAAAATACTAAATGGTCAGAATGACTGACACAAAAATCCAAACAACATCACTACTTTGCTGAACTTATCAAACAAAATTATAGGGCTTTATTTTAAGCTACAGATAACCTTCTTCAACCTTGAATACTTTCTCAGTCTCCCCCTAACCAACAGACTCAAGAGGTTGATCCATGTATACCTCCTCTTCGAAAGTATCAAATAAAAGGACATTTTTCATCTAAGTAACAAGAGGCACACTAACATTAATTAAGATTTTAACATAACTCAATCTAGCTACTGGAGAGAAGTCTCAAAATAACCTACTCCATAGGTTTTGGGTATATACCCCTAGCAACTAACCTGGCTTTATATCCCTCCATCCCATCAAGATGTACTTTATACTATAGACCCACCAACAATCTCTGTACCATCTGGTGCATCACATAGTATCCATGTCTACCTTAACATCAGTGTTTGCATCCCCTCATCCATTTTTTGTTTTAATTTAGGCACATCATGGCCCCCCCATAGAGACAGTTTTTGGCAATGAAGAAGCAAAGGATTTATTGTACAGATAACTGATCAAAAGATACAAAGTTTGATAATGGATGTTGAGTAAAAGAATGTACTCTTTCTTGAGATCAATAGGGGGATCAAGGTCAGGTGGAATAGAACCCACAGCCAAAGGTGATGAAGGTGGAGGAGCTGCATCTATTAGACTTGTCTTCTTTTTCCACTTGTTGCTCATAAAGAGAATATGCACCTCACTAATAGGAACTTGAAGAGGAACAAATTGGCTATGAGGATTAACCACTAGATGAGACACCTCACGAAAATAATGGAGTATCCTCAAATAACTTCGCATCAACCAAAACATACATCTTTATCGAAAGAAGATCACAACACTTGTACCTCTCTAAGACATAAGTACCCTAAGAAAACATGTGACTGATCTAGGAGAGAGCTTGTTTATAGAGGGACCAAAGGAATGTACAAAACACAACCAAGACATAATGAAGCATTATAAACAACCCAATGTCTGGTCTGAGAATAAGAAGAGAAATTTAATAGTTCAAACAACCCCCCCACAAAAAAAAACCTCTGGGAACATTCACAAGAAAAAGGTACTGATCACCTCAAGTAAGTGACATTTTTCTGTTCAGTTGCCTCATTTTGCTAAAGGGTAGGAAGAAACACACTCACAAACTTCAGTAAACCAATTATGCACATATTAATCAAGACCATTGTCAAAATGCAAAAACACCAACTGGGTCTTTATTTCATTACAAAAGTTTTCAAACATATCAAATTCAGGCCTGTCTCGCATAAGATAGCCCCCACCTCAACCTACTACAATCATCAACAAATGACACAATTACCCATAAAAAAATGGATTAGGTACCCTGCATGGGCCTTATACATCAAAAAGAAGTATATCAAAGGGAGCAGCACAATGATGATCACAAGAAGAGGAAAAGGAAAAGATGATTCAAACAATGTTAACAAAATCCCTGACCCCCTCAGATAAAATGGTGAGATGAGGGCATCAAGTGGAGAAGAATCGAGAAGATAGAGAAAGAGAGAGAGAGAGAGAGAGTTAAAGGTCAGTTTCAACATCCCTTCTCACATAAGTAAAATATGAGTAAACTACAGAATTGTCCCTCTCTAGTACATCTGGATTATCTTATCTCTAAGTACATAAAGGAGAAAGTTAATAATATAAAAAGTCACATTCTCTTCAAAAAAAAAAAATTAATATAAAAAGTCACATAAACACCATAGTTATGAGAGAGCATATTACCAAACTACCTTTTAAGTAAACAAACAAAACACTTCTTTACAATACATCTCAACAAAAAGTACTGAAAATGGAAAAATGGATGAAAGAAAACAGCCAGTAATCAGAAGCCTCTTCACAATCAAAGTCTTTCACTATCATAAAAAAATAGCTCTCATCCACAAATGGAGCATATTTCTAGTATTAAACTGTAAGAGACCAATCTGCATCGAGATATCAGTATTTGCCCAAAGAACCATGAACCGGGGTGGATTTCAAGGATTTGCCCCAGAAATGGCTGGAAATTGAACAACCATCAACATGAAGCCAGGGGATAATCCACAAACAAGATCTCAACATCGATGTACCCACACTTATAATACATACATACAAAGGCCTAGATGACAAATGATAATGTGTTTTACTTAGGCATGCATATGAGACAATTTAGTACAACTTTACCTAGTACAATAAGGCAATGAAGTATGCAAGAAAGAAAAAAACGAAAGAAAGAAAGAAGAAAGCAGCAGCAAAAGAAGAAGAAGAAGAAGAAGAAATTTAGAAGCTTTATTTTTTTTTGGAGAAAAAATTTTAGAAGTTCTTCCTCCGTTTTTGTACATAGATGTGCCTATGAAATCCAAGAGAGCTTCCAAGTAAGAATCTTTTTAAGATTCATAAATGTTACAGATGAGTTATCACTTGCAAAAGGCATATAAAGCTATAAACTTCAACAGCAAATGCAGACTTTCCCAAAAAAACAATTTTACGCAGGATAATTAAAAGAACAAATTGTAACTTGTCCTGGAAAAACTACCAGATTACAACCTCAAGAAAAGAAAACTTCTTTGCTTGAAATCTTCTTCACAGTGACCAAGTCTTGCTTAAACCTTATTATGCCTTGACTATTGGTTACACACAAGACCCCACTCAAATACTCCAAGCACCAATGGGGCATGAACCAAGACCTGACATCAAAAAAAGCCCATGTGGCCATTCAGCCAAAGGGAAAACGTGATAGAACCATTGTGGGCATTTAGAGGCTCAATCCTAATAACTGAAAGACCCATTTCTAATGGAACATAAATGAAACCACAAATTTGCATCCTACACCATGAAGTGGGGGTGATGTAAAGGGAAATTCAAATTGTTACTGGTGAATACAGAAACGTTACCAATTTGCAACATGCAGCAATGTTTTTTGAAATGCAGCAATTAATAAGAGAAAGTTTTAAATTCAACAATTAGGTGAGCTGATATGTGCCCAGTCCTTAAATGGCTTTTTTTCATATATTTCACTTTTCAGGGCTGCAAAACTCTGCTTACATCTTTAGTCCTGGCCCAATCTTACCCTTCTCCTAACAATATTTTATCGATAGATGCGCATGCTGGCATATAGTCTTTTTCCACTTACACAGGCACATAGGAAACCTAATTCTCTAAATTCTTTAAAATGCTGTGGAAAGAGTAACAAAGGGTGCTTTCTTACCACACATAAAAGTTGGCGCTTTCCAGGAGTATCAGCTCCATGGTTACTGAATTTTGCTTCCAAGACAGCAATTAGAGCAACATTATCCTAGAGGACCATCAAGGCCAAAAGAACCATTAGCCAAAATAATAATAATAATAATAATAATAATAATAATAATAATAATATAAAAAGAAGAAGAAGAAATAAATAAAAATAACAAATAAAAAAATCTAAAGTTAGAAATCAAGTTTTTTTTTGAAACACAAACAAATGAAGGTAATGAAACCGCACCTTAAGCAACCGATTTAGAGCAGTTTTCTTTTGAGCAGTTGGAACCACTGCCTCAGTTAAAGACTGTGCAGCTTTATTAAACTCGACCTGTATTATCAGAAAAAAGATTTCTTAGCAAAAAAGGAAGACAACAGCATAGTGCATGCCCCAAAGCTACAAAAAGGTAGCTTACTAAAGCCCATAAAAGACAAAATATAACTAAAACAAAATAGGTGTATTTTGAGTTAATGAGTGACGATAATAGTGAGATAATACTTTCTCAAAAAAAAAAAAAAGAGCTAAATACATGAGGTTTAGTAAGAGAATGACTGTTAAGTTGGGTCCAAAGTCCATCCCAAAATGACTAGCCAACTTAGGGAACCTCTTTCCCAGCTAATAAACTCTAGATCTTTTTACTCACTAATCCATGTGGGACTATTCCTTAACACTCCCCCTCACGTGTAGGCCTTCTTTTTGTCGCTCTACAAGTGGATAATTTAGGTGGCTCTCTTTTGTGGCTCTACAAGTGGCCCTCTTTTGTGGCTCTACAAGTAGACAGTTCACATGTAAGCCCTTTTTTATGGCTCTACAAGTAGATAGTTTAGGTGTAAGTCCTCTTCTGTGGCTCTAAAAGTGGATAATTTTAGGTGTAGGCCCACATATGAGTACCTATTCCGATAACATGTGAAGTTGGGTCAAAGGCCCATCCCAAAATGTCTAGCCAACTAAGGAAACCTCTTTTTCAACTAATAAACTCAACATATTTGTTCTCACTAATCCATGTGGGACTATTCCTTAACACCCCACCTCACGTGTAGGCCCTTTGGGCTCTTACATGTGGATAATTTAGGTGGAGGCCCACATACGAGTACCTGCTCTGATACCATGTGAAGTTGGGTCCAAGGCCTATCTGGGCTCTGACAAAACCAATGAGCGATGATAATAGTGCCAAATGGGAATTTTCCTTATTCTGCCTAATTTTGATGAAACAAATAATTCGAACTATGTGCTTTGAGTTAGTTCAAAACTGATTCATGCCTCTGCAATGCTGACTATTAGGATAGTACCCTGACTAATCAAATAGTCCAGTTATTCAAAATGCAGAACAAAACTGCTAAAGAACAAGACTATTCAAATAGTATATCAAGTATATGAATATTCCAGTATTGTCAGAACTCAAACCATTCAAACAAGCCCTCTACCATTTGAACACTCAATCAAGCAAATAGTAGAAGAGGTCAAACCATTTGAACAGTCCCCCAAGTATTCAAATGGTGGACTCGACAAAAAAGTGGAAGACAAGGCCGTTCGAATGGCGGACTCAACAGCAAGTTGGAACAACAAGGTCATTCAAATAGTCCCTCAAGCATTCAAACAATGCATTCAACAGAGAGCTAGAAAAAATAAAGGACCATTCGAGTATTCAAATAGTGCATTAACAGACTTAAAATTTCAAGCCTATTCAAATAAAAGTTTTCCAGCATTTGAACAAAAAGTGTTCCATGCAAGAGACTGTTTGAAGAGTGCCAAA
Organism: Aristolochia californica; assembly: GCF_029961685.1. Taxonomy (NCBI): domain Eukaryota; kingdom Viridiplantae; phylum Streptophyta; class Magnoliopsida; order Piperales; family Aristolochiaceae; genus Aristolochia; species Aristolochia californica. The sequence goes on from NW_027182268.1 coordinate 1,650,377, forward strand.
ACTGTTCGACCAGTGCTGGCCAAATAGTTGCTGAAATTGATTTCAAGCTTTGATTTCCACAACCTAAGTCTCCAAATCATATAAGTGACCTACTATTGTGTACAGCAGCTCAAACTGCGGATTTTACATATTTATTTGCAAATTTAGTCAAGGATTTACTGTATTTTGCAAAAAAAGAGAAAATATCCCTCTTCCAAGCCAAACAACTCTACTTTGGAACGTTAAAATTTCTTCCATTTTAAGAAATTTTTCCACAATTCAAATAGAACCAAATGCTATAGTGACAAGGAAGTCTCCCAAAGCTCTCTTATACTTTTAAATCATCAATGGAAATCAGATTATCAATTCAAAGCTCACTCCCTCTTTGATTTCATGAAAGTCAAGTATACAAATGCTTCATTTCAATTTTAGATTCTCTTAGCTTGAATTCATAATGCACTTGACATTCTTTGATTGTCAAATCATTTTGCATAGTCTGTGAGCTTTAATTTTTAAATCCATTATTCAATTGAGCTGTTTTTACAAGAGCCTTTATTTTGAAAACATTGCCAAAGTTATCAAAAAGTGCTCCAAAGTTTCAAATCAATTCAATTTTCCTTTGAGCTGCTTCTCACTTTTGAAGGCACATGATGTCTAGGTGTACATGATTTATTCATAATTGTCATATTAGCCAAATCATCAAGAGGAATTTAGTGTGTTTACTCTGTAAAAGCAAGTCACCCTTGAATTTGTACTTCAAAAGCTTTGCATCCGTCTCACAATCCTTGCAAACTTTTGTGGTTGTTGTTGAGGGGTGTGTGTATTGTAGTGAGTTGTGTACTCACCAAGTGATAGATATTTGTTACCTACAGCTGCAACTTTGGTGGCCTATGTTGTAATTGGCTTTTGTAGCCAAGTTGCTGTAATTTGGCCTCTGTGGCCTCAACTTGTAACTGCCATTACGCAAATTTGACTAATTGGATTCAACTCCAAGATTTGGAAAAAACTTGGCAGTGGACTAAACCCTTGTGACTTTTTTGTGATTGAACTAATTTACTCATTTCCGCACTTGGCATTGATTTCAAAATTGTGTATCAGAATTTACAAGGATTTGAACAAATTTCAAAATTATGAATTTGAGTGTACAAACCCATTCCCTCCCCCCCAAGTTTGTACCTTTGGGACCCAAAAATTACTTATACCTATAACCCCAGTTCCTTTCAATTCAATAGCACATTCGGTTGCTAGTTCTCTTTATGCTCCATTAAATAACGCAGACATACGGAGAATTGCAGTCCTTATAAATCCTTTTGATTAGCACAATTTTTAATTTCTCTTTACACTCCAGTAGATAACCCAAACTCTCTAGACAATTCTATGACAAGGTTAAGAATTAAGCAACTCAACAAGAATCATACAGAATGTATTTAATTGACCCACACCTCATATTTCTTGACATGGGAAAACCTGTCTCTGCGAAAGAAAGTTGCACAACCATCAATTGCATGAGCATTTCCACTGTAAACCTGCATATAATGGAATGACTTTAGCAAACCTGTACAGCATGAAATGACTTTAGCTTGGAGACATGAAACAAAAATAACTGAGGAAACCAGAAGTTCAAAGATTATCCACAACCTCAGCAGTTTTTTTCTTGTAGAGAGCTTGATAACCATGTTTATCCAATTCAGGAGCAAAAAAATCTTCAAAGTGGTCACTTTGAACCTGAAAGGACAAACAATTACCTCTTTCAGTTTGAAAAGGCAATTTGAAACAAGAAGAACAAAATAGGTATTATCAATACAAGCACAAAGTCCAGATTCCAGTTAGAATAGTTCAACAAGTGAATCAACACTCAAACTATTACATAAATCATTAAAGCATGTTCATATGGCCACCACATAGGATCGAATAAGGGGCTCACAGTTGGCGAACAATAACTTAATGCTCTATTAGTTTTTTCTCAGATATGACAAACTAATCCAGTATTCTCATATAATCAAATCTGCACATCGATCTTATCCATTTAGAAAGTTGTTGATGAAATTAAGCACAAATTTGCAATTATGTACCTCTTGAAAGCAGAGAATATCAGCATGATAGCCAACAATTTCTCTCAATAAGTTCTGCCTACGGTAAGGCCACGAAAGAGCCCAAGATGGACAGTAGCTGTAAAATTCACTTGACGCATCAGCATCAGATAGAATATTGTATGACAGCACACTGAAGGTCCCTGATGAAGCAGCCCGACCATCCGAATCCAAATGCCCAATCAAATCAACTCCATTCACTGGAATCATGTAACGTGGACTGGGAGAGGGTGCCGGAATAACTCGGGATGTAAAAATTGTGTTTGGGGTTCCCACTGGAATTCGTGTTTCAGTATCCACTGCCACACACTCAAACTTTAAAACATGACCAATATCATCGGCAGTAGGAGTATATGTTTTAGACCGGCCAACTTCGAACCAGGTTTCGCCATTGCTGCTCCTCTCTGTGACAGCTGTAGGATACAAGGGAGTAGCAGACCCATTATTCAAACTCGGGCTCTGCCCTACAGTTGGCGCAGAACTAGAATTTAGACTTCCAGATCCAGAACTACCAAAACGGCCAAATAACTCTTCCTCCTCAGCTCCATTTTCATGTACAGCGCTAGCAGCACGATCGTGTAGAACCCTGTGATGCTGCCATGCATCTGAGAAACATCTAGGAGAGCAGTGATAACTCTTGGCAACCGGTAGTTTGGCCTTTACACATCCTAGACACTGCAAGGTTGCTTGTTCAGATGGGTGTACACTGCATACAGCAACTTTTTTGTCACTTTGAATACGATACCTACAACAAATTGTAAAGGGAGAAATAGATGTGAATAAGGGAACAAGTTTTTGCATCTACAGATTGAAAAGATAGATGCAGAAGAAGTAAACAAAGGAGAGGTATATGCATGCAGGACTGGATAATTATCGAAAGATGGGATCTACCAATAAGGTAGACAACATCAGTAACCCAGAAAAGAGAGTCAATTAACAATGGAAACATTTTGGTCCTTTTCTTTAGACTGGCTATTACTCAACTTTTACCTTCCTAGAACCCAACACTCACATCACTACACCACCAAGCACCCACCAGTTAAAATGGAAGTGAAGACTTTCTACTCCCACATAGTTTCTAGACTCTTTGTTGCTCTCATTCTTCACAAATGCAAACAAAATCAGAAATAAACAAAGCCAGTTCGAAAATTGAAAAAAGCAACTTCCATCCAATTAAACAAATACACCAAACAAATTCAAAATTAAATATTCCACTAATTTGGAACCTTGTTTCAACCCAACCAAGTGAATGATTCTTACAGCAGCCAGAAAACATAAAATAGAAATCTCCCAGTCTGATAAAACAGAAGAAGAGTGGTAAACGGAAGGCAAAATGAAAAAAGGGAAACCAAAGGCAGAATAAGAAGGCAAGAAAATTAATGATAATGAGCTAGAGAGACGAAGAGACGCCTAAGAGAGGACGAACGTTTGACAATGTAACATTGACACCATTTGACTTATAAATATAAAGAGCATGTGTTTACTACATTTACTTCTATTATATTGGCAGTCTATCAAGTGGCTAGCACACATCTTCAATCTGCATTCTACTAGATAGCATCTTCAGTGGATTACTAAACTTATAAATATAAAGGAGAGTTTGTAGGATAATCCATATACATTTGTATCTAACATAAACAAAGGTAACACTTAATATGCCACTAGCATCAGCTGATCATTGCACTGTCTTTAGGAAACTTTTTTTAGAAAGGTAATATTTCATTTCAAAGCCAAAAGGCGACAGACAAAACATATAATGATCACCAAATATAAATATCTTATCTAAAAAGTAATTATATAAGTCTTTTTTACAGTTCAAATTTCTTAATGGCGTCCACACATTGAAAGCATTCATTTTCTATCCTTCACCTCCATTTTTATTACTTTTCGGTATATTTCATCACTTCCATCATCATCGACATTGTTCTCACCATAATGCTCACCCCCATTCCTTCAACATCACCATCCTCACCCTCATCCATCCCTCATCCCATCAACATCATCACACCCACCCCCACCCCACCTCCATCCTCATTATCATCACAAACAACAACAAAAACATATCATGCTCATCAATGACAATGACAATGACAACAACACGAACAATATCGTTGTCATCATCATCATTATCATTATCAATGGTTTCTAGCAGCCGTGTTGCTCGCACATTAGATCTTTCTCTTACATTCTAATCTATCACCTCTTACTACATCAGGTTGATCTTCTGTAACTATTTCCTCAGCACTTTCATCCACGTCATTATGTGAAAACTAACAGAAGTTATTAATGAATGCTAGATTAAGTATACAGTGCATTACTGGAAAGATATAATGGCACAATTTAGAAAGTTATAAATTAATAAAGCCATCAAACCCGGACATTTTAAAGTCAATGCTATTCTTCCAGAATTAACCCAAAAGCCAAAATTTTGATAACTTAACATCTGTTAATGCCCAAGAAAATATCTTTAAACAATTAACTAGTCATATCCCTTGTAGAGAGAATTAATTTACATTTATTTCTGGACCCCACATTGCTCAACCCTACAAGAATCCAGTTCCAACATCATGACACAAAGAGAATGATGATAACAATGACAATGAAGATGATGATGATATTAATAACTAAAGAAGTTCATAAAAATGACAGTTTTGTAACCATAATACATTTTTCTGCTACAAGGATTAAATCCTCCTCTTCGAACCAACTACATTCTCTACTTTATAAAGGAAACAATTTCATTTTAAGTGAAAGCAACTTTTCATCTCTGTGTGTAACTGGCCAAACAAGTAAAGTTGGATCTAAGCAGATAATTGGGAGAAAACTTCAACATCTAGAAAAAAACTACAGTAGGTTGAGCTCCAAAAACGATGGTATTCCTAAGATCACCATAAGCTGATCATATATCCAGTCTATGTATATAAATGAAGAGAAAAAGAAACAGAAAGAGTGGGAGAAAGAGAGAGAGACAGAGAGACAGAGAGAGAGAGAGAATTTGAAGCATTCAATTCGCCTCTTGCAGTTAATGATGGTTATCTCAATAAATGGTTCATCGAAACAATTTCATTTTAAGTGAAAGCAACTTTTCATCTCTGTGTGTAACTGGCCAAACAAGTAAAGTTGGATCTAAGGAGATAATTGGGAGAAAACTTCAACATCTAGAAAAAAAACTACAGTAGGTTGAGCGCCAAAAAGGATGGTATTCCTAAGATCACCATAAGCTGATCATATATCCAGTCTATGTATATAAATGAAGAGAAAAAGAAACAGAAAAAGTGGGAGAAAGAGAGAGAGAGAGAGAGAGAGAGTTTCAAGCATTCAATTCGCCTCTTGCAGTTAATGATGGTTATCTCAATAAATGGTTCATCGAAACAATTTCATTTTAAGTGAAAGCAACTTTTCATCTCTGTGTGTAACTGGCCAAACAAGTAAAGTTGGATCTAAGCAGATAATTGGGAGAAAACTTCAACATCTAGAAAAAAACTACAGTAGGTTGAGCTCCAAAAAGGACGGTATTCCTAAGATCACCATAAGCTGATCATATATCCAGTCTATGTATATAAATGAAGAGAAAAAGAAACAGAAAGAGTGGGAGAAAGAGAGAGAGAGAGAGAGAGAGTTTGAAGCATTCAATTCGCCTCTTGCAGTTAATGATGGTTATCTCAATAAATGGTTCATCCAAATGCTCTTACAATTATCCTTTACTTTAGGCATGTTTAGGGTTAGCATCATTACATTGTACATCAATCAATAATCTTAGAAAACCATGAAAAGACAAGATTACAAGAAAAGTCATGGATGTGTGGCTTGGGTTTGCCACAATGGTCACATGGCAGGAGTTTCAAATGCATGGTCTTGAGCTCAAGTCTCGCTAGCGGTTCTAGGTGAAGTGTGCGAGTGATATCAACATTCAAGATAAAAATGAAAAGAAAAGACAGTCATGGTTTACTCAAATGTACTCAAATCCTAACACATCAGAAAATTATAAGCCTATCAAGAAAATTCACAGAATTGCAGAAAACACCAATGAAACCATTAAAAGAAGCAATAGAAAAAAATAAACAACAAAGAAAGAAACACCTATATACATAGGAAATTTACACAAAAGCATGGATACATTTACAGATACAGTTCTAGATTTTGGACACTTCCATCATGCAACTATCAGCCTAAACATGAGTGAAGGTGAATTGACAGAGCACTCTGCTATCGATATGGGAATGAATTATCAACATATTTTTAACTCTAAAGATGGCAGAAAATGCACGTAGTCATTACGCCCTAAATATCTTCAACCTTTACCCAATTTAGGGAAGTTGACAAGTAATTCACACAACAAATAGTACTCATGAATTGCTCATATAAGCAGTGAAGCTCTTTTGCAAACTACAATAAGTTTTTCAAAAAGGCAAGTCTGGCTGTGTATAAAAATTTGAAAATATAAAGAAAGAGGAGCCTAGCTTAGAGTACTCCTGGCCAGTAGGCCATTCCAGGCCCATGAAGCAAATAGATCATGCAAAATAAATTTTGGTAGCCAATTTTCTAGCAATGGTTAAAAAAAACATCATAGCAGTAGGTATACAGCCACCAAGAGTAACCATTAATTACTGAGCAAATGCCTCCACTTCTTGGTATGATGCGGCATCCACACTTGGCTGCAAACTACAGCTCCAAACTTGCACTGGCTTCACATTTTTTAGCCCTTTTAGTAGTTAGACTCAAGATACTTTATTCCCTTATTTCCCCTATCATCTCAAGTTTATAATTTTCATAAAATTACCTGGCCTCCTTGGAACCAGTCCATGGCTACACCCTACAACATAAAGAATGTCTATGTAAAGTTGTAATAGTTTAAAGGCCACTAGTAATCTAGCTAACTGTATTCCTCATCTAAGAGGTCCTCCCAAAAAAATAACAAATAAATAAAGATTATTTTGAATATAGTTTGCTGGGCCCAGCTTAGTGAGACATGTTAATCTCGCTTTCATAGATGTAAGTACCTCTCAAGAAAGCAACATCATGACAACTAACCATAAATCCATGTCAAGAAAATATCTGCCAAATGGTCAAAAGGACTGCAACAAGAGCATGCTGCAGATAATATTTAATTACAAAGCTACTGAACCCCCCACATGAACTTCTTTGACAAGTGCATTAGGTAATCAGTAGCAAGATGGCATTTTTTTAACTGTCTTCAGACAATTCAATTTTCAGAAAGTACATAATGTTTATCAACTCAATACTGTTTTTCCAACTAATGCTTTTGCTCAGCGACAAAATTTTGTTGACCAAGTTTGAAGTCCTAACAAGACCTATACCAGAGAGAACAATTAACAGTAATACGAGAACCCAAAAGAAATCAAAATTAAGTGAAATAGTAAAAAAACAAAAGTTTGATGGAAAAAAAAGTTAATAATGTGAAGTAAATTATAACTAACCATCGTCTGAAAATTATCAATTACAAAGTAAAACCAAAATAGAGTGATAAAACAGCTAGAGATTTAGTAAAAAGAAAAAAAAAATGGGAGAGAGTGGATTAGAAACAAAATCATTCCAAAAATATAACATAAAGAAGTGCTAGATAAGAAAAGCTAAAACTTTTAGCAACAACAAAGCCAATGCGGAGCAGAACTAAAACAAGAACTGCAGCGCCTGATATCAGTGACCAGAAATAATATTTCAAATGAGACAAAGTATTAAAGATTAAAGCTCACCACTTGTATCTTAGATAGTAGCCATCGAGTGGAGCTGACTCGGGAACATCTTCTGTGGTGATGGAACTATCTGGACGTCGTAAAAGCACGTAAGGCGTAAGCTCACAGCCTACGATTGGAATGTCGGAGGGTAGATGCACCCTGAGGACGGTCAGCATGCTTTCTCAGACAAGGATGTTAACCCAAATTCGTACTCGCACTGTAATTCTGAACCAAAGCAAAGCCTTTCTGAATCCTCCTTCTTTGTTACGATGCCGATTTGGATGCGGGAACCAGGCGGATCCGCCATCACCTTTCCTCGAAATCCGCCAGCGTTGATCAATTAAACTTAAACCTATAAAATCAAAACCTCTTTCAAGTCCACATAAAAGCTAATAAAATCGGCGGGCTCCACTCTCCTCCTCGGCGACTGCCGAACACCAAGATGGCTACAATTCCAACAAATAGAAAAAGTGGAAGCGTCGGAAAGACAGAGATTTGGACCTTGGGGTGAGCTGCGATCGTCGAAATAGAATCAGAAGAGGAGACAGTAAAACAATTTTAAAATAAAAATAAGAAAACAAACGATTGCTAGGGTTTTACAGGGACAGAGAGAGAGAGAGAGAGAGAGGGAACTCAGCCGGGGGAATTCAACGAAAAAACAAAAGAAAAAGAAAAAAGCAGGATAGATAGAGAAGATAAAAATGCTTTCTTTCGAACCCTCCTACTCCTGGGCGAAGACCTGCCATTAGCTTTCCGCGGGGCTCCTTTACTGAGGGTAAAACTTAAAAAATGCCTAATTTTATATGATTAGACGCACTTTTGTCACAGCTGTATATGTACGAATCTGTACACTTAGTATTTTAGATTTTGGTAAATCCCAACACCTGATACTCTCTGTTCAATCACCAATTTCAATAGTCTTTTTTTTCAAATTTTCAAGTACAAAATTTCGATGTACTTTTTTATATTGATCTAGAGGTATGCGCCAAAATTCCAAAATTTTGACTCTGACATCATCTATGCACTTATTGATGTCGACCATAGTGTAGGTTCCAATGGACTTTATCTTTTGAACTTGATCCCTTATTGGATTTTTTTGGAATTTTTTATTTGCGCACATCTTATATTTGCCCTAACTGTGATTTTACGTTGTGGGGCCCACTTGAGTTGGTTGATTTGGAACTGTTTGGAAGGCTTATTTTATATGTTTGGTATTCTTATATAGTTGATATGGTTGACTCTGGTGAAGTTTACATTCCAGCATAGGAGTCATACAATCCGAACAATAAAGATATTATTATTATCACATTTGAAAAGTTGAATGGTGATAATTACCTTATTTGGTTTAGATCTATTAAAATGTACTTGAAGGACAAAAAAAAACTTAAATTTATTAGAGATGATCCTCATGTTCCACAAGATGATGACTGGGAGGCTGCAGACAATCAAGTGGTGAATTGGCTTATCAACAACATGAATCTAATATTAGGAGTCAAGTTATGAATTTTGAAACTGCCAAGGCTATGTGGTTGTCTTTGGAAGTTATTTATGGACAATGGAGCAATCTTTCTAGGGTTCATGAATTATATACAAAAAAATTGGCTTTAAAAAAGGTAGCAAAACTATGACAAACTACTATAGTTCTTTTCTGAGTATCTGGCAGGAAATTAATGTCTTTCATTCTTTTAATACGATGAAAGAGAATTCTAAAAAAAAATAGAGTCAACTTTTTGTGGCAAAATTTCTAGATGGATTTGGTGCGGAATTTGACAGCATAGAGGCATAAATTTGGGTCTCATATGAAATAGCTAACATTTTCCCTACCTTTAATAGGGTATGGAGAGCTAAAAAGATTGTTGTGTCTAGAGGAGGAAAATATGTTAAAGTGGATGAAGCTATTGCCATTAATACATCAGCTACAACGTCTTGATTTTACAGATACGTCCACAGGATGCACAAAGACTGGTAGAGGCAAAGGTAGAGATAATTTTGGTAGAGGACGAGGCCGAGGAGATGGTAAATCTGAACACAAATGTGTTCACTATGGATGCACCAATTATTACTCAGATAGATGTTAGGTAAAATTTGGGAAACATGTATGGGCAAATGCTATTAAATACACCATGATTTGAAACTACAAACTCACTGGGTTCTCCAAATGAATTACGAAAATTGATTCAACAACGACAATATATCTCACGACAACAATAACAGATTTCCTAACGCATGGAACAACTATCTATCCCTCTGCATCCTTGGCACATACGACTCCTCCTGCAAGTATGTCTACACTTTCACTATCTCATTCCCCATATTGGGTTCTTGATTCTGATGCTACACAACACATGTCAGGTATGCCCTCACTATTTTATGACTTAAAGGAATATGTCCTCGTTAAGCATGTTAATCTTCTGATAGGTCAGTTTCACTAGTGCATGGAGTGAGAAATGTTACTCCTGCACCTTTTCTTTCCCCTCAATTTACACTGTTAGTTCCAAATTTTCCTTTAAATCTATTATATGTCAATTAGGTGGCCAAGTTTATTAATTATTTTCTAACTTTTTACCCTATTCATTTGTTGAAACTTAGGATTTCATGATGTATAATCATAATAGAAGGAGATTGAGGGGTGAGGAGAAGAAGAAGAGTTGTGTAGAGAAAGTTTTAAGAGGAGAAGAGGAAGAGTGACGAATTTGGAGACAAGAGGGAAGAAGAATAGGGTAATTGACTTATCCAAACCCTCCTCCTTAAGTTGTATTCATAAATATTAAAAGTAATAATATTACAAAAATACCCTTCACCCTAGTAAGAGTGAACAAGAGACATAAATCATAAAGTGATTACATCAGTGCCATCTTTATGATATGACTCTATATTTACGATCATTTTGCAATTGTGTGGGCCTATGGACCTTCTTATTGGTCTGTGGGTTTGAGCCCATCTTCCACACACTTGGACGTGTGGGCCTTCCTTGGTCATGTGAGTTTGGGCCCATCTTCCAACACACCCCCTCAAGCCGGAAGTGAGAAAACATCATAAACACCCAGTTTGTAGCAAATAGTGTATATGATCTTCCCGTATAAAATGGCAATCCGCCATATTTTCCAACATTCCCCATCAAGCTGGTGGTCTCTTTGTTCATTTCTAAGAGACTCAAGTGGTATAATATAAGAGAGTAAAATCACTTATAGTCACAAGACATCGCTCCATACTCCAGATAAATGGTCATAGTAAAAAAAAAAATCCGCTCAATTTCAAAGGCAGAAAAGTAGCCCTACTGTAGGGCAAGTAGTTTATCCCTTTTTCTCAAGGCAGCTAAAAAAACACCTATTGGGTGAATAATAGACTCGACTCACGTTGGATGTTGGACACTCTTCTATCCTCTGTAGGTAGTGGGTTTATAGGCATTGCTCAGAAGTGTAGTAATAAACTCCTCCATCACAATGTCCCAACACAGGGCACCGACTAAAAAAATGATAAGAGTAAAAATGTCAAATAAGGGGGATAAAGGGTAATCACTTGAAGATAATATTATGGGCCCACCATGTGTTTTTTTCTTCATCAAAATAACTAATGCTAACAACAATCAACAACTGAGAATTCTTTATTTAATAATAATGTCTCAATCAAAGATACACAATAACAAAAGTTGAAAAAGGCCTAGTCCCAAATAACTTGTACCAAATAGGCAGTTATATCGATAGTTGATAGATTGTTGGCTTTCATAATTGAATAAACTATGAGTTGCAAATAAATCAAGACCTTGAGCTTGACACACGAGGAGGTGCTCTATTGTATCAAGAGAGTGAGATTAAATTAGACTTGGGACGTTACATTTTGGATGCTATCAATAGCAGTAGGATGAGGAGGGACATGTCGCTTATCCATGGGTGGCTCATTATCGATGTCCTCTTGGACAAAACATGCCCGGGGGATTTGAGTTAAGGAAAGTGAAGTAGTTTGTTAGTATGAAGGTTCTTCAAGTGATTACGAATACTTCCTACCTAGCTACAACCCCTTAAGGAAGAGGATGAAAGCAAAGTGACTATGAGGAAGTGAGGTTGACAGCTTGACTTTAAGGGAAGCTACTATTAGATTCTCAAATGACACATTCGAGATGTAGATGATATTGGTGGTAGCTAGAATTATTATTGAACTTGGAGCTTTAAAAAGCAAGGTGGGTTTTCTTAGTTTGAGGATGTGAGTACATGAAAAAGTGGATGCAATCCCACCACTATCATGGGATTTTTATGGAGGAGGAGATAGAGTCGAGATCTCATGATAGAGTAGAGGACAACGAAGATAACAAGAGAAGGTCAAGATAGATTGAAGAAGGGAGTAGAAGAGATCAAAATGTACAAAACACATGAGGTTGTTCGAGTAAGTGAGGGGCTAGTTTTTGTCCCAAATCACATGCATGACTATTACTTTTCATTTGATGAGCTTGGCATCATCACTAAAGGTTCTCATATTCCGATGTCCCCCTCGAACAAGGCCCCTATCGAGGATTATCAAGTAAATGCTATGAGAGATCAGATTGGTTCCATTGATGATCGAGGAGTTTTGAAGGCTCCGTTAGCTATGGAGCTAACTTTGGAGTTGAGACACCTCCTCTAGTGTAGTCACCTTGAGTTGACACCTCGATACCCCCTTGCGGACCATACACCACTTCTACCCTTAGGAGCTGCCCAATTTGTTGATATTATGGTTTTGTGACCCACCAAGTTGACTTGATTTTATGGGGCCAGGTCAAGTTAGAGGATTGGACATGCACCTTCAGTTTTGGGTGAGTCTACTCTGACCCACCTGAAGTCTAATCCTAGACTCAGGTTGAGCCAACCCAACTCAGCCAACAAGACCCAAATTTTCAAGTATTTGTATCGAATAGTGATCTTGGTTGAAAAACCCATGGTTGATATCGAGATGACTATAGTATTGGCTTAGGAAGAAGACCACCCCTCAGCTCACTCTAGTGCTGCGATTTGGTGTTGGTGTCATGCTTTTCTGTGGATGAGATGCAAAGGACAAAGGGTCACTTTTGGGTTAAACAACTAGTTTTTTTAATGTTTGATATGTTTTTATTTAAGCAATTTTCACTCAAAACTATAACTCTCGATTGCTATAGTGACTTGGTGCTTTCTCAAAGCTCTCCCACTCAATGTGGGTCAATTTTGTGCCTCTCATATTTGAAAAAAGGAAGTCGTATTCATTTTTTTCCCATGTGAAGAGCTAAGTATGTGTGATCTTTTACTTCAAAATTTGACAATATACTTGGCTATTGATTGTTGAATATGTGCTAAACTATTTTCAAATCAATTTTGGTATTCAACATTAGCATTTGGGGTTATTGCCTTGACTATTTAACTTCTATTTTGAATCATGTTTTGGAGGTATCATCTTTTTAGTTCTATTCATTTTAAATCCTACTGAGGTTGAGTGAGTTGCTATTGCATTGGTAGAATTACATAGGTTGGGTAAATTCAAAATTTTGAATCCTATATTTTAATATCAGCCTAACAATGTAAATTTGTGTATGCATGTAGAGCAAGTATTCCTTGCATTACAAAGCCAATCAATTAACTATGTGAACAAACTAGTAGTTTTAAGTTTTTTAGTGTACATGGTGTACCATTGTAGGTCCCATTGAGTTTAATTATTATAATTTGACCATATAGGTAACTTATTACATATGCCATTTAACTTTAATATAGTAGATTGAACTATGAGATGTAAATACATTGAGAATAGTTGTGAACAACTATAAATCCATTGTTTAAATTTTGGAACTAGCTAATTTAGTAAACCTGCTGACCCTTCTCTAGGTTTACTCATACGTGACTTAACATCAAGTAGAAAGATCTTGTGCTTGTTAATTGAGAATAAGTTTTCTAACTTGGCTTGTGACATTGACATAAACTTTAACATGATGTTAAAGCAAGTATCTTTTTTGGTGGCCTCCACAAAAATGTTGTGCATGTGTAGGAGTCACAAAAGAGGGCCGACACACGAGGAGAGTATTAAGAATAGTCTCACATGGATAAAAAATAGAAAGACTATGTGTTTATTAGTTGGGAATAGGTTTCGTAACTTGGTTGGTCATACGACGAAAAACCTTAATCCAACTTTAACATAGTTTTAGAGTGGGTATTTAGGTCTCTTAAAAGGGTTAGTCATATTGGGATAGACCTTCACTCAATTTAACACGAGACACGTTTGGAAAACCCCATTCTCCTTGATATGGAAGGAAAAAAAGGGGAAGGCATTTCCTCTTTATTCTCCCATGCTAAGAAAAAAGATGTAGGATGAGACATCCCTTATCCTCCACAGGCTTGTCTAAAAAATCGGAAAAGACTTTAACCTAACTTGAACATGATTTTAGAATAGGTATAAGTGTCTCTTAACTTGGCTAAGTTTGTCCATGTGGCATCATTTTTCCTTCCTCTTCTCCCATGAAGTTGGAGGTTTTTCACTAATGCTCTCCATTCTTTCTCTATATTCAAGGAAATAGAATAGAGTGAAGAGGCTTGTCTTTTGGAACTATGAAATAAGGAGGGAAAAACGGGTGAGTCATTAATTATTACAAAGATTATTTTAATTAATCTTTCTTTTTTCACAATTAACAATGCTAAATATAAAATATTCACGCGAGGGTATCCGCTGGCGGACAGCTAGATACCAATGCAAAACAGCCGAACTCGTAAATCTCAATGAATACTCCACGAGGTGACGAGACGGCTACGTTGAAACGGCGGCAACCAAACAGGACGATAAATGCGATGACTCAAAACTGCCGCCAGTATCGTAATTTAGCCGCTCTGCAATCACCTGCAGTGAGAGCAAAAGAGTAGACAAGGTAGGGAGAGAAGAGATGCAGAGCGATGGAACGAGAATAGACCGATGGGGTTACCCCGTCAGAACTACTTCCGATGCTAGCATCTCCGCTATCAACTCCTATTATGAGCAGGTCGTTCCCTTTTTCTCTCTTTCTGTCCTTTGAGATCTGAAAATTTTGAAATTTTCAATCATTTTGCTTGTCTTAGGTTCTCAATTACGGGCGACAGCGGTCGGTCATCCTTCAGGCGCCTCTTGGAGACGATAAATGCGTCCTAGCCAACACTTTGGCTGGTTATTTTCTCTCCTTCTCTGACCGTTCCTTGGCTTCGACTCATCTTTCAGCTGCCCAGTCACGGCTCGTTCGTTCAGTTCCCTTATGCTTTCGTTTATTACCTACTTGTTTGATAATATGAAATGTCCCTACATCTAAGGACTGTAAACAATATAAATTTCTGTTTTCTTCATGCCAGGAATACGCTACCGAGTACGAGAGAGCGGTTTTTTATGCCGTTTCGAGCCTCGTGAAGGAGGATAGGGACGAAAACGTGGCTCTAGATATGCACTTTAAGGTTGGTATCACCTATTCGTAATTTAACCTTCTCCGTATTTATGATTCTTTATTAAATTTCATTCCTCGTTTGGCCATTTCACAAAATGAATTGCTTTACTAAAACAAATAATCTCGTCTTGCAGCTACTAAAAGGGTTCCCCAGAGATCTCGCTTCACTGAAAAGGGCTCAAATACTTTGCTTCTACACTGGTAGACCTGAACACTCTCTGAGTCTTGTTGAAATGGTGGGTCCAGTAGAACGGACATTCGTTGAATACTCAAGTACATAGTGAGTGTTGACAGTTATCCATTTCGCCTAGGAACTGTTCATTTACGTCTTTTTCTTTATTGGAAGGTTTTGCCTCAAAATCAAGTGGAGAGTTACGTGTACGGAATGCTTTCGTTTCCACTTCTAGAGCTTGACAGAATGGAAGAGGCTGAGAAGGCTGCAAAAAGAGGGCTAGAAATCAACAAAGAAGATATCTGGTCACAACATAATGTGAGTCAGAGCTATTGTGTGTCTACTGAAAAGCCTTTAGTTAATTCTTTCAATTACGCCTTTCCTGTGTAAATAATAGGTTCATAACATGTCTTACTGCATTCAGCAATAACCTTATTATTTCAAGTATGTGGTGCTTATGGGTTGAAAATGCTCTTTTGTGTTAAGGATGGTTCGACATTTATCCATTATTAGAAAAATCTAGTAAATATTATATAGGAAGAGAACTTTTAACTTCAACTATAACTTTGGCTAGCTATTTGGGTTGGATATTGGTAAGCTTTAACATTATGGTATTAGGGTTAAATATCTATAAGTGGGCTTCCACCCAAAAGTTAGCAATGTCGAAGAGTAGGTATCGAAGAGTCTTACACGACTCGTAGTAATAAGTTTCACATACCTAGAATTAATATGGTGGAGTCTATGAAGAGTAAGAATCTTAGTTAAAGGTGTTTTAGTTATGTTAGTCTTTTATTTATGTTTAGTTGCTCAATTGTTTGAAGATTTGTCTTTTAGTGTTTAACTTTGAGTGTAATTGGGATAAATGTAGTTTAATTGTAATTGGATTTTATTTGTTTCATTTATTATAAATAAAGGCCATGTACTCGAATTACATCAAGTTAGTGAAATATTTTTTTCTTTTAGAAATTTAACACGGTATCAAAGTGGGTTTTGTGATTATTTTTTTTATCTATCATCTCTAGTATTTTAGGTTTGCAGTCTATCTTTTTTCTTTCTTTCATGTCCTAGTACCTGTTGTTTTCTTGGCGTTCGCAATTCCATATTGAATTTTTTATATTTAAAATTATATATTGACGGAATGATCTTCAAGTCCACTTTCCAATAGAAAAAGAAGTTTGAAAATCTGAGTTTCCTACAAAGAGATTGATATTTGAAGCAATAAAGGTCAAACTACTAGAGAGCTTTGAGCAACAGCAGAAAGCTCGAACTTTCTAGTTGTTTTAAACCATCAAGAATGAGACTTTATATGGAGAATTATATATCAAAAGAAAGATCTATAAGTCCTTTTTCTTACCTATCCAATAAATTCTCAATCTGAGTTTTCTAAAGGGAGATATCGATCTCGGAAGAGTCAATGGTCATGCTGGCCAAAGAAGAAAGAATACTTAGTTCGGCCAGATTAAAGAGTCTAAAATTTATCATATTTTTTCTCTCAAAAGAAGTATATTTAGTGAAGAAAAATTATACTTGGATGAAAGGTATCAAATTCTAGTTGCCAAAGGAGAAAAAATCATATCAATCTGATCTATATTTAAGGAGATCTTCGCATTGGAGTCGGTAGGGGTCAAACTATAGAATGATAAAAATCAAGAGGTCATAAAAGATTCAAGAATGAAGTTTTTTTTTTTTTTTTTTATGTCAAATTAGGTATCAATTTAAAAGTCTTTGAGTCTAGTTTATTGAGCAATAAACCGTTTGTGATTATGAGCTATATTTTTTGAGATATCGATATCAGAAGTGCCAAAGATCAGTTCTGTTGAAAAGATATATTTTTTCCTATTTTTTCTCCCATTATCTTTCCATGCATTGATGTGAATTGAGTTTCTTTTTCTCCTAAAATCCGATTTTTTTAGCCTATTTTCTCTTCTAATTAGAGATTTTTGGTCAAATGTAATCACTCCATGATGAGTTCATTCAAGGTATGCAATATCTTGCATCAATGTTGTTTTCAAGTTTTGCGTTTTAGTTACTTAGTTGTGTATATTGCACATATTTAATTCTGAAAAATTGTGGTCACCCTAAAAAAATTATACTCAATCAAGTTTATCAAGTTCTACCGTTATAGTTTCCCCCAGTTTTCATTTCATAAAAAATGTATCACTTTGGAAGTATGGGTGTTGCATAGTTGCCTCATTTTGGTTAATGTTATTTTCCTCTAATATTTTTTTAGTTTATCAACTTGTGATTTTATCACTTGAGAGCAATGCCTAGACCCACTACCTATAAAGTTTAGTACGAGCAACATCCAGTTTGAGTCAAATCTTTTGTTCTTCACCCAAGAGGTGATTTGTGTTTGAGCTACCCCTAAAAAGTGAATAATCTCTTTGTTGTGTTATAATGTTAGGCCGTTTTTCCGCCTTTAAAATTGCGCGGAGTGTGTTTTAGAATATATTCGTTTTGACTGGAGTATGGAGCTTTGTCATACAGCTAAGAGTGATTTTTTTCTTCCACATTATGTTTTGTCAAGTTGGGTCTCTATGTCTTTTTTATCCCCAACTAAAGAAGGATAATTAGAAAAAGAAGTACAAGAGGGAGGTATTTTGTTCCACATGTTGGTAATTTTTATGTAACCAAAATATTCAAGAAAGGGGGAGCACAAAAGATGAAGTTTTTGCATCTATGAAGGATTTTTTTCAGTAAAAGAAAATTGAAGACCGGGAATCCTTTTAATTGCAAGTTGTAGTTATAAACTCCAGTTTGATGGGGAGTCTTACATGATTCTCACAGTAAAAAGTCTCATAGAGCTAAAATTAATATAGTGGAGTCTAGGAAAAGTCTCATGAAAGGAGGTCTCACAAAAGAGTCTCAATTAAAGGTGTTTTAATTACGTTAGTCTTCTATTTATGTTTAGTTGTTCAATTGTTCTAGGACTTATCTTTTAGTGTTCAACTTTGCGTGTAACTGGGATAATGGTAGTTTAATTGTAATTGGATTCTATTTGTTTCCTCTATTATAAATAGAGGCTCATGTACTCAAATTACCTCAAGTTAGTGAAGTATTTCTCTTTTTCAGAAATTCAATAATCAACGTGTAGGAGATACTAAAAAAGATTATATGTGAGAGGAAGCTTTAAAATTGTCTTTCACTAATATAGGATTAGCAAGATTTTATGCTTATCACTTGGTCTTCTTACTTCAACTTAGTTATTTTGGGATAGGCTTGGACCCAACTTCAACATTTTTCTTCTCTATGCCGATGTAACCCCAAGCCTTTTATTTCTCATAGACTCTTTACACCTATTTAACTCTAGTTGAGGACCACATGAACTCCTAGTGAACTTTTCTAATGTAAAAATTTAGTTTGCAGGGTGCCCATCTTCTAATGCAGACTTTGTCATGTATATTAATATGTGGCTTACCAATGCAACTCTCAGTCAGCACATACCGAAGAGTGTGAGATAGGGAAGTCCATATGCTTATTTCTAGTGTACCTATTCCCCGAAGTTAGATGATGAGGAGCATTTATACTAGGAACGTGCTGTCCTTTTTGGTATGCAAATTAAATATGTTATTTGGAGAAATAACACCACAGATTCATAAATGTTTTCAGCTAGATTTTTTGTTAGAAAATTTTGCCTTCTGTTTTTTTCCTTTTCTTGATCTCTTATATCTCTTATAAGTTGGTGATTTTTTTTCTAATCATCATATTCTTCTGCAGTTGTGTCATGTCTTTCAGAATGATGGTCGTTTCAAAGAAGCTGTAGAGTTCATGGAAGCTTGTTCGTGGTCATGGAGTTCTTGTTCATCATTCATGTAAGGGAGCAAAACATATGAACAAATTTTCTTGTAAATTCCATCAAACATTGACATGTTGATGATAAGATTCTACTTCCAGGTATACTCACAATTGGTGGCATGTTGCCGTATGTTATTTAGAAGGGCATTCTCCATTAGAGAAAGTCCTCGAAATCTATGACCACCATATCTGGAAAGAATTACAAAGAAGTGATGCTGAACCGGGTGAGGTATGTCAAAGTTGCTTTCCTCTTCTTGCCTTGATTTGAAATGTTGGTAACTAACTTTTGCATCAGGTGTACCTAAATGCTCTGGGATTGTTGTTGCGTGCTTACCTGAGAGGCAAAATGACTTGTATTGAGGACCGTCTAAAGACATTGGTGAATTGTCTTACTGATAAGGTGGGCTATTATACTAGACCTCTTGTGCATGGCTAGAACATGTTAGGAACCATAGGAATTCATGCTCAAACAAAATGTTAAGCCAAAAACAATCTTGAAGAAAGAAGAATCCAGCTTGCATATTCGATAAACTAAGATGGCTAATCTATCAATTTGAAAGAAGTGAAGTTAGAAAATTTTTACTCCTGATTGAAGTTAGTCCAAACCATAACACAGTTTCAGTGTCTTTAGAGATGGACCACCACTCTGATTCTCTTTTATATTCAAATAAGTCACTTTACTTTAAGTGTAATTAATCATCTTAGTTGAAGGGTAATAATGTTATTGTATTGTAAATTGTTTTATTAGAGAGGAGTCGATTATCATACCCTAATCTCAGTAGTTAGTGATAGTTGGAGAGAGTCTCAGCCTCCTCTGCTCTGCGTAAATTTTTTCCTCTTCAAATTTTGAATTTTTTCATGGTGCTGAATAAAGCAAGTTAAGGGGCATACTTGTAATTACGGTTGAGTTTATGTGCTGTTTAATTGTATGTGTTTCATGAAGGCTAGATTAGTCAGACCACTTAAAAATGTTGATAGTTGCTTTAGATATTTAAGGGTAAATATGTCTTTTAGCCTTAAAGAATGTACTTAAGTGGAAGGGTAATAAGGAAGGGTCGTTTTTAGATCTAATCCCATGAACCAAAAATCAGTGCAGGTCTCTTCCTGCTCTGTTTTCTCTCTTTTTCTCCTCAAGTTTTAATTTTTATCATATGGTATCAAAACAATCCACGATCCATCCAGGCGTGTCCTAATTCAATTCTCCTTCTCCTTTTTTTTTCTTTTTTTTTTCTTTAATTTCCCTTCTTCTTATCTCTTTCCAAGCCTGTGATACCTCCAGAGGGTGCAACCTCTAGGTTGCTTGTTTTGTGTCATTACCCCAAGGTAATGGGTTAAGTGCTGTAACATCATGGATGAAGTTTAACTACCTGCCTACTGTCTGCCTATTGCATGCCTGGCCTTTCTAAAAGAACAGAGACAATTCTTAATTCAAAAAAAAAAAAAAAAAAGAACAGAGACAATTCTACTGTCTTAAAGTTGTCTCAGATGTCCCTATTCCTCTATGATAGCCCAGGTCGGTGTTTCTTTCCCTCATTTGGCCCCCTATGTCATTAGCGTTGTTAAATGAAGTGCTGTTGGGTTGAATTTAGTTTGTCATTGAATCCTGGAGAAGAGTTGGTAGTCTTTGAGGATGAGATAGCCCGCAAAGGTAGATGAGAAAGATGGTAATATTACTCTGATCACACCAGTCAAACTGAATAGGAAGAACTATGTTGTGTGGGTACAAGTTAAAAAAATTTATTGGTTCAAAAGGAGAATTAAAGTTTTTGATTACATATACTCCTAGTCCCAAAACTAAAGAATGGGAACGTGAGAATTATACTGTTATGGCTTGATTGTAAATAATCTGGAGTCAAATATTCTGAGTCAGGTGATCTATGATCAAACTGTAAAGGGAATCTGGGGTGCTTTGATAGAAAAGATTCTCTCAAGTAAGTAGCATGTCCAGAATTTTTGACCTATATGTCAAATTATTTATGACCAAAAGTGGTGACAAGTTGTTAAGTGAGATCATTGTTATATGGATAGTTTGTAGCTCGAGGTGCTCCTGTATCATCCCAATCTTCCTGATCAACAAACAAACAAAGGGAAACCCTCAAGGTTGTCAGTTTGTTCAATACTCTTGGTCTGGAGTATGATTCTGTTCAAGCCTAGTTGCTGCCTTTCCTTTAAAGTGATACGTGCTGCCCTATTGAGAGCCGAGTCCCCCGTGACCAATTCCTCCAAGCTGCTGTCTAAAGAGACCTTTGCTGCCTTAAATAGCAGTATAAACTCCACTGGTAGAGATGGAGGAGGAAGTCGGTGAGGTAGAGGCAGGAATGTATGGGGAGGAAGAGATCGAGGTAGAGGAGGACAGCAGTGTATTCACTGCGGTTGTACTAATCATATGTTGGAGAAAACAATAAATTGAGCTATTGGGAGCAAAACTAGTAGAAACTCCTCTAGCTTTTAGTCACAATTACATAGTGTGGATAGTTTGAAGTTGAAAGATAAGATTGAATATAGAAGGCTAGTGGGTAAATGTTAGAAAAACAGTCCAGGGGCATTTTAGTCATTTCACTATATCAATAAATTTATTTTTCTATGCAATGTTACTCATGTTGAATTATGTCTAGGGTTGAATTATCTTGAATATAGGACATGTAGAATGGGAGATATAAGGAGATAAGACTTATGTATTACGTAGGGGTGTTTTTCTAATTGACAAAGCCCTCTTAATTAAATAGAGATGGGCTCATGAACGACCCGTACCGAGCTCTCTTTTGAGCCTCTCTCAAACTCTCTCCTCTCTTTCTTCCTTCTCCTCTCTCTACTACTCTTATATCTTCAATTTTTTCATGGTATCAGAGCAATATATTGTATCTGGGAGTGTTTGGTATAAGTTTTCATCAATCTTTGAAGGGGACGATCACTTAGAAGAGGGATTTATCAAGTTTTTCGGTCACTAGTTGTTCAAAACTCAAAAAAAATTTCTCTGTCATAATAACCCTAGGGTTACTGGTTCTATTGATCATTAAGTGATCTCTTATGATTTAATTGCCCCAAAAGGGTTTTTCTTGAGATTTCTTGGGATAGTGGCTAACAACTATCCTAATACTATTACCTGGGTCATCCTTTTCTAGGCGGATGTTAGCCCTAATTAAGGGTTATCTGATATTATTCTCTTGGAAATAGTGCTCAACAATGGAATTAAATATTTCTCATAGGAAAGAGAAGAAGATAGGGTGACTAGAGATTGTGCTTGAGCTTTTGCAAGACACAAATTAAAACAAAGTGGGGTTTTTTGTGGCTGCTGTACTAAAACACAAATTTCTCATTAAATAGATGATTAAAACCTGAGGATTAGCCTAATCATCATTTAATAATCATTCTGCCCTTGTGGACTGAAGTAATTACCTTTGTGCTCCACTTACACCTGAATTATTTAAACGTCATTATAAAAGACGATTTCTCTACTAAGTGACTAACATAACTTTCTTAATGTTAAGTTGGGTCTGAAAATCAACGTGGTATCAAAGCGGTGATTGATTTTTCAGGATTCCAATTGGGTTTTTTCTACCCATATTTTGTTAGATGCTGCTCGGTTAATGAGTTCTTCTCTCTAAAAGAATTTCTGATGCTTCTTGGTAAATGATTGATTGGCTGATGCTCTTTTCTTTGTTTTAAGACGAGAACCCATATCAGTATAAGGCTTTCTGCTTCATGCTTCATTACTCTGCTCATAAAGTTTTTTATTGTTCCACAAAATCAAAGGAACTCTCCATGGAGGGAAGAATATCACTGAACTCAGCCATCATCACTCTATTTGGCTGGTAAGTTTTTTCTTTTCTCTTCATTCCAGAAGTTTTGTTCCCCTGTTATGGAATTCAGAATGGAAGAGGATTGTTGCTGCTGTTAAAGAAGCAGTACGAGAGGTGGTTAATGCTGCAAAACGATGGTTTTTTGTTAAAGATTACTGCTACATAATAGCCATTTTTCTTGAACGGCAGAGGTTCAGAATTCTGAGAAACGGTAGCCAGGAACAACTTCCATTAGTTTGTTGGGTTTGGTAATGTTCTTAGTCATGACAAAAGTAGTTTTAACATGGAATCAGAGCAAGTACTCGTATGTGGGCCTCCACCCAAATTATCCACGTGCCTACACGTGAGGGGGAGTATTAAGGAATAGTCTCACATGGATTAGTGAGTTTAAAGATCTTGAGTTTATTAGTTGGAAAAAAAGGTTTCCTAAGTTGGCTAGTCATTTTGGAAAAGGGAAAAAATGAAAATTTTACCCTACCAGTCCAAAAATCTAGGAAAAACCTTTAAGGTGATTGCTGAAAATGGAGAGAAGATCTACAAAATCAAAAGAAACTTGCCCAAGACTTGCGTTATTGCTCTAATACCATATGTTTTCCATCGAACAAATCATAACATTTGTACCCTTTTTGTCGACGAGAAAGTAATTTATCAAGGATCTATGAGTTATATGTGAAGTTCTTTAATATGAAGCGTGGAGGTAAATCAATGACAGATTATTTCACTGAGATGAGTGGAGTATTATAGGAGATTAATACATTCCATCATTTTACTACAAATGTTGAAGACATTCGTAAGAAAGAAAATCAGATGCAAATAACCCGGTTTGTGGATGGTTCGGGGCATGAGTATGATGCTATTAGAGCCCAATTGTTGGTCAATGAGGATGTGACCACTCTTGAGCAAACTTTTAACAGAGTTCTTCGAGCTGAAGGTGCAGTTGTAAATAATAATGAGTTAAAAGCAACAGCTCTTAACCTTCAATCTTCTACTGGTAAGCCCGATGATCAGTTTAATGGTGGTAATAATAGAGGTAGAGGTCGCTCTTACACAACCCATGGTCGTGGCCGAAATGATCAGGGGGATCGGAAATGTATTTATTGTGGTAGGACTAATCATATTTTTGAGAAATGCTGAGACAAATTTGGTAAACTTACCTGGGACAACTTTATAGTCATAGATAAGGACGCCTCCTCACACATTGGATCCTATGAGGAAATTCAGTAGTTATTACAACGACTGGGTCAACTGACTGCTTCATCTACTGCTTTTTAGACTGCCGGGACTCCTCTTTCTTCCTCAGCGAGTGCCACGATGGCTAATACAGGTATGAATGCACTAAATGTGTCTCATTCTCCCTCTTGGACCATTGATTCAGGAGCCTCTAAAAACATGTCAGGTATGCCCTCTCTATTTCAATCCATTAGTCCATCTCATTCATATCATCAAGTTACTTTAGCGGATGGATCCACCTCTCCCATTCAGGGGGAGGGTACAGTTTGCACTATTCCACAAATATCCTTAGATTTTGTTTTATTTGTACCAAAGTTTCCAGTTAATCTCTTGTCTGTGAGTCATATAACTAAATCCTTAAACTGTTCAGAAACCTTTTATCCTACTTCTTGTGTTTTCCAGGACTTGCAGACGAAGAGGACGATTGGTTCAAGACATGAGAAGGGAGGGTTCTACATGTTGGATGATGTATCTATTTCTCGAGCTGTAGTTCTCACTACTGCAGATTCTTCTTAATTGTGGCATTTGCGCTTGGGACATCCCTCACCAGCTAAGTTTTTTTTTTTTTTTTTTTAAGAATTAATAAAACAAGAGAAATTACAAAATTTGGGGGAGCATGTCCCTTACAACCAGCAATTGTAGGGTAGCTCCCTGCTTGGCAAGCACATCTGCCGCCGAATTTGCGGATCTCGGAATGTGAGTCCAAGTACAAGAAACAATTGAGGTAATTTCTAAAATTTCTCTAAAAGTATCCCAATGCCTCCATGGAGGAGAGGATGCGTTCTCACACCAACCTATCACCACTTTTGAGTCATCTTCAATATGAAGGGCCCCCCTGTATTTATCTCTGAAGACGCGAAGACCGGAGAGGAGACCGTGTAACTCAGCAGACGTAGAGTCAGATATACCAAGGGGGCTGACATAAGTGAAGAGCTGATTTCCAGAATGATCTGAATTAAGTCCTCTGAAACCAGAAATCCTAGGGTTACCAAGAGACGGGTCATCAAAATTTAACTTGAGATAACCAGGATTAGGAGGAGTCCATTCTTGCATGACCGGAAGCTTTTTTTAAATGTGCATAAAAGCCAAGTTTCTCTAGTTTTCACGAATGGAGGAGCCCAGATAGGAAAATAATGCTTTCTTTGTTAAAAGCCAAGTTGATATATGTCCTACCACTTGGTCCGCAACCCTGTCTGAAGATTCGCTTTTTGCATCAAATCGTCTTCTATTGCACTCATTCCAAAGCCCCCACGGAATGAAACTGGCACAGGCAGAGAGCATCATCTTTCCAAGACTCGGTATAGGGGTACCCATGAGAGATTTACTAAACGAGAGTAGATCAGTCGTTATGTAGAATTGTAGGCCAAACTTTCCAAGAATGCTGATCCACACCTTCCAGGAGAAACTGCAATGGAGTAGAATGTGGCTAGTAGTTTCAGTGTCAGAGTTGCATAATGGACACAAGGGATCAACGGAGGGGTGTCCTCTTCTTCTCAATATGGCTGCAGAGAGAATTTTGCCTTGACAGACACTCCACATGAAGAATTTTACCTATGGAGGGGCACATAAACGCCATACAAAATTGATCTCATTCTCCCTCCAAGCCGAATGACCGCCGTTTAAGAAGCCGTATGCGGATGAGACCGTGAAAGAACCCTTTTTATCCGGCCACCAAATGAGCTTGTCAACCTCCAAAGGACGGATTTTAAACGAAGCAACAAGGTCCATTAAACGACTTGCTCCAAAGCCTTACTATCCGAGAGACCCCTTCTAGGATGGAGGCTCATACCCCCCTACCCTCAAAAGCTTCTGCTACTGATATGTCTCTGTGAGACGTGAGGAGAAAAAGACTTTTGAATGCAGCCTGCAGGGGCTCCTGCCCTATCCACAAGTCTTCCCAAAACTTGAGCGATCTACCATTGCCTGCATAGAATCTACATGCAGAATGAAATTTTGGAAGCAGAAGGTATAGAGCTCTCCATATTGAGGAAATGCCTCTTCGATTCCCACTAGACATCCACCAATGAGGGTCCCCACCCATCTTTGTGAGGACCATTTCCTTCCAAAGATTTGAGGAGTGGGTATTAAACTTCCATAGCCATTTTAGCAGCAATGCTTGATTCATGTCTCTAGATTTCCGGATTCACAGGCCACCCATATTCTTTGGCATGCATACTTCATCCCAACTAACCAAATGGTACTTAAAAGCATCACTCGATCCCCTCCATAGGAATCTTCTTTTTAGCCTATCCATAACCTTACAAATTGCAACAGGACAAGGCATAAAAGACACGGCATAATGGGGGATTCCTGCAATGCAGGACTTGAGAAGGATGAGCCTCCCTGCTTTACTAAGTAGACGCCCCTTCCATGATGCAAGGCGGGAATCCATTTTTTCCACCACCAGATTCTAAAGATTCTTGCACATACGCCCATTGAAAAGAGGTAAACCAAGATATGTTGCAGGTAAGTGGCTTATTGTGCATCCAAATATACTTGCCATCTCTGTAAGAAGCTCAGGGTTAACATTGAAGCCCATGAGGGAAGTCTTTCACCAATTTACTTTCTGACTAGAGGCTAATTCAAAGAGCCCCAACACAGCTTTAATCTTTCTTGCACAATCAGTCTTTTCCTTCTCTGCCAGCCAATATTTCATTTGATTGCGAATCCTGTCAGTTGGGAAAGCATCGTCGCTCCAGTTTCCTAGTTAATTCTAGTTGAAGCACCAAGTTGTTTGAATTAGTCTACTCTGATGTATGGGGTCCATGTTGGGTTCCTAGTCCATTTGGTTTTAAGTATTTTGTGTCGTTCATTGTTGATTTCAGTAGAGTCACTTAGGTGTATCTCCTAGGGGATATGTCCGAAGTATTTGATGTATTCCTCAATTTTTTCAATGAAATAAGAATTCAATTTGGTGTCTGTGTTCATGTACTTCATATTGACGATGGTTTGGAATATCTTAACCATAAATTTTCAGTATTCTGTGCTTCTCATGGTATTACCCATCAAACATCCTGCTCTTATACACCAAAACAAAATGGGGTGGTTGAACGTAAAAACAAACATCTCCTTGAGGTTACAAGGACACTATTATTGCATATGGATGTTCCTAAATCTTTTTGTGGAGCAGAAATCCTTTTTCTCTTCACCTATTTTTCACTTAATGTAGGAAGAGGGGGATAACTAAAGACAAAATTCTAAACTACTGTTGTAGGTAAATTACCCTTTTACGTGAATTACAAATTTGGCCTTGAACTTCACTCTTTAACATTATTCTATGATGTATTGGACGGGGCTTTGATGGATTTATTCTATTCTTCAATGTTTCATTTCCTCCTCTATCTCTTGTATTTCTATTTTGACAGTCAGAACAAAATAATCGGGCAATTCCACCCCATTCTCTTTTTGCTTCGCCTCAAACTCATCAAAGATTTCTGATTTTGCCAAGCTCTGTTATGAATTCAGCCAAAACTTTGGCCACTTTGATGTAGCACTTATTTTGGTGCTTGTCTAAAGAAGAAATTGAGCTTTGGAAACCTTGTGTTGGTTTAGTGGGTGATGTAGAAAGGATATTGAATTTAGTCAACAAAGAGATTAAGGATGATCCTTTTTGTTTGGTAATGTCCCATCCATGGGGGCAAGCAATTTGGAAACTAGTGTCCTTAAGCCTGGTATGGTTTTGACAATCGAGTGATCTACTATTGTCCTTGATTTACTCGACTTTCTACTTAGTGATTGTTATTACTATTTTGTGTTTGAAATCATCCAATGTGTTGGTTTTGTGTTTTTTTAATTTATATCAGACATATTTATTCTCCCTTTTCTTAGGTTGTGCTCTCTAGTTAGAGTTGTGAGTCCTTTTCTTTACTAGTCTTTGTTCTGTCTATTTTGTCCAATTGGACATCTTGAGATGGCTTTTTATTCAAGGGATGATGGAGGAAGATGAATGTTGAAGTATCTAGAGTTTTTATTAGGTTCAAACTGGGGAACATTTATATGTATTCAGTTTGAGGGGGAGAAAGAGTATGAGTGTTTCGAGTACTAATGGAGTGAAAGTCTGAGAGCCACCCTACAAGTGCAAGCTCAAGATTTCAAACCACAAAAAAGTTGAAGATCGCATAAAGTCCACAAAACATTCAATTGCAAGTTTTGAAGACCGATTTTCTGTTTTTTCCCCCTATGCTTAGAATAGGGTGTTTCAAGACCGATAGTATTAGGAGTTATTATTTTCATAAAATAAGATTTTTTTATTCTCTAAGAAAGTATTTTTCTGTAAGAAAGTAGTTTCCTAAGGTTTTTGGGTTGTTAGGACATGGGTAAAAATTTGAAATTGTTATAAAGTAGTATGAAGGCTTGGTTGGTAAGTTTTCACTGTTTACACCTACTAGATATAGCCTTATCTTATTCAGCATGTTTGAGGGTTTATCTACTTCATGTTTCATGTAATTAGGAGGTGTAATATAGGAGTTATAAGGGTTTAAGTGAGTGAAGGTATAATTGTCTTTGTACATTTGTTTTTAACTTAAAGCTATATATAAGGATTTGGGGTCGATTTGAAACCCTATCATGAGAACCTCTCTTGCTTTCTTGCAGTTGTCGCTTCTCTTCTCTCTTCCCTTTGTCTACTTGTCTCTCTCAATTTCCTTTATTACATTATTTCACAAAAATATTATTTAAGTTATAAATAAGGGAAGGGGGTGGGGGTTTCTAAACCCTGATCCCTCCATCACTTCTCTCTTGCATAGTTCCACATCAACATTGAAAATCAATCAATAATTTTCTCAGAAAAAATCAATCAATAATTATGCAAAAGGTGTTAGCTAATCTTTTGTCCTTTTTTATCTGAATGACCAATTAAACCAGTCAGTCTGGCACATGGAGTGGCAACTTGATGTATTGGCACTGTGGGCTCTAGCAAATACTGGGGAAGTAAATAAGGCAGAGGAATTGCTTAAGAGCTTGAAATCCAGGTGAGAACTATTCCTTTCTCATTGTCAGGTGTAACAAAGCTATTTGTTGACAACCTTACATGACGTATTGTTAGGTTTTATGATATGAGCAAGGAGAAGCAAGAAAAAATGCAAAGAGGCCTATCTGTATGTCATGTTTGTATACCACTTCCCTTTTTCTCTGTCCTTCAACTTCGATTTATTTCTTATCAATGTTTTTTGAATATCCTTAGCTTGCAGAAGCCATGTATGAATATGGAAGGGGCAATTGTTCACAGGTGTATGAGCTGCTTGGTCCCAATTTTGATGCAAAGAATTGTAAGGTATGCTTATGGTGTTGTCTTATTTTCAAATAAAAAAATGGATTTAAAGAACAAACATGCATAATGGCGAAGTTGTTATGTTCAAATGTTATTTCATTTCGTGCATTTGTTTGTGATAATTACTCAAAAACTTTTGGTGACTTCAAGTTGAAAATAGTCAGATGAGTTTCTGGTTTTTATCCTGGTCTAAAAAGGTAAACTCAACTTCCTCAGATCATCGGGGCATCAGATGAACAGCTTGAGGTCTTTGATGAAGTTTGGCTCAAAGTTCTGTTAAGCACTAGACGTGCTTCAGAGGGTGTGTACCATCCAACCATTTTTATCTTGTGATCACTTCTCATGAATGCGATCTGATTTTTGTGATCTGCAGCAATTCAGGAAATAAAGAAGAGTATTAAGAAAAGGGAACACGTTCCTTTTCTATGGCACTTGCTGGTATGTGAATTGTTACCAGATTTTTTGCTTTCCATATTCTCCAAAATGAATTATCCAGGTTTGTTGTGGAGTTATCAATTATTGACTAGCCTAGTTCAGCAAATTTTATTGTTATTATAACATTTCAGGAGGACAGTTACTCAATGGTAGGGGAAGGGGACTCTTCTTTAGCTGCAAAAGAAAACGCTAGCGCATTAGAAGCTTTACATTTCAAACTTTAAGAGTCTCTGGTGAAATATGAAGTTCTTGTTTGTAAACGGCTAATCAACTTTTGTCAAACTTACATGTAACGATTTTGTGCTTGTATGTTTCTCTCTTTTAAATTGGAAAAATTAATGCTCCCAGCAGTTGGCAATTGGTTAACTGGTTGTCCAGTTTGAAATTTGAAATTTGAAATTTGATTTGAGGGATAAGGGATTTTTTTAAACAATTTAGTGTATGTGTGATAATATCTAGATTGAATTTGAATAAAGATTCTTGTATGTAAAGGGACAAGAGAGGTCTTTCCTTATTTTCCTTTAAATATGTTTTGTAAACTGATGGAAACTACCTCAATTTCGTGCAAAGAGTTCCTTTATATTTAAGAGTTCTGTATTTTTTTTTTTTAATGTTAAGGTTCTAACAGTGATTTTTTACTCAATCCAGTGGCGTGAAAACTCACCTTCATGTCCCTCAATTACATGCTACATGTTAGGCAGGTATAATGAGTACAAGTTTAATCCTTCCGAACAGAACCAGAGAAGCACCCAGTAAGGTTAACCTTAATGTTCAAAAAGGCGTTATTTGAAAGGCTTCATGAACAAACTACCTGACAACAAGTCAAGTGCATCAAATGCCCACAAGGAAGTGCTTTCACAGGGGAGCATTGCAAGATTATATTTGAGCATCTCTGCCTTATGGGCTGAATAAATAAGAATTTCATGCTCATCATCCTGATTGTAGACTTCCTGCAATATTTATTCAGTGGAGCATGGAAACATATAATGGATTTAAGAAAGATTCACAATTTTTGGTTTAAATCAGTCTTACTTGTCCATTGAATGATCAGAGGCATGTCTGCTACTGTAAATGGATTTCTGTGAATCGCGGTAAGATGGACACTGGGCTAGAATATTTTCTGTGTTGTTTGACTGATCTATATCTGGATAAGACTTCTTTTAGGTAATTAGCCAACGACTGAAGCAATAAAAAGGACCTGCCAGTTTTATGCTACAGAGGAGAGTTTTTGCTTCTTCTTCCATTTACTGTGCTGAAAGCCAACTATTGCACATTTTAATAAACCAAGAGGCATCATCCAAAGGCTTGAACATATCAAGGTTCTCTGGGTTTTGTGGCCGCACATCTTACAGGTCGGGGAAACACCTACAAGAAAAACATCAGCTTCAAAATTTAACGACCAAGAAAAAAATACATAAAATCAGTAATAAACTAGGTGTTTGATTCCTGAAAAGAAAAATGTTGACCGACTTCACCAATGAGGGATTCCAATTGCTGGAGCTCTCCACAAGAATCACAGTCATTTTCCGAAGTTTGGAATTGATATTTTGTATTAAATTGTGGATGATCTTGATTTGGTTCTGTTCTGGGAACTTCTGGAGCAAGAGTTTTAAGGAGCTGTCACCAAAATAGAAGGCTGAGAATATAACTTTCTTCAGAGCATCGCTAGAAAAAAGAAGTTTGCAAGCTATGAGTTAAGATTCTAGAGAACATTTAGATTCAAAAAAAATTCTCTTGCAAAGTATAATCAGAGCAACACTATAAAAAATCTGGTCTGATATTTCAATCGAATATGTGCTCTTAACAGTTCAAGAGGAACTCTAACAGGTTTAAAATCAAACTGTTGGCAGAAGTGAGCAATGGTAAAAACCAAATGTCCAGCAAATTTTCTTCTTTGAACAATAATCGACAGGCATACATGAAAATAGAATTCCCAACGACTGGCAAATCCATTCTACCGACTAGGCTTACATTGGAGATTAAGACTAACACTCTTTCCTTATAAAACACACCTGCTACTTCATGCCAACAAATTAACTAAAAGATGAACTGCACTATCCACAACAACCTTGTTCCATTGATCACCCAAACTGTCATGGCACATCAGAGAGTTGCAAGTAATACAGTGTCTTCTCAGATGCAGTTGTTGCTCATGTAGTACTTCCACGACGGTTTTGCTTCTAAAAAGAGAAGAAAACTAAGTGGATCTTCTGTTCACTGCAGAACTACACAGTCTTGAGGAAGAAGAGCGGGGACGGGTGGCACTGGAGGCTGAAATAGGGTGTCCTTCTCTTCATCATCTTCCGCATCAGCTTTTTCCTCTTCTATCTCTGTAAATCCCATTGCACCCAAGACACAAGCCTTTACCTCTTCGAACCTCTCTTCGGAGAGAGACACCTCAGCAAGAAGCCTCCATGCATAATCTTCTGATGCTTCCTCATAGTCCTTTCTCCTCTTCAACACCATGTGGCCACTGATCTCCCACACTGCAGGGTTTACTTGGGTGTCCAAGAGTTCTTGACTCACTTCACCGAGTGCCTGTTTCTCAGCATAGCACTGCACATTTTTCATAAAATATAACCATACATCAGAAAAAAGAAGAGAATTTATTGGTCAATATATAAATCGTATTCTGGCTAACGTAAATGAATCCTTTTTTTTTGTATGGAAGGGAGGAAACAGTAAGAATCATTTCAATCAAAGTCATGCACATGCACAAGCAGTAAAAATCATCTACTTAATGTAGATGTCGTAAAACCAAAATCAAACTTAACTTCAGCTTAATTTTTGAGTTATGATTCAACCTCCAGATATCATAACCACATTCCAACCTATTAACTTCAATTGGTTTAATTGTTTTGAGTTCTCCTATCAAGAAATATCACTCACTTGAAGAATCAGATGCATATATGGATTCGATGCAAAATAAATGTTGTTATAGTTACCCCTTTTTTTATTATAGCAGAGAGCATAAAATTTGTCTAGTTTGTTTATCGGTTTATGTTCTGGTTTGTCTATCAGAAACCAATTATTCATATACTAGATAAATCAGATAAAGCCTTTAAAAATAAAAATCATGTCAATATTACAGGTTAAAGGCCATCTAAAAAAAAAAAACATTTAAGGGCACCTTTAAGAAGAAACTAAAACATAGAAGAAATAAAAACTAAAAGATAAAATAATAGATGATGCAAAAGATTGATTACTGTAACTGATACTAGGGAAAAATTGCGTCAAAATGTTGACTTAAACAGGTCCAATTGTTATAGAAACATTTTTTCCTTTCATTTTATATAATGCAGAATGCAAGAATTTCCAGAAGGGAAAGGAGAAACGATCTGACAGAAGATCTTCAATATAAGTAAGTCAAAGCAACATATAAAGGAACGAGTCAAGTTTACCTGAGGGAAGAGGAAAACCTTTTTGCCAACATCAGCAATGAGGACATTGAAAGGCACATTATTGTTTTGAAGCCAAACGCTGGCATCAGAGACACAATCAGATAAATGTTTAAGAGTCTTGCCTCCCTCAAATACAAGCCCTCTCACAGGAAAGTTCAACAACTTGGATATCTTTACTCCGGTATCACTTATCCCCCTCAAATAGGTAATTTGTTGAGTGGGGGCCTTCTCAACCGGAAAAGGAACTGATAAATAGTAGGCCTGTCACCATGTATCTTGTTATCAGTAATAAAGAAAAAAAGTAATATAATAAAACTCCAGAAATGGTTTTTCCAACCCACTGTGAATCATTCACATATCGTTCAACAAGACAATTGGACATTTCCTCTTGCTTTGTTTCACGCCTCAAGTCTCTGAAATTATTGAAACTCAATTCTCTTTTCTTCTATCGTTTTGCAATATTAGACACTTTTTAAATAACACTTAAATCCCAACTAAGCATTTCTCATGAAAAAAGGGTCTTCTAATCATCTGTAGTCTTTAAGCTGTCGCTTCAAGTTATCAGTTAT
Organism: Aristolochia californica; assembly: GCF_029961685.1. Taxonomy (NCBI): domain Eukaryota; kingdom Viridiplantae; phylum Streptophyta; class Magnoliopsida; order Piperales; family Aristolochiaceae; genus Aristolochia; species Aristolochia californica. The sequence goes on from NW_027182268.1 coordinate 1,684,206, forward strand.
GGATCTAAGCAGTGAGATTAAACTTTATCAACAAACATGTAGATTCGCGAAGTATAGATTATAGATATGAAAAAATAACACACCTGGAAGTGGAGATGATTAATAGTAGCAAAGGCTCCCAAACTGTTGTATCCCAATCTAAAAAATGGATTTGCAGCTTCCACTGCCATCTGCAGAGCCAGCAAGAAGCTCTCATGATCAATCCTTTGGGGCAAGCAATCAAGAACACGAGGAATCAACAACACATGACCATACTCAATGGGGCTCACCTACAAGTGGTAGAACAGCAAACATAAGAACAAAACTCGAAGGCACTCTAACAAGCATATTTAGGCATCTCAGCTTACATTAATAGCAACAACACTGGGGGATTCACAAGAACCAGCAGGTGCGTTCGGATAATAATGGGTCTCTCCATCATCACTCCCCTGGAACATGAAGAGCACCTCTTCCTGCCCAACCTTGGTAAAATTGAACTTGTTTTGATCGAAAGGTTGAAGGACGCGATCGACTCTGAACTCGGTCGGACGTTTCTTAAGGTGGCGACCCTCGTTCAGCTGCGCTATAAAACCATATTCTCCAGGTATAACCTTAGTCTCACATGTTGTAACATCATAGCGGAACAGCCCTCGACCCAAACGCGCCTCCCACTGACATCATCAAAAGTAGTTTCAGCCTCATAACAACAGAAGAACAAAGGTTTCTTTTTTTGTTTTAACGATAGAAGTAGCAAGGAGATGGAACAAGAAGAGCTGATTCCTTGCTAGATAATTCATTAAATATGAGATAAAGATAAATAAAAAAAAGGAAAGAAATACCTGTCCAAGCAGCAAGGTGTTCAGGAAGGAAAACTGAGAATCATCAGACACAGCCTTAGCTTTGATGGTGTCGTTCTCCTTGCCGAAGGCATAAAGCGGCAGCGTCGACACTGGGGAATTGCCCAATTCCAAATTAAGATTTCAGTTCCTAATGAATCAATCAACACGCTACGAAGAATCACATGTAAATTGGTTTATAAAAAATTACCGGGTAGGCAACATTTGCCAAGACAGTTGAGACCGCAGCCGCTATCCTCCTGGTAGTTGGAAACAACGGTAGGGACGCGTTTGATGGTCAACATATTCGGAAACAATGGCGGTCCGGGAAAATTCAGTATGCAAAAACGACGAACTAATATAAAATCGGGAGTTACTCTTCCTCTGTCAGCAAAAGATGACGCAGACAAAGGGAAGAGAAAAGGGCAAAGGAAAGAAAAGGGCCTCCGCCAGCAAGGAAAAGGAGATCGGAAGGACTTCCCCCTTCGGAAGGCAAGGCTCCCCTGCCACCGTGGGGCGAAGGACTCCTCTTCTCAAGAAGGCGATGTCCCTTCTGCTGGAATTGATCCACTTGCAAGCTTTTTAGGTGGTGGAGATTCCACGCGTTGGCTCCAAATATAGCCGTGATGACACAACTCGGACAACTGGGTCTTTTGCCCCCTCCACCAAGCTCTCTCCCTCTGCTTCGATATCGTATCGCTTCTTTAGCTCCCGTAAGTCTAACAGAAAGAAGGAGAGAAGGCTTTATAGGAGGAGGTGGCACGGGGTGGGTGAATACGACGCTAAACGACGACGCTTCACCCTCCCTTGATGTTATCTTGTAGAATGTTTTAAAACCGATTTCTTTCTTGTGCCCGAAGACTTCAAATTTCTAGGATCTACCGTTAATCTCTCCCCACTAGGGGTCGCTTCGAACCGAGTGGGCTCGCGAGCGGCTCAAGCTCGGTTCTAGTCATACTCGCCTTAGTCTCAAGCCGAGTTTAAGATCCTGGATTGGCTCGTTTAAATTAATGAGCCGACCTTGAACGAATCGAGGTTTGACTCGAAAGCTCACGAGCCAGCTCATTAATTTAACTAGCGACATGGTATTCGGGACCGAGCGCCGAGCATAGCGGAAGCAAGAGCAAGGGGAAAAAAATTTTTCCTCCCCTCCGTCATCGTTGAGCCCCTCCGGCCACTATTGTGGCCGCCTCTGTCGCCGTTGATAGTTGCCTCATCGGCCGCCTTCTACCTTTCTGTCGCCACTAATTCTGTGGTCGTTGCTCGATTTCTTCCCCCTCGTCTGCCTTCACCTTTGTTTCCGTCGCCGCTGCCTTTGTCGCAACCGTTATCCCCGATGATCGTCGACGCCATTGGAAGCTTTTCCCTCAGCGTCGTTCCTCGTCTCGACGGAAAACCAAGACGATATGATTTCACACGTGCGAGATCATAAAGTGAAAAAAAAAAATCTTGAACTCTCCTTCCTCATGGCTCTTGAAGAAATTGAAAATACATTTTAGTAGAAATAAATTTATAGGGACTATTAGTGTCTTATTTTTTTGTAAATATTTTTCTAATTGAAAATTCTTATAAAAAAATCATATAATTTTCTAAGTAAGATTTTTCGACCAAGATGGGCTAAAAAACCGTATAGAAAATTTTTGAATAAGTATTTGACAATTGATGTTGTAATACTTTTTGCATGAGACAATTTTCATAACAATTTTGTATTTGACATTTTATTTGATTAAAAATTTATCGATAAATATAGTAATATATTATATTGATTATTAATTTTTATTTATTTCCCTAAAAGAGGCAATAAGAGGTCCTAACTTTCCTAAGAAAATTTTAAAATATTTCTTGTAATTTTCTAATAAGTCACTAATAGTAGTAGGATGTTATTTAAAGGTTTTTTTTGGAAATATGTATCATAAGAAAAACATTTTTAGTTTTTTCCTATAATATAAATTTTCAACTAGGGACACTGAGGAGGCCATAGTAAATTTACGGCTAGATTCAAAAATTACAAAATAATTTAGACAGCATTTGGAGTAAAAAAATTAATATTGGTGCGTTCTAATCCATTATTAAAATTCAATCCTGAACCTCCCCTATCATTATTTTTTTAAAATGTATGCATAATTTTATATATAATTTATTTAACATATATTTTATATAGAGTATTAAATGTACGTTAAGCTCGAACTCAACTAAAACTCGAGCTCGAACTCGATTAAAATTATGAGGCTCAAATTCGATTACAATTTTAGGTTCGAAGCTAGGGTCGATCGAGCTCGAGTTCAAAATATTTAAATCAAATTTGGCTTGTACAAGGTTCGGACTCCGCTAGATTCGATGTCATCCTTCCCAATTTTAAGTAAAGGTCATTCCCAATTTTATGTAAAATGTATGCATAATTTTATATATAATTTATTTGACATCTATTTTTTAAAAAATTTTAAATATATGTTAGAGCACGAACTCGAGACTTGTATTTTTTGAAAAATTTTAAATAAATATTGAAGATGGAGCTCTGCTATAACTCGGTTAAAATTATTAGGCTCGAGTTTGGTAACAATTATTAGGGTCGAATTCGAAATATTTAAATCAAACTCAACTCTAAGTAGGTTCGGACTCGGCTCGGCTCGGCTCGGCTCGATGCCGCCCGCCTAAGATTAAAAATTCTATTACGATCTGGAGAATTGCTTACAGAGAACTTAATAAGACAAAAAACACAAACGACGGCTCTCGTGTTCGACGCCTTCGAGCAGGTCACTGTGGTCGATCAGTTTTGACGAAAGTTTAAAAAGCAGGGAAAGGTTAGAACTGGGTGAAGCGAGCGCAGGGAGGAATTGGGCGCCAATGGAGAACCTCAGCAGCGATCGTGATTCGTGTGGAGGAGGGGGAGTCTGAGAGAGTCGGTTTGGAAATGGCTTAACGTGGTAGATGGAGGACCACTGAATGGGGCCAGGATGAGGAGGAAACAACGAATACCCATCCTCTGCAGTCTCTCCCAGGTGCTAGTGAAACGTATTCCTCCCCTCGTCTAATCTCTCCTTTTCCGGCGGTGGAGGCCTCCGTCTCTCATTCTCGGCCTCTCGTTGGTAATCACTTGCCCCCCTCCCACTTGTTCCCTTTTTCTAGACTCTCGCCTCACCCATCTTCCAGTAGGCGCGGAAACGCAGTTTCTTGTCGTCACGAGATATCGAAAAACCATCTCCCCGCTCGTGTTTGCGGGTTATGCTGACCACTCGATTGGGGCATCTTGCATGACTATATCTTATCCCAAGTGTGACCACTGATTTTCACACATGCAGGCACATACACAACATGTAACAAGTGACTTGAAATCAGTACTTATCCGCATGGCCAAAATTAAGATGTGGACCTTGTGACAACCGGGTCAGGGCATTTGTGTTAATTCCTCTTAGTGTTTTTTTTTTGGTCCCTCATGTACATGTGTATAGTCGTGTGGTGGCACCAAACCAAAATCAGTTCACAAATCGTTCGAGCTTGGTTCAGAGTATAATAAATCAAACTCAAGATTTTTCAAGTTTGGTTTGGTTTCAGTTAACATATATTATTTTTATGAAAATACTATTTACCCTAATTCCTCTCGTCAATTCCCACTTTAGTTGGTTGATAATTGGTTTATTTACATCAAACCTCAAAGACGATTGGTTCAACCCTTTTGAGAGCCTAAACATCTAATGTTATTGTTGGTCAATGTAATAAATACTATTGATAGAGATATTTGCTCTTTCTTTTAGGTCTATTAAGCTGGTTATTATACATTAGTATACTCCATTGCAAAATTTTTTAACTCCTTTGTGATACTTTAAAGTTTAATGGTACCATAGTCAACATAATATTTATTTATTTATTTTTATAATATTTATTTATTTTTAAAATTTTAAATATGAGTTCAACTAGGGCCATTAATCGGGCTTTAGTCTACGTGTTAGAAATATCTTTCACCTTCCCCTCAAAGAGTATGCAACAAACGAAAAGTAATTAGATGTTGATTACCACAAACATTTCGCCTTTTATAAAGTTTTGTGAAAATGTATTATAAGAATTGCTATGTATGTCCATATTCAAATATTGTTTGAAGACATGTATATTTGCTTGGGCTTTTAATATTTTTAGCCTCTACGACAAAACCCTTTTTTGTTCAAGGATATTTTCATCGATGGTATACAAAAATTGTAGAAAACGTTTCTACAATAAAAAAATTCTTCAACAACTTTTGTCACCATGTAGCTATTGATGCAACATCTTCTATATAGAAGTTATTTTTTCTAGTAGAAATATTAAGAAAACTCTTAATAAAAAGAAATTTCATTAGGAGGACGACAAAAAAACTATTTTTATCAGCATGAATCTTCCATAAAGGAAACACATTGTAACGACAAAAATGTTTCCTGTGATGATATATTTTGTTGGTAATTTTGATTTATTTTCTCATAATGTTTTTTTGAGTAAGATATTTCCTTTTTTCCTAACGAAAAGTTTTCATCGTTAAAACACATCGATTTTGTTTTTCTTATTGTTTGTTTTGTCCCTTTGTAAAAATAAAAAATTTGGATTCACAAAAGACTTAGGGTTTAGAAAAGAGCTCAAATGAACCTTCTCCTCCTCACTATGTTACTTATATAGGTGGGGTTTGAATATCATAGTACATCAGCAAATAAAAAAATAACTCTCAACTTATACCTAACTACAATTTACGTCACTTACTCTCTTAATTCTATGACATACCACTTGAATGTCTTCAACAAGGCATGATGCAATTTTTCGGTGATTGCTCAATCTCATGGTTTTCCAAAAAGCAAATTTGTGTTGCCATGTCGATTGTTGAAACTAAATACATGTAAACCTCCTTATGTTGCACTCAAATTCTTGTTGCCCCGAGTGACTTTTCAAAAGGGGGGCTGAATTGAGCTATTGCAAGTTAAAACTTAGGGTTCAAAAGAAAATTTAAAATAGGAATTTATTAGCATGCACACATTACAAGATTTTAACATAAGGAATTTTTGTTATTGATATTCTCCTTTTGGTATGAACTGCCCAATAACCCTTACTAGGGAAATTCCACTAATAAGTTCAATTAGCTAAAAAATATAGAAGCATTTAGGCTATCTTTTAAGTAGTGTATGCTCAAATACACGAATTTTGAAAATCTCCCCAAAGATTTAATGGTTAGGTCTAGATCAACCTATAGAATAAAGAATGAAAATACAAAAGAAAAGAAAACCTGCACCCCTTGATATATTGGAGAGTCAAATATTCAAGCCTCCAACTTTTGATGCACATGAGAGATATTTATGGAGTTCAAAGCAATGTTATGCAAGGAATTTTTTTGAGAGATATGGAATTTTAAAAGATTCTAATTTTTTTTTTAATTTGAAAAGTGGATTTGTAAAGAATTTCAAGTCGAAATGGCTTTGAATGCACTTGGTTTACAAATGAATGTTACAAATAATCGTTTAAATAATGTTGACAAACCTAATGATCAATCAATGAAATGGTATAATTGATCAATCAAGTGTAACAACTATATTTTTTGCAAGTCCTTAGGCTTATTGATCGATCAATATAATTTCAAGCCTTAAAACATGTTGATCGATCAATCCAACCTGATCGATCGATCATGCGATGAAGTTCTAGTTGTGCAAATTAAGTATGATTGATCCATATAGTGAGTATGATTGATCATGTTTGACGTCCCTTGTAGGCATGGTTTTGTCGAATCGATAAATATTATAGGAATGATCTGTATTTTATGTTTTTTCAATGTGTAGATAGCTATAATCGATCCATCCGGTGGGGATTGATCTTTCTAGCATAGTTCTATATGATCGATCATGCTTTATATGCACAACAACAACAAGATTTTTGCTAGTGACATCTAATACTTTATTTATTTTTATCAAAATTCAATAATTTGTGCTTTGAATCATAAAATCATATTCAAAATAATTGTAGATAGTTAAGGTTCTATTCAAAAATTATATTTCAATTTTTTTTCACTTCTAGAAAATTATATTTTAATTTTTTTACACTTTTCAAAAATTATATTTAATTTTCATACACTTTTCAAATATTTAAGTTTGGGAAGGACTTTCCTGCACCCAGCACTAACACAGTTACACGGACCGATTTGCGCAACCCTGGTTGTCGGGCGTCGAAACCACGACTGAGATTTCCCGCCAAAATGTTTTACAGAGACCTTTCATTCTCACTTCCCACTCGAATAAATTTCCCAAACAGCCCTGGATCGTAAGGGATTCTGTAGTCTAGTAGAGTGGAAGTTGTCGGGCGTCGAAACCACGACTGAGATTTCCCGCCAAAATGTTTTACAGAGACCTTTCATTCTCACTTCCCACTCGAATAAATTTCCCAAACAGCCCTGGATCGTAAGGGATTCTGTAGTCTAGTAGAGTGGAAAGGCTGTCCCCCAGTTTTGCAAACGCTTTCATCTTTCCCACGTTCATCACTCTTCAGCCATGGAAGATACTGAACACAACAAGCTGCCAGAGCTAAAGCTTGGTATGTAAAATTTTATCGAATAAATCTCTTGTCGTCTCTTTCCTTCTCTCTTTCCATTTGAGCTAAGTGGTTTCTTATATTATAGATGCCAAGCAAGCTCAAGGGTTCATTTCCCTTTTCAAAACCCTTCCTCAGGTAAGTAGACCTGTTTTCGGTTTCCATGCAGCTCTTTCTTAATCGAATACGCGCAGCAATTTTTTTTTTTCCTATTTTAAGTGGTGAAACTCTCTGTTTGCAGGATGCTAGGGCTGTTCGCTTCTTTGACCGTCGGGTAAGTTTGAAGTGTTGAATTTGTCGTGTCGTGTGGCTTTAATATTCACTTTTTTTTATTTTTACGAGTTTAGTTATTCAATTTTCAGTTGAATTGTACACTTGAACGTTCTTAACGTGTGCCCAACCTGCTTCATGCATTAAATCTGTATTGGTAAACGCAGTGTTCTTAAAACAGTAGAAAAAATGACTAATAAACTGGCAAATGTAATATGTTCATATTAAGTGCACTGAATCAACACTTGCTGAAACATTTATCATCCGGATGTCTGGGTGAAGGTTTCTTGGCACCATTTACTCTTGTACCTTCTTAATGCCTGTCGGACACCCAATATGAAAAAAAAAGGGAATGGTTCGCATCTACTGATATCAACGAAAACATTGTTAGAATACTTTGATGAGAAGGTTTTATTAAAAATGTTAGGAAACATCGAGAAGACAGTAAACATTTCTTGGTTTCAACCCTGCACAGAAGGAAGAGGAAAGGAACATATAGAAATATTTTAAAGCGTATCAGCCGATCAGGTTTACAAATATATTCCAATGGTGTAACATTAAAATATGGTGTTGAGCTTCAGATTAATAAGAATGTATTATATAGCACCTTGTTTCAACTCTATCCAATTTAGTAGAACCTTCTCTCTGTCGTATCAAGGCTCAATTTAGTACCTGAGGTGGCACACAATTCCTACCTGACCCTGACTTGTGTAATTGGCTTAGTGCGCAATTACTCCATGCCAATGCCATCTTCATGAATTTCTCCTTGGAAAATAGTCTCATCTGTCAAATAAAGAAAAAAAATAAAATGAAAGAGTTATGATGAAGGTGTATCTGTTCAAATGAATGTTAAGCTGCAAGTTATGACCGTTTTATGTTTGGTAGATCAGGAGACAAATATTCTGGAATGACATTCGGGCTTCGTCTTAATTCTGAATTCATTTCAGAAATTACTGGGAATGGATGCAGCCCTCCATAATTATACATATGTATTTCTGGTTGAAGACCATCATGTATACATATATTTTTCTGGTTGAAGACCTCCATTCCTTGTATTTACATAAACATTGTTTGATGATTAGAAAAAAAAATATTTGATGTTTCCCCTGCACGTGAAGTAAAAACACACCATCTAACTCATATATCGATTCTGTGCTCTGCCTTTAAAATTAATATGGAACCTGCTGCCAGCATTAAGACTTTGATTTTGCTCTATGGCTAGTTTTTTTAGCGTTTACTTCAAAATTTGTATTAAATACTTTCTAATCTTTAAACAATATAATCTGTTCCCTTTCTCTCTCATGAAAATTTATCTATTTGAGAGTTATAGAGATGACATCCTAGAAACTTGCTTTGTTGTTTGTATCAAATCCAGACATTCAGATTGCTCATGTCTCCCAAATATATTAAGTCATCTCGAGCACTGTTCATACTCCTTAAAAAATTGTTGGAAGTATCAAAGGCTTTTATTTAGATCCCCCCTCAAAAGTCATTATTAGCAGTTCCCTGTTTCTTATGTTGAGTGATTATGTTGTGTTTTTGAAATTCTTCATCATATATTAAAAATCCGGTAATGTTTTGGCCCCACCTTCAACCTTTTATGGAATTATTGTTATTTATTTTAGACATTTCATACTTGAGATTATTTTTTTTTACTTTTTGTTTATTCTAACTTTAGTGCAAGAATTAGAAGTGCCTATTGTTGATCATTTCTGCCATTTTTGCCAATCTTGAGTTCCTCATTGTTGGCTAGTTCATGCGTCTTGCTTCTTGTGCAATTTTTTGATATTCTTCTCTAATTCTACTTTGTTTACTGAGTCTTATATTCTTGGCTAACTGGTCAGGACTATTACACTGTTCATGGGGAGAATGCAACTTTCATTGCAAAGACATACTATCATACAACTACTGCTTTACGGCAGCTGGGAAGTGGTTCTGATGGTCTTTCCAGTGTTAGTGTGAGCAAAAACATGTTTGAAACTATTGCTCGTGATCTCCTGCTGGATAGGGCTGACCACACGTTGGAGCTTTATGAAGGCAGTGGATCAAATTGGAGATTAACAAAGGCTGGAACGCCTGGCAATCTTGGTCATTTTGAAGATGTTTTATTTGCCAACAATGACATGCAAGATTCCCCAGTCATAGTCGCACTGTATCCTAATTTGCGAGAAAATGAATGCACTATAGGGATGGGTTTCATAGATATGACCAAAAGAACTCTTGGGTTGGCCGAGTTCCTTGATGACAGCCAATTCACAATTATGGAGTCTGCCTTGGTGGCTCTTGGATGCAAGGAATGCTTACTACCAAATGAGGTTGGAAAAAAAACTGAAATAAAAATTCTTCATGATGCTTTAGCCAGATGTGGAGTGCTTTTGACTGAGAGAAAAAAATCTGAGTATAAGACAAGGGATTTGGTGCAGGATCTTAGTAGGCTTATTAAAGGTACTATAGAACCAGTGCGGGAACTACTTTCAAATCATCAATTTGCTTCTGGGGCTCTAGGGGCCTTGCTTTCATATGCAGAATTACTTTCAGATGACAGCAACTATGGAAATTACACTCTCCAAAAGTACAACCCTGACAGTTATATGAGGTTAGATTCTGCTGCCATGAGAGCACTGAATGTTCTCGAGGGTAAAACTGACGCAAACAAGAATTTCAGTTTGTTTGGTCTGATGAATAGGACTTGCACTGCTGGCATGGGAAAGCGGTTGTTGAATAGGTGGCTAAAGCAACCTCTATTGGATGTGAAAGAAATCAACTATAGACTGGACCTGGTGCAAGCATTTGTTGAGGATACAGCTCTTCGCCTTGACTTGCGACAACATTTAAAGAGAATTTCAGATATTGATCGATTGATGCATAATCTTGAGAAGAGGAGAGCTGGGTTGCAGCATATTGTTAAACTTTATCAGGTAAGAAATCCAGTCAATTTATTGTATTTCAACTCAATGTTTTTGCTTTAAAATATCTTTGACTATTTGCATAAAGTTCTTTGTCGTCTTCTCAAAATTACCTATTGAGTTGTACTCTGGGGAAAAAAGGAAAGAAAAGAGGAAAAGTCCATCCATGATGACATTTTCTCAACTCTTATACTGAAATTTGGTTCTAGACTCTAATGCTTTTTTAGTTTTTTTTCTCATCTTTTATATGATTTTTTACATAGTTTTTTGTCTAATTTATTCAGTCAAGCATCAGGCTTCCGTACATAAAAACTGCTCTAGAGAGATATGAAGGACAATTTTCATCGTTGATAAAGGAAAGATATTTGGGTCCATTTGATTACTGGACTGATGATGACCACTTGAACAAGTTTATTGGTCTCGTTGAAGCTTCTGTTGACCTTGACCAACTTGACAATGGGGCGTACATGATATCTTCTGGTTATGACCCAAATTTATCTTCTTTGAAGAATGAACGAGATGCTGTGGAGAAACAGATACACAATTTGCACAAACAAACGGCAGATGATCTTGACCTCCCTATTGATAAGGCTTTGAAGTTAGACAAAGGGACCCAATTTGGACATGTATTTAGAATCACAAAGAAGGAAGAGCCAAAAGTCAGGAAAAAGCTAAGCAGTCAGTATATTGTCCTTGAAACTCGGAAGGATGGTGTTAAGTTTACAAACACAAAGCTTAAGAAATTAGGGGATCACTATCAAAAGTTGCTTGATGAATACACAAGTTGTCAGAAAGAGCTTGTTTCTCGAGTTGTTCAAACTGCTGCGACTTTTTCTGAGGTGAATGGATTTCATCTTCTACTTGTCATTCTTATACTTATGTAACTTACAGAACTAGTGTTACTTGTGTTGGAGCAGGTCTTTGAATCTGTAGCTGGTTTGCTCTCTGAATTGGATGTCCTGCTCAGTTTTGCTGATCTGGTCACTAGTTGTCCAACTCCTTATATAAGACCAGATATCACTCCTTCAGTAATTATTCTCCACTCATTGTTACTGCATCACTTCTTTTTGCTGTCGCAATCTTACTTACTAAAAGAAAAATGAATTCCATTATGTGGTCTATTTTGTATTGCTCGGTGCAGGATGAAGGGAACATCATTTTGGAAGGGAGTAGGCACCCCTGTGTGGAGGCTCAGGATGGTGTCAGTTTTATACCAAATGATTGTAGACTTGTGAGTTTGACCTGTAACTTTTATGCTATGGTAGCATCCGTTTGTGACTTGACCAACTTTCATCTTAGTTTTTTTTGATTGATGGCATGATAGGTGAGGGGAAAGAGTTGGTTTCAGATCATTACAGGTCCTAATATGGGTGGGAAATCAACATTTATTAGACAGGTACAATATTTTTGTTGCAACAATTTTGAACCTTTCACCTCTGTCTTCTCTTTAAGCTCAGGTAGTTTTTTCTTACTATAGATTTATCGTTTATTGCAGCGTAAAAGTCTTTCAATGAACTCTTTTTGCTGTCAGTGCTGTTATGTTCTCTTCTTATGATCTTGCCCTAATAATATTGTTTAACTTTTGCTGCATCTGGATTGCAAGTATGCGATTACCATGTTGTCTAATTTCTTTCCTTTAGTGCATATGTTGTTCAATTTACTTCTGTGACTTCCAAGGGTAATTCTAGGTTGTAAGCCTTTCTTTTTTGTTTTTTATTTTGTCACGTGAAGAAAAATTACCAACTATCTAGCTAGATTGCCATTTGTTGAAAAATGTAACTTTCAAGGGTATTTTAGGCATTGTGCTTATGGGTAAATGAGTGATTTAGTCACCTTTTCAGTTAGGAGCCTTAGAATAGTGTTTAAGTTATATGTCTGTTTTTTTTTTTTTTTTTTTTTTGTTTAATAATTGGGAGTTATAAGGGATGATATTCTAGTGAGAGAGGTATGTTGAAGTATCTATAAAATGGGTAGTTTGGTCATTTACCATGGTTGTATGTTCTTCATAGGATAGCAATTAACTTGTCTTTATGTTAGAGTTATATGGTTAAAATTTTGTTTTGTTTGGAGATGTAATCAAGGAGATATAAGGGTTTATAGTAGAGGGGTATATAAGTTATTTTTTTACCTCTTTTCTTAAGTGAGTATATAAGTGATTTTAGGGGCGTGTTAATCTGTCTCTTTGCTTTGTTGTCTTCTAGTTAGATTGTCTTTGTTTTTTCCTAGTCTTGTTAATTTTATGATCGTTCGTCTCCCCAAATCTTGACACAACTGAGAACATTATTTGCATCATGCAAACTCAAATCATGTTCGTCCTGGACAATCAACTTACTTTCTCAAAAACAAATTGACGTAAGCAATTCCCCTATTTAATTTTCTTGCTTTCCAACTTTGTTCATTTGTCATAACAAAAAATCCATGAACCAAAGCTTGAAATCTTCATCCCAGCAATCTTCGGCCATAACAATACCTTTCCTTTTCTCCCTTCATTGCGTGGTGGGAGTGCAAACGTAGCTTCCTTTACGATAAGATCTTGTCCTCAAACCCTAGAATTTGGAAAACCTTGTGTAGATTTTGGAGTATGGATAGTTGAGTTGTAGAAGAAGATGTTCTCTCACTTTGCAAAAGCGAAGGGGTATTTACTCGGGCATCGGTAAAAGGCATATGCAGTCACTTTCTTGAGAACCCTATCATTAGAGGACGTTGATTCCAACCAACTCGATGTATAGGCAGGAGCCAACACCATTTGGCTCCATAATCTCATTCTCAAGGTCAATTGTATTAACTGGAAGATTGGTGAAACTCTCCCATTCAATATAAAAAAAGGATCTATTGCTCTTTAGTGGTAAAATTTTGTGGAAGAAGATATTGAAGGCACTGGAGCTTCAACTATTTTCTAGGTAGCCATGGTGTGGATGATTTTCTCCACATTGGGGCAGTTCATTTTGTAGAAATTGTAGCTTAGAGGAAAGAGCAAAATTTTGACAGATTTCTGAAATTTGGTCCTTTGTCTATCAATTGAGCTTGAGTATCTCCTGATCTTGTAGAGCCTAAAAGGAGAATGAATTTACCATGTCTGACATCAATTTGCCTTTGAAAAAGTTGAAAATTGAAGAATAGAAGAAGAATAAGAAAGAAATAAAGAGAAAAGAGGGGAAGAGTGCATCAAACTTGCACTCATTAGGGGCAGAAATTGATTATTTAATCTCAATTAACAGAAAAATAAAGCAAAGTTAAAAAAATGCCCCTTCTGACTTCAATCCCTCTATCTCACTAAACACTTGTTGCAATAATCTGTGATTTGAACCCCATTCCTAGATCAGCCAATTCTTTGGCTTATAAATCGGCAAAATTTGCAACCTCCCAGCAATCTCTCATTGTTTGGGAAGACTTCTCCTCTTGTAATCTGCTTGCTTGAGCTCTCTTAATAAAATTCAGCATTATTTAAAAAAAAAAATCCGTGATTTGAACCTTGTAGTCTCAACAATGACTCCATTTTACTGTCACTCACAACTAGGGGTGGCATCGAGCCGAGCCGAGCCTCGCTTCGAGCCTAAAATTGTTATCGAGCTCGAGCTCAACGAGTTCGAGCCGAGCTCGAGCCTCAACATACATTTAAAACTTTTCAAAAAATATATATCGAATAAAATGTATATAAAATTATACATACATTTTACATAAAATTGGGCATGACCTCTATATAAAATTGGGCATAACCTATATATATAATACGTGTATAAGATTGGGCATAACCTCTGCTTAAAATTGAGCATAATCTATATATATAATACTTGTATAAAATTCGGCATGACCTCTACTTAAAATTGGGCATAATCAATATACATAATACCTGTATAAACACGCCATAAACACTCTATAAAATTGTCTATACATTCCATAAACACTCCATGAAATTGTTTATACAGTCCATAAAATAGTCTAAACACTCCATACACTGCATAACATTATAAATTAACTCCATACAATAATCAAACACAATAAAATTAAACGAAATATCACTATCAATTTACAATCACCCAAATAAAAACTATAAATCCTTTAAATAAAATCCTATTACTATTAGAGACTTACTAGAAAATTACAAGAAATATTTTAAATTTTTCTTAGGAAAGTTAAATGGACCTCTTATTGCCTTTTCTAAGGAAATAAATAAAAATTAGTAATTAATCTAATATATTATTATACTTATCGATAAATTTTTAATCACATAAAATGTCAAACACAAAATTGCTATGAAAATTGCCTCATGCTCAAAGTATTATATCATTAACTGTCAAATACTTATTCAAAATTTTATTATATGGTTTTCTAGCCCGTCTTGGCAAGAAAATCTTACTTAGAAAATTATATGATTTTTTAAAAATAATTTATAATTAGAAAAATATTTTGAAAAAACATGAGGCATTAATGGTCCCTATATTTCTACTAAAAATGTCTTTTAAACATTTATTGAAAAAAACCACTAATAGTCTCTAGAAACGTATTTCTACTAAAATATATTTTCAATTTCTCTAAGAGCCATGAGGAAGGGACAAAAAGTTTTTTTTTTTTCCTGGTTTATGATCTCGCACGTAGGGGTGGCTTTGAATAAATTATATATAAAATTATGCATACATTTTTAAAAAATATAATGATAGGGGAGGTTCAGGATTGAATTTCAATAATGGATTAAAATGCACCAATATTAAATTTTTTTACTCCAATTGTTGTCTAGCTTGTTTTGTAATTTTTGAATTTGTTTATGGCCTCCTTAGTGCCCCTAGATGAAAATTTATATTCTAGAAAAAACTAAAAATATTTTTCCTATCATACATATTCCCAAAAAAAATTTTAAATAAAATCTTATTACTATTAATGACTTATTAGAAAATTACAAGAAATATTTTAAAATTTTCTTAGGAAAGTTAAATGGACCTTTTATTGTCTCTTATAGGGAAATAAATAAAAATTAATAATCAATCTAATATATTATTATACTTATCTATAAAATTTTAATTAAATAAAATATCAAACACAAAATTGCAATGAAAATTGCTTCATACTAAAAGTATTACAGCATCAACTGTTAAATACTTATTAAAAAATTTTCTATATAGTTTTCTACCCCATCTTGGTACGAAAATCTTACTTAGAAAATTATATGATTTTTAATAAAAAAATTCAATTAGAAAAATGTTTAAAAAAACATGACACTAATAGTTTATAGAAACTTATTTCTATAAAATTAATTTTTAATTTTTTCGAGAGGAAAAAGTTTTTTTTTTTTTTACTTTATGATCTTGCACCTGCGAAATCGCACGTGTGAGATCACCTTGGCGTGGGGGAGGGGAGAGATTATTTCTCCCCTGAACGGTTCTGGTTTTCCCCCAAGACGACGCGGAGGGAAGGGGGTTACGGCGCCGGGGAGGACCTGTCGTCGGGGATGACGGTTGCGACGGCGGCGACGGCGAGGAGAAGAAGAAATCGAACGGACGGCCACAGAGGCGGCCGACGAGCAGCTGTGACGGCGGTAGAGACGGCCGACGAACAACTACGACGACGACAACAACTGACGGGAGGGGCTCGGCGGTGACGAGGGGAGGAAATTTTTTTCCCCCTCTCGCTCTCAATCCAGCTCCCGCTCCCGCTCGCCCGCTCCCGCTCGCCCGCTCCCGATCCCGATACCGATCCGACTCACCTTGAGCCGGCTCGTGAGCCGACGAACCGAACCTGGCTTCGGTCGAGCTCGGCTCGTTAAGGTAAACAAGCCGATTTCGGTGCTCGAGCTCGGCTCGAGCTCGATAGATAACGAATCAAACCGAGCCGAACTCGAGCCGCTCGCAAGCCGGCTCGGTTCAAAGCCACCCCTACTCACAACGACTCAAACAAGAAGGGTAAATGACCAAAATACTTTTATATGAATTTTAACATGCCCCCTCAAGTTGGAGCTTATATAACTAAAAGCTCCAACATGTTATAAAATATCCCAAATTCTCGCGTACTCAAGGCTTTGAATATATCATAAAGCTGGTTACTTGATCGAACATATGTAGTTAACTTGTTTCCTCATCACAACATCCTGAATGAAATGTCAATCCACTTCTATATGTTTGGTTTGCTCGTGAAATGTTGGATTACTTGTAATGAAAATAGTAGCCTGGTTTATCACAATACTTGATTATGGCCTCTATAGTATGGAAGCTCAACTCCTATAGAATAGACCGAACCTACGTAAGCTCACTTACTATGTGAACTAGTAATCTATATTCTGCTTATGCAATAGAGTAGGCCACCACATTCTGTTTCTTACTCTTTCAGCCGATCAAATTTCCATTCACAAATGCACAATATGCAGTAATGGACTTCCTATTTAGTTTTGACCCTGCATAGTTTGCGTATGAGTATCCTTTAGCTACAAATGACCATATGGCTCAAATAACAAACCTTTTCTTGGTGCCCCTTTAAATATTTGAGATTCTTTGAGCTGAATCTGAATGAGATTTATGTGGACACTCCAAGAATTGACTAACGACACTGACAACAAATGAGATATCAAGATGCATGACTGTAGGATAAATTAGCTTTTTGGCGAACCTCCTGTACATAGTTCTATCTTTAGTTTCAATATTGTTCTCATCATGAAGATCATGGGCTACCTCCATAGGTGATTCTATAGGTTTAAACCCTAATAATCCATACCTATGTAGTATATCTATAACATACTTCGTTTGGGTTAAGGTAACCCATACCTAACTTTGAGCAACGTTTATCTTGAGGAAATGACCCTAGATCTTTAGTTTGCAATGCTTAGTTAGATGCTCCTTTACTTCTTCAATTCCTTTTTTGTCACTTCTTGATAGAAATATATCATCTACATAAACAATCATTAATACAACTCCAGAAGATTTTTTCATGACAAAAATCGAATGACCACAGTGGCTTCTAGAAAGACCAAAGAGGTTGCTCCATATGGACTTCTTCTTCTAGATCATCATACAAGAAATGCCTTTTTGATGTCTAGTTGAAATAGAAGCCAACTTTGACTCATGGCTACAGAAACAAGGATCCAAATCGATATCAACTTGGCTATAGGAGAGAAAGTCTCAAACACATGTTCATCGTAGGTCTGAGTATACCCTTTAGCTACCTATCTGACTTTATACATATCAATAGAGCCATCAACATTATACTTCACAATGTATACCTAGTGATATCCCTCGAATTATAACACTTAGAAGTCGGTCACATAATACCCATGTACCTCGTTAAGTAAGACTTCTATCTATACATGCATAGCTTGCTTCCATTGAGGATATAACAAAACTTTTTGCACTAAAGAAGGAATAGCACAAAAGGACAATTTTAAAAGGACTAGGCTAGAAATCAAAGAAAACAAATTGAGAAATAGAATGTCTAATGGACTTATGGATCCCTTTTTGAAGAGCATTAGGAAGATTCAAATCACTTACCTCAGGAGTTGCAAAGGAAGAAGATATTGGCAAATGAAGTGGAGAGAGCCTTGGTTGGGGACTTGGAAGGTTTTCAGCGTTGATGTACCTATAGTGGCTTCGATGTTGCATTATTGGGCATATGGCTAGGAGAATCCTCCACATGACTAGGAGCAATAATACCTGTATTAACAAAAGATGGAGTAGACAACTTGTCTGACTTAGAGAAAAATGGAACACCTTCAAAGGTCACATCAGTAAATACTTATGTCTTTCTAATGGAAGGACAATAACACTTCTAACCCTTGTTTGTGAGAGAATAACCCAAAAACACTTTTATCAATTCTAGGAGATAGCTCGTCAATAGATTGACCAAAAAACATGCACAAAACATACATACAAAAATATCAGGACATTGAGAAAACAGTTCAGCATCAGGTTTTAGACCTTAGAAAGGGAATTTTGCTTCCCAATACAGAGGATGACATCTTGTTTATGAGAAAACAAGCAATAAGCATTGCATAGCCCTAGGAGGATTTAGGTAGATGCATATGGAGTAAACATAGTACGAGCAACTTCTAGGATTCTTTCTCTTTGCTATACACATGAAGACTGATAAACAATACCATGAGTTTAACAAAAACTATCAAATTTATGTTCACAAGCTCGAGCTCACTATCAATATGAATGATTTGGAGAGAAGCACCAAACTTTGTTTTGTTTCATTATAAAAATTCAAAAATACGTTGAAACTTCAATTTCTCTCACATGAGATACATCCAAGTGGAAGACTAAAATCAAAGTACCTATAACTAAAAACACTAGGAATGAGATAGGGCCCCCATACATTTGAGTGTATTATTTAAAAAAGATTACTACTTTTAGTTTGACTTGATGGAAACAGTGCTTGATGGTGCCTCCCAAGTTAACAAGATTTGCATTAAAATGACAAATTGGACGACAATTCTTAAATAACTAAATCAACATTATTGGAGAAAGATGTCCTAATTACAGATGCCATTGGAAGGGAGAGCCAACTACATGTAATGTTGAATAAGTCTATGGTGGACCTTCCAAATGACTATCTCTCCCATGCCTTGAACCAATCATCCTTCTCGTTTGGAGATTTTGAAACACAATATAGGTAGGATAGAATGTTACTAAACAAATCAAAAGTTTAGTAAGTTGACTAACCAACATGAGATTAATGGGAAATTTAGGAAAATAAAACTGATTTTAATGACGAAGAGGATGCACACTGAACTGTGCCTCCTCTAGCAAGAGCAGCTTGCTTTCATGGGGATGACGGACTAGGAATCGTAAAAAGAGAAGATTACCTGAGATATGTGATGACACACTTGAATCAATAACCCTTGAGGAAATTGGACTGACATACGAGGCAATCATACTTGAGTTTGCAAGAGTAGTTCTAGGAGGTGTAAGCTATAGATGCATAAGCAAATGACAAAGAGGTGAACTAGGCGATTGATTGGGCTAATTGTTGGAGCTCATAAGGGTCACCAGGTACAATACCCAACAAGTCAACTACAGGAAATTTGCCCATTGTTTTGAATGGTAGAATTGGCCAAAGCCGGTTTACTAAACTTATTCTGACACTTGTCAGAAAAAAAATGATTGGTGTGTCTATAATGTATACACTTGTCACCTTTACTTTTACCACAACTTTTTCCTTTACTAGAACTATCACGGTCTCTGTGTCTACTACTTCGATGTGCTCGTGTAGATCCTAGCAGAAGAAGAGGAAGAAGCAGAAGCAGAAGAGGGGAGCGTTGAATAACTTTTAAGGGTATTTTAGTTAGTAAATGAGTAATTTAGTCTCCCTGAGCATATTCTATTGAGAAGGGTATTTATGTCTTTTGACCTAATGTAACTTAAGTGAGTTAACAAAAGAGGATTAATAGTTAATTTCTCCCCCCTAATTGTCTAGCATTCTCACATTGAGAACCAGAACCACATACTTCTTCTGGTCTTCTTCCTCTCTCTATTTGTGCTTTCTCTTTCTAGATCTATAGCTTCTACACCTTTCACGCTTAGAAGTGACAGTTTGTTTCAATTAAGAGGCCTCCTTTACATTAGAGTATAATTTTCTCATGATAATGATCCAAGTTAATAACTAAGAATTCTGATCACAAATGCAAATGATGTTTGTTCATGCTTTACTTAGTCATTAAAAAACAGCCATAAAAAAGGTGCATTTTACATAAGCTATGGCACATGAGCTGTTTCAACTTGATCAATTTAAAATTTTTTCATTGCCTTGAGACTTATTGTGATATTTCATGATGTTACAAGAAAATGAGAAGAAGCATGGGAGGGGAGAGAGTAATTCAAGTTGAAATTCTGGAAGAGGATAATTTGGGTTCCTTCTTCTCATCTATTTATAACATAAAACACTAATAAAAGAAAAAAAATACCCCTGCTCACTTTATACCCTTATAAATAATTTTCTATTAGAAAATACTTTTGCTAGAACCTAAGTAAATACAAATTACATCTTCTAAAACTTATCTTATTTTCTTTTTATTGCATTTTTGCTGTTGTGTGTAATTATTACTAACTGAAGATAATAGAGCATATAGTAATGTTGTCAGCTTAATAAAAGCAGTTAGCAATTTCAATTTTTTTTTGTCAGTTTAGTATTTAATACCATTTTGCTTCTTCTCGTAAACAGGTTGGTGTGAATGTGCTCATGGCCCAAGTTGGTTGCTTTGTGCCTTGTGATAAGGCAAGCATAAGTGTTCGAGATTGCATATTTGCTCGAGTTGGTGCTGGAGATTGCCAAGTGAGTAAAATCTAGCTCATGGTATTTGTTTTTTAACTGTCAGACCAAGTCAAGTCATTTTTTTACTGGACTGTATACTTTTTAAAACAAAGGGAATTAATTTTGAAAGCAGGAAATGCTATTCCTTTAAGTGTGTTTTTGTTTTGAGTCTTTATTGTCTCAAGTTATTGCTTTGTTCATTAACATGTGAATAAGAAATGTGGATAGTTTTAATGTATAAAAATGGTTCCCGTAAAATATTTGGATGTAGTTGATGATGTCGATGACTAGTACTGTGGGACATGTTATTCTTACTGTGAATGACCTTGCCCATGAATGATCCCTTACAGCAGTAGTAGCAGTTCAGTTAGTCCACCTACTACTTTTTCTCCTCATATTGAAGTCCTAGAAAAAGCTTGTTAGCTTGTAAGGTTTTTCTATTTTTTATTTTTATTTTAAGTAGGGTCTAAATCTGTACAAAAATGATTAGCCAATTTTGGTCTCTTCTCAAGTTTAAGATTTTTTTATTGTCTGTCTAATGGGACTATTCTTAACCTCTTCCCACTTGACTCTTACACTTGGACATATTGGGTGGAGGCCACGTTCAAGTGCCCCCTCTAAGACCATGATAAAGTTGGATCTAGATTCATCCTTAATGGCTAGCCAAGTGGTAAGGTATATTCTTAAGTAATAATCAAAAAATCTTTCTTGTCATGGGTCTATGTGGTAACAATAGTTATTCTCCAAATCTGCATGATGCAAGTATTTCATGGTCATTTTTACTACATGCTCATTGCAGTTTTACTATGTCTGGTTCAAGATGAATGAACCTCCATTTGAATACTTTATCTCAATCTTGGCTCTTGCAAATTTTTTTAGTAAAAATATGTCTAAATTGTTGATAAGTAGATCTCATGTGGATCCTAATACTTGTGTTGTAGCTTCGTGGGGTCTCAACTTTCATGCAAGAAATGCTTGAGACAGCATCAATCCTGAAAGGAGCTACAGATAAGTCACTAATAATTATTGACGAGTTAGGCCGTGGTACTTCAACTTATGATGGTTTTGGTATGTGAACCGTCTTTCTTGGACTTTGTTGCTTTATGTTTTTTGATTGTAAGAGCATTTACGGCTCTTATATTTGGAATTTAGGTCTATGTGCATTATAGAATCAACTATTCGTATAAATTATTTATCAATCATTCATGTAAATTATTGGGAAAGAATTCATCAGTAACAGTTAAGTGGTAAGTGGTGGATAGAAGGATAGAAACAATTGAACATGAGAGTGGAAAAAATATCTAAATCAAAGACATTCTTGTGCGGATGAATAAAATATTTTCATGTGCTGTGTGGATATGAGGTGGGAAGGGACTGACCAGCAACTATTGTTGAGGACTGACTAGACCAGCCCTAAACTTATGATTTGTAACTGTTTCCTTTTGTTGGGGCTCTAAACCGCCATCCCTTCAACTTATACATCATTAATCAATTCCCTGGTGTGACTTTTTTCATTTTTGCTAACAGGATTGGCCTGGGCTATTTGTGAGCATCTTGTGGAAGTGACAAAGGCACCGACTTTGTTCGCGACACACTTTCACGAGTTGACTGCATTAGCTCACGAAGATGTTGACCATGAGAGGTCCATTGTTGGTGTAGCAAATTACCATGTTGGAGCTCACATTGATGAATCATGTCGCAAACTGACCATGCTTTACAAGGTGGGTAGTCAGAGTGGATTAATTACCTTTCATGTATGTACAGCAGTCCATTTATATTTTAGTAGCTATGTTGGTGGTTGCTTGGTATTTGCGAGCTACTGCCATTTCTAGGTTAGCTTCTTGGAGTCTTTCTACATCATTTTGACCAGCCATGCTTTTTGAGCAAAGTGTTGAACAGCTCCTCTTTCTCATGTTGCTTGCATTTTTGCTTGCCTTTATGGTCGTGAATCCTTCAGGTTGAGGCCGGAGCATGTGATCAAAGCTTTGGAATTCATGTAGCTGAGTTTGCCAACTTTCCTGAAAGTGTTGTTGCACTAGCTAGGGAAAAAGCTGCAGAGTTGGAAGATTTTTCTTCTATTGCAGATGGGGAGCAACAGGAGGTATGACTGATACAATTTTCACTATTACCTTTTTCATTACTTCATTTAGTATGTTATTCAGTATTATTTCAATCTTTTCAATGTAATTTGTTGTTTTTAATAAACCAGCTTCCTGAAGGCTTGGGGATTTAACTCCATCTGGGTTTGAAGCTGCTTACAGCTATTCTGGGCTTGGCTTTTGTATAAAAATGCTAAATCTAGCAATTCAAAAAAGAAAAAGCTAAATCTATAGGATACTTAAAGACAGCAAGGAATGGAGCCAAATTAAATAGATTGCAAAGGTCGTAATAAAAGAAGGGGTATTGTTACCTTTTTGGGTTCTGATGTAATAGAAGATTGTCTTTGAAGTGGAATAAAGTGTGGTAATAGTGAAAACTTCCTCCTTTTTCTCTAGGCGTGTGTGGGGTGTGTGTATGTTTATATGTGATTGTGTGTTGATCTTTGAAGTTATATTTCTGCGTGTGTGAAGTTGTGTTTTTCTTTTCTTTCTTTGATTTTCATGTTTTAATATGTTTTTGGGGATTAGGCAAGAGCCAAATAAACAATTCTTATTAAGTCTCTTTGTCTTTGAAGTGTGCCATTGACGTTTGTCTGGTAGTGACTTGGCATTATTTGAATGGTAGCAGGTTGGATGTAAGCGCAAGCGGGTGTATAATCCTGATGACACGGTGAAAGGCGCTGCTTGTGCACGTCAATTTCTGCAGGAATTTGCGGATCTTCCCCTGGATCGAATGGACTTAACTGAGGTTCTTAAAAGAGTGAGCACATTGAGGTGTGATTTAGAGAGAGATGCAGCAGACTCTCCATGGCTTCAGCAGTTCTTTTAGACTTCTTGTAGTAATATTATTGCTAATTTGGATATTTATCAAAGCCAGCATACAATGGTAAGAGGCTATTTGCCGTGAGGTGAGAGCCGAGCAAGGGTAATCTCCTGACTGACCACATTCTGATCTTTAGATGGGAGGAGGGTAAAAGGAATCCAGTGATGCAATTAGGGACTATAATCCCTTGAAAGGTGGCCAATGAAATCTGCCGTACACTTATTGAAGTTTCTTGGATTTGCCACTTCCTCTGCACCAGAGCTTTTGTAATATATTTCTGGATATTCAACAAAAGACATCATATTGTACATAGCTTGGGACAGCTACTCATTTGTGTCTCCTCATCAGGAGACGCTTGTCTTTTGATGTCTAACTTGAAACATGTTTAGGAAAGAGGGCTGTGACAAACATGATGTTCTATATCTTCTGCTCCAATATCTGTCTCATATATATTGAAGTTCCCTATGAGACTCAAAGAGAAAAAAAGAGTGTTTGAGGTTTCTAAACTCTTGTTTACTCATCTAATTCAAGGTAACTACTAACTGAAGAGAGATAAACCAATCCATGCCAGCCAACTCTTGTCCTGAGACCAAAATACCACTCAATACTATTACAGCCAAAAAGAGCATATTGCCGTTACATGTAATTAAAGTTCCATATTACCCTTATGTGTAGAGTGATTTTACCGAGGTAACTCCCGCTCTCCG
Organism: Aristolochia californica; assembly: GCF_029961685.1. NCBI lineage: Eukaryota > Viridiplantae > Streptophyta > Magnoliopsida > Piperales > Aristolochiaceae > Aristolochia > Aristolochia californica. The sequence continues at coordinate 1,708,587 of NW_027182268.1, forward strand.
GTTGCCATTCAAGAGCGGTGCGCTAGCTCCAAGAAGCTCTTCCATGCAAGGAGATATAGGGAGAGCCTCTTGTCCTAAAAACAATGGCGAAACATCTCCCGGCAAAGGTCCCTGAAAGATCATCAGTCAGGTAATTCTTGTGCTACTTTTGAATGGTAGAAATCTGGAGTTTCGATTTATTACATACAGAGGAATTGCGTCAAGAATCAAGGTTAAAAAGAACGTCAATTATGCAAATAAATATTTTGTATTTTCCAATAAAAGAATTTGATGAAGGGAAGCCAGAAGCCACTTCACGAGTTCATGCCTTTTTAGAAGTTCTCTGCGGTACTTTTGAGTCATTTGATTAGCTGATTCTCATTCGAATGACCTCTGGACAAGGTTGAATTAACGCCGTATCAATTCATTTAAGAAAGATTGGCAACGATTAACAGCTCCGCAGAGCGTTCGTGTTCTTGGACAAGAATTGAAGCGGTTATATTGAGATCGAGGAGGAGAAATAATTCTTTGAAGACGATTTGAGTCCTTAACTCTGGTGAAGTCATTGATGCAAGTATTCTCGATGTGGACAGAGAAAAGGCGAGCCTCATATCGTACTTTAATCTCTCTTAAATGAATTGATACAGCGACTGATTCTCCAAAATTCAGAGTTCCATTCCCATTCACATCAGCCACGTCAAATCACCACGAAAGCCTGTTCAATACCTTCTGAACTCCTGTATTTTCAAATATAGCTATTGAGTTCATGCTTTCTTGATCTCTGTTTTCCTTAGTTGTGCCTAAACCTTTTCTAAATATATTTTATAACAATTACTTTATTTTATGCTTTGGACCCATTATCTTTGATTTTACTATAATCTTGTCCGAACTTGCTATTAGTTTTGTACTTATCTACCTTTCATTTACGCATAGCCTTAGAAGGAGAACGGCCTTGTCAAGCAAAACAGTAAAATCCCTGGTCAAGTCCTTTGCAAGAGTCATATAATAAGCCTGCAATTTCATTCACATTAAATAATTTTGCTTTGATGTTTTCACCTTGCTTGATTCACTTCCCTCAATTGGAGGTTCAAAAATCTTGTTGAGAGTAGAAAGCTTTGAAGCAATATGCTTCTCCTTAAGTGGCAGTAGCTTTTGCTAATGGGCTGATTTGAGATTAATCACTCCTGTTGGAAGTAGACACTACCCTTCATTCTTTTACAAGAAAAGAGAATATTGAAATACTCATCTTGGAAACTTTATTTTCTCTTTTGATAGTTTGAGTGACGAGTTGTAAATTTACTGACAGTTTATGTGCATAACAAATAGGGAAGAGAAATTATATTTTCTTGGAAAAACACTATCATAATTCTTATCAAGTTCTCACTAGCAGAACTCGTTTAATCATAAATATCTGTTGGATAACCCTAAAAATTTAGCTCAAAAAACTAAAAAAAACTTCAAAAGTAGAAGAAGACAATAGTGTATTAATCAAAGAGAGAGAATCCCATGCCTCCGTTGCTCTCCTCTACTTCATTTCTCGCTTCTCTTCAGCTGGTGGAGCCTCTGGTGGTGCAGCGGCCCACCACCACCAATAACCACCTGCAACCAAAATGTTTTAACACAGCACAATTAAACCAAGCATTCTGGATTATCGTGATCAGTAAGCAGCTTCTCAAAATAATTGTAATCTCTGTTTAGTGGACAGATATTGGTTGCAGTGAATCCATGTCTCATAGTGTTCTATGTTTCCTAAAATTATGTGGTGATTAAACCTCAAATATAATTTCATTTTGAGTGGGGCAGTTTTTCTTGGTTGTTTCTTTGAAAAAATTGGTTTCAAACACCAAACCTCATAAAGCTCTGAGTTTGAATTAAGGGCCTCAAATTATGAATGTGGAATCCATCTAAAAGCTCAATTCATGTGAGGACAGATTTTGCCAATCACAAGGAAATGTGTTTTGTAAATACCCCTTGAAATCCTTTTTTGCTCATTCCTTTGTTAAAGAGAGGTAGGGCAGGCGGGTGTGGGATTCTCTCCTAATGCAAGAAAGGAGCGTTAGATAGACATCCCTTCCTTGCTCCCTCCTTCATCCTTGTCATTGTTAGAGGTAAATTTGGAACAAAGTTAAATTAGAGAACTTAGTATTGTCCTTTGTTAGTGACATTATGCAAATGAACCACACCTACTATTGTAATATTTTTAACTCCATGACATACAAAAAAAAAGGGGAAATAGAACGGGTAAACTTCACATAACACGAAGGATTTCGAAGGGTGTTGCTCTGCTTTCCTTGGTTTATTCGAATATATGAGATCCATTGAGTGTCTCAAATATCTTTCAAGTTAAGTATTTCGTTATATTTATTGATAATTTTACTGGAGTTACATGACTGTTTTTATTAATGGATAGGTCTGAAATCCTTCCTATTTTCAAATCATTTCATGTCATGGTTTCTGTTCAATTAGGTAAAAAGATAAAAGTCCTTCATTTTGATAATGCTTGAAAATACCTATAGGGGAATTTCTTTCCTTTTATAAGGATAATAACATTATTCACCCTAGAGAGAGTGAAGAAGAGACAAAAACATAAGATATTTACAATACGACCACCCAAGTTTGTCTATATTTTTCAACACTCCCGCATCCCCAGATTGGCACATGTAGTGGAGAGAATTTTGGAGTTGACTGACTTCATGAACATATTAGTAAGTTGTTTATGAGTTGAGACATATTAAGGCTTATGATTCCTGCTTGCAATTTTTATCTCACAAAGTGATAAGTCCACCTCAATATGCTTAGTTCTCTCATGAAAAAATGGGTTGGAGGCAACGTGGATTGTTGCTTGATTATCATAATAGAGTTCCATAGGTCTTTTTTGTGGAATCTCAATTCTGCTAGAAAGTATTTAATCCATAGAAGCTCACTTACGACATGTGCTATGACTCTATATTTTGTTTCTAAATTTGACCTTGCAACTACATTTTGTTTTTTACTTCCAAATGTAACAAAGTTACTTCCCAATAAAGTACAATATCCCAAAGTAAAGTTTATATCATTTGGTGATCTAGCCCAATCCGCATCAACAAAACTTCTAATATTAAGACAACCATGACACTTATATAAAAACCCTTGTCCTGGTGCCTTTTTCAAGTACCTGAGAATCCTTTCCAATGCCTACCCATGAGACATCTGAGATTTATGCATTTACTAACTGACCACACTGACTTCAAAAGAAATATATGGTTTAGTTACAGTGAGATAGATAAGCTTGCCAACTAGTCTCCTGTACTTACCTATATCATCTTGTTCTCCCGAGCCAGTACAAAGTTTTGTATTTGTTTCCATAGGGGTGTTAGCATGACAAAATCCCATCATTTCTATTTCTTCAAGCAAGTCAAGAACATATTTCCTATGTGATAAGATAATACTTTGCTTGGACTGAAGTCCAAGTCTTTCATTTTGAATTCATTGCATATATTGTTTTTACTTGGCTGATGCTATCAGAATCACTACCTGTCAAAATAATATCATCCATATATACAACAAGTAGTACAACTCATTTCTCAGTATGCTTGAAAAATATAGAATGGTCCACAAAACACCTTGTGAACCCAAAACAAATCATTGTTTGACTAAACTTGTCAAACCACACCCGTGGAGATTGTTTCAGACCATATAATGATTTTTTAAGACGGCACACCAACCCCTCCTAAAACACATATCCATGTGTTTACTACATATAAATTATGTCCTTAATATTGTCATTGAGGAAGTCATGTTTTACATCTAGCTGAAAGACATGCCATCGAGAATTAGCAGTTAGAGATAATAAGAGACGCACCGAGTTCAGCTTGGCAACTGGGGGAAAAAGTTTCCTCATAATCAATCACATAACATTGGATATAGCCTTTAGCCACTAGGCATGCTTTAAGGCGGGTCACTGTGCCATTTGGATTCTCTTTGACAATGAAGACCCATTTACAACCTATCGGTTTTTTTCCTGATGGTAAGGAAACAAGGTGTCATGTTTGATTCTCATAAAGAGTTGTCATTTCTTCGTCCATGGCTGTTTTCCATCCTGGGTTCTGAAGGGCTTCCTAATAAGATTGAGGAATAGCAACAAAAGAAATGGAAGCAAGAAATTGATAGCAGGATTGTGATAATCCATATGTAGATAAAAAATGAGCAATGGAGCCACAGGTAGAAGGCCGGGTGCATGCCCTCGGTTATTTCCAAAGAGCAATAGGTCAAGTATCAAATAAAGGACCAAAAAGAGTGGGCGGGGAAGGAGAACTTACCTCAGGAAAATTTGGAGACTCCATAGGTGTAGTGTCGACCAATGCTTCAGGGGGCTGGACAAGTACATCAATACGGCCATGAGTTGCAAGGTCAACAATTATCACAATAGGTTTAGGAAACTCATTGGCCGCAAAAAAGCCAGGTGGGGCACCGACGAATGGATAAAAAGGCTAGTCCTAAAGAAATGTGACATCACTAGAAACAAACAATTTCCAAAGAGACGGATTGTGACAGACATATCGTTTATGAGTAACAGAGTACGCCAAAAAAATACATTTAAGTACCTTGGGATCCAATTTAGTAGTATGTGTGGAAGTATTATAAACAAAATAAGATCACCCAAAAACTCTTAAAGGAAGATAGAACAACTTATCACTAGGAAAGAGATTAGAACATGGTGTCTATTGACCAAGCAGTGCGGAATATGGTTCCGCTTCCTTCCGAGAAGAAACTCGTGGGTTGTAAATGCATTGTCTCTATCAACCACAATCCCAATGGTTTTGTGGCCAGTCTTAAAGCCCGTCTAGTGGCCAAGGGATACACTCAGTACTATGGAATTGATTATGAGGAAACATTCTCCCTTGTGGCCAAGTTAAATTCAGTACGAATCCTATTATCATTTGCTGCAAATTCTTCTTGGTCAATATATCAACTCAATGCGAAAAATGTTGTTTAAAATGGTGATATTAAGGAGGAGATCTATATGCGTTAGCCGCCTAGTTTTTTGGTTGAGGGGGAGTTGGTATGCAGATTGAAGAAATCATTATATGGTTTAAAATAGTCTTGTCGGGCTTTTTTCGATAAATTTGTCAAGCAATGTCGGGTTTGGATTCCGTAGATGTTCAATTGATCATTCAGTCTTTTTCAAGAATACCTTGAAGGGAAGTGTATTACTGATAGTTTATGTAGATGATATTATTTTAATTGGTAGTGATGCAGAAAGAATAAAAGAAGTCAAAGCGAATATATGTAAGGAATTCAGAACAAAAGACTTGGACTTCTAAATTTTTTTTTGGGTATTGAGGTCTTCCATTCAAAACATGGAATTATCTTATTTTAGAGCAAGTATGTTCTTGATGTGCTAGAAAACACAAGGATGATGGAATGTGGACCAGCAAATACTCCTATGGATATTAACACCAATTTGTGTGCAAGGTCTGGTGAAGATGTGGATGTGAGACAATATCAAAGACTTGTGAGGAAACTCATTTATCTTACAATGACCATATCAGATTTAACATGTGTTGTGGTTAGTTAGTACATGCATAAACCACAAGTTATTCACTGGCAAGTTTTGGAGAAGATCCTCTGATATTTAAAAGGAGTTTCAGGCAAGGGACTTCTATATAAATATCACGATCACCACAATATTGAAGGATTTGCCGATACAGATTGGGATGGATCACCCGATGAAGGGAAGTCGACTTTTGGGTATTGCACTATAGTTGGAGGGAATTTAGTTATATGGAGGAGTAAAAAGAAGAATGTGGTGGTCAGATCCAGTGCTGAAGCAGAATACAGGGCTATGGCCCGTGCAATCAGTAGGCTTCAATGGATTAAATCTCTCCTTACTGAATTAAGGTTCCACAAAAAGACTTATGGAATTCTATTGTGATAACTAGGCAGCCATCCACATTACTTCAAATCTAATCTTACATAAGAGAAAAAAATATTGAGGTAGATTGCCATTTCATACGAGAAAAAATCCAAACTGGCATTATCTCTTAAACATGTTTCATTTCAAGGACAAACAGGTCACATCCAAGATACAAAGCACTATATGCAACAAGTTGGGTATCCTCCATCCCCCCCCCTTATTTTGGGGGGAAGATGTAACTCACTATAGTGGCAATGATGTGAAATATCTTTATTTATTGTCTTTTTCTACTTCTCTTAGGGTAAAAGGTATTCATGTAATTTATATTTTGTACAATATTATAAATACATGTTGAGGGAGAGGATTAAATACATGTCTTAACCCTAATCATCTTTCCTTCTTCTCTCACTCTCTCTCTCATCTGACCTCTCTCACTGGATCATCTTCTCCTCTTCTCCTATTTCTCTCTTTTACGTGTAACTCTTTTGTCTCAAGCTATTACTCGATACATGGGATCCTAAATCTAACATTTTCTATTAAAATAAATGAGTAATTAGACCATTTCATTTTGATAATAGGAATATGCGGTGGGGACTCCTCTCTATCGAAATAATGAGGCCCAATACAGGGACGGAGGACGACTCTCCCTTCTTCTTTCAACATCAAGAGAGGTGTCGCCACCTCGTTTGGTGACACAAATGAGAAGGGGGACAATCACCCCTCTTCTTTTGGCTTCTCTCTACAAGGATAGATCATAGGTTTTCACTGTTTCCACACAGATGACTTTGTCCCTCCATCTTGTAGCACTAGGAGCTAGCAGCAACTGCACTCCATAGTGATATGGGGAGGAGGATGATGGAAATGGGGAGGGGGGCCTCCCTGCTCTTTGGCAGTAACTGTTTAGGGTAGAGGAATGAGGACTCTTCTCAATATAAAAGGGGGAGCCACCTCTATGGTGGATCCTAATATTTTTAGAAAATTTAAATATAAAATTGTAACAAAGAGAATTTTAGTAAATTTATTTTTCCGTAATTAACGGTAACTACTGGACATAATTGTTATCCATCTCATTAGAAGGTCAAATTTTGGAATAAGATAAACCTGTCTGCATCTGAATTTAGATAAACACTCAAGATCGAATTTTAAAATTAACATTCAATTTTTTGATAAAAAATGTTTCTTTGGTATTTAAAAACCAAACACCAAAAGGAAAATCCTTCACCGTTCACCGCCTAGAAGCATAAAATAGGCGAAGAGTTGACACACAAGCAAGCACGTTGGATTGTTGAAAGAGCGTGCTGCTAACCAGTGAGCGCCCTGGCGGTGCGCGGATGATTCCTTTCGCCACTCACAGTTGACCAATTGCAACCAAACCGGCGTGTTTACGATCAGAATATGAAGAAGAGGTTCGAGTGAATGAAAGAAAACTCTTCAGGCTTCAATCCACTCGAAAATAATTCTTCCAAGGTCACTGAGACTCCGAGAGGAGAAGAAAAGAAATGGGAAATGAAACCAAGCAATTAAATAGATCTCAATAAGGGAAAAAACCCTTTTTTTTTCGCTTTCCGGCCCTGGTAAACTCTGGGTGGAGGGTGGAGGGTGGAGACAACCGGATGTTTGTCAGATATTGGAATACGAAGCCCAAAGAACAACTCTTCTGCTTGGGAAAAACCCTTTTTCTCATTTTCTGTCCTGGTAAAAAGTTTTTGCTTTCAAAAGCTTCAACTTGGATGAGTATTCAAATCCACTAAAACTGTTTCCCAAGTGACTTCTGCTCGTATTCAAGTCAGGAGTGGAGTGCAGTAGAGGGGTCCAACTTGACGGGAAGTGACTTGGCCAAGGTTGGTGGCCGGTCCAAATTTTTAAAGAAGAAAGACCAGGGTGCCAAGGGAAAAGGGGGCGTTGGCTCGATCACAGTACTCCTGAGAGTGGGACGGACCTAATTTTTGGGTGGAGGAGTTTGGCGTGGTGTCGTTGTCGCTAATGAATTTCTCAGAGATCTTGATGATGCCACTTCGTTTCCCACGCTTCTAATTAAAATTTGCAATTCTGTATTAGTTCCAACTTCCAAAGTGGTAGTTAAGAACATCACTACTACTGCCACTGCCACTACCACTAGTTCCACACCTCCAACTAACCTCTCCCCGGATAGAGGCGTTGAGTGTTTGTTACACCTTTTCTTCTGCTACTCTCTCGCCCATGACGGAAGGCATCAAAATTTGTTCGCTGGTTCCTTTGCCTTAAATCCCCTTTCTGACAGAGGAGATGTAGATGTTCACTGACTGGTATTGTTCGGTGGAAGCATCCATGGATGGTTGAGTCCACATTCGCTAAAGAGATAAAACCAGAGAGAAAAAAACTTGATAATTCAGATGGGATGAAAAGAAATCTGCATATGATTAGTATCCAGGAAGTTGCTGCTGTATATATCAGATTCTCCTATATAAACTAGTTTAATAAGGTGGGAAGGGAAAGGGCCAAAGATAATGGATTTTCTCCTCAAGGGCAGCAGAGTGATCATGGGTGACGTGGGGAGTGGTGGAGGCTTTGTTTCGAGTATTTAATGGAAGATTAGCGCTTTCTCTACGTCTATCTCTCCTCTCTCTACTGCAATAGTTTATACTCAATAAACATAGCTTGTGAGCATTATGATTGTTATTATATGAAAAATTGGTTAAGTAGCGGAGAGAGAGAGAGAGAGAGAGAGAGAGAGAGAGAGAGAGAGAGAGAGAAGGAGAGAGTGGAGGAATGAGGAAGGCAGAAGAGGAAGAAAAGAAAGGAAACGACGCTGTACCAACCGACGGATCAGATGGGATGCCTTACTTGGGACTACCTACTGGTGCTACTGCTGGCGTTGCCTTACGTGCCTCACACAACCAACAAAACAATTCGTTACGCTAAGAATCTGCACTCCCTAATCCACTCGCCCATTGACTTCACTTACACTAGCTCTTCCTTTCCTTTACCTCCCCCCCTCCCCGCCTTTTCTCCCGGACAACTCTTCGGTTGAAACTTCCAAAGTCGTGAATCTCTCACTGATTTCTGCGCCATTTAATAACTCGGATGGACAATAGGGATTTTGATACAGAGCGAGGAGTACCCATCAGGAGGGGCCGCCTTTTGTACAACACAGAGAAGACAAACCTTGATCTTCTCTTGGACGGATAAAACCAAGAATAACGTTTGGAGAATGGAGAGTACCTAGTTATGAACCATTAGCTGGCCGGTAGTGATCGAAACTTGAAAGAGAAAAATCCGCACCGTGGCGGACCTCGCTTCAAGCTTAGTGATGTAGCACTTCACTACATCGTTCCTCTGTAATTAATTAATCGGTTCATTGGTTGGAAGTGGGGGATGGACGGCACCCATGACCTCACCCCATCGCCTGGTATATCTCTAGAAAGTTGAATAACAAATTGCTTTGTACTTTTGTTTGGGAGAGACGATAAAGCAAAGCACAAAGAGTCGTGATTCGTGAGACACAGGGGAGGTTATCGTGAGTGAGATGATCAGATGACTGTTGGCTGTTGCTTCCGCCTCCATCCTTTCCACTACTGTTTTTGGTTAGTAACAAGCAACAGATTAACTCGGTGAAAGAGAAAGAAATGGAAGACCGCAAGTTCCGTGGGTTCCAGGCTTGCAGTCCAACCCCTAGAGGGAGAACCGTTAGGAAAAAAAGGAATGGGTTTGCTTCAAAGCTAACCGAATCTCTATTCTCCTCTCCCTTTTTTCTCAAATTTACAGCCTCTGTTCTGTCTTTCTGGTTACAAATTCATCAATTATTTCTGATCTTAATGAATAATGGAGCATTTAACCCCATTAAATTTGAGTAAAAAAACGAGAAACGCTCGTTGGGTTTGATCCGTGAGTGGATATGAAGGGAGTTTAGGGTGGCTAACCACTATCAAGTGAGAACAACTCAAATATAGTCAAGAATCGGTTGTGCTGTTTGGGTGTGTCTCCCTGCTCCCTTGTTTGGGTGAATTTATATTTAGGCTTAGGTTCACTTTACACAGGGATGTAATATCTTTAATTCCTAACCTTTGAAGGTTGGAAACGTAAGAATGGCGGACTGATTCACGGTTACTCTTCACGGGGCGGCTTTGACTCCTAAACTCATTCACTATAAATAATAACGCCTACTTCCCACCTCGCTTCCTCCATCAAAACCACCCCCTATTTAGCCTCCCTCTTCTCTCTCTGTCTCTCTCTCTTATAAGTGGAGCTCTTTTGTTCTTACATGCACGTTTCTCTCTTGCTCTCTCTCTCTTAGCTTCTTCCTCCTCCTCCTTCTCCTGGTTTCCTTGTGAGGGCTCCGGAGGCAACGATGGACAGTGCCAACGAGGAGGCCATGGGAGGTAACCAGGATCATTCCAACATCATTGCGAAGGGCAAGCGTACCAAGCGCCAGCGGCTCCAATTGCCCACCCTCACTACTTCTTCAACCAGCAACGGCGGGGATGACCAGAATAACAATAACGAGAGCAACAACAGCGACAGCAATTCTAATTACCTTCAATCACCAACCACTTCCGCGGAGCTGTCCGGAAGCACCACGGAAGAAGAGGAGGACATGGCCAAATGTTTGATTCTTCTGGCACAGGGCAGCGGCAAGGACTCTCCGAGATTAGAAGATCGGGAGGGTGGAGGAGAGAGAATCGTTAGCCGTAGATTCGCCGAGACGGCTACGACCACCAACGGCAAGGCGGGATTCTACGTTTACGAGTGTAAGACCTGTAACCGATGCTTTCCTTCGTTTCAAGCCTTGGGAGGCCACAGAGCCAGCCATAAGAAGCCCAAGAACGTGGCGGCTGTGGAGGAGGAGCACCCAAGCAATTGCTTGGGTCTTCAGGTTGGTGCCAAACCAATTTCATATAATAACAGCATCAACAGCAACGGTAATATCCATAACAACAGCAATAAATCGAGGGTTCACGAGTGTTCCGTATGTGGGTCGGAGTTCTCCTCCGGGCAAGCCCTTGGAGGCCACATGAGAAGGCACAGAGCAGCCATAGCCGAATCTCCAGAAAGCAATAAAAAGCAAAAGAACATTCTGTCCTTGGATCTCAACCTCCCAGCACCCCAAGACGACGACCGAGAATTCCCGAAATCACCGAGTAGCTTCTCATTCGCCGGGAGACAACCCCTCGTCCTCTCGGCCTCGCCTCTGGTGGACTGCCATTATTAAACAGTTCCCTCCTTTATACCGACGGCGTCCATCAACACCCAAATCGTGAATTGCCTAAAATTCTTCCGAGTATCATCATTTCATTATTATTATCATCACGATTATTATTGATTCTTTGGATTCTTTCATTTTGATCAATCAAGGATCGAAATCTTGTTCTTCAGCAAGTGGTTTATGTATCATGGGGGCAGAGGAGATGAGCCTTTCTTTTTCCCTTCTTTTTCGTTTTTGTTATTGTTTCTTCTCTTTATCCATTATTTAATTTTCTTTTTCGGTTGTTTGAGAAAGAAAGTGGGTGGCGATGTGCAGGACTCAAAGAGAGTCGGAGAAGTTTGTTTTTTCAACCACCAAAAGTCGTGGATTAGGTTCCCTTCTTCCTTCCCAACACAACACAACCCAACACAACTCTCTCTCTCTCTCTCTCTTTCGTTATTACATTGAATACCAAGAATAAACGGATAGCTAACTCTCTCAGTCTCTACTCACTTTAGCCTTTAGGCCCCAAACGGATTCAAATGGAGAAACCGTAAGAGGCAAAGTGAGAGGTTGGATTTGGACGGATGACCTGTTTTTCACCTAACGAAATGAAGGAGATGGCGGCCCCAAGATGTGGAAGCTAAGGCTGTTCAATGCTTGGACAACAAGTAACTCCCCTTGGAGAACAACGGACGCGGCCTGCTTTGCGTAACTCCTCTTTGTTTAGTGCAAGTTATGTGCACGTTTTTGTGTTCATGTGTCGACTTTGCGTGAGATGCCCGGGCACATGAAAGGCCGTTTACCCAGTCATTAACACATTCATTATTAGTTTTAAACCCAACCAAGAGTGTTGCCCGTTTATTAAGAAACTCTTAATCCTATGGGATTCTCCGACGCTATTGGATCCCTTAGAAAAGAAAAAAAGAATAAGAATTTGATTATTATTATTCCAAAAAATGGTTAAAGATAACTATCAAATTCATTTTTTCAGTAATTATTTTCCATAGGTGCCAAATAGACCCTTAAATCTTGCTGCTCTTGTCTGGTAAGGAGGAAGAACAAGTCCTTAGAGAGACCAACCCCTACCAAAATACCACATATGGCTTTAAATCCCCTAAATTATTGAATTCAATATTGGTTAAGGACAAGTTGGAGAGGAGGGGAGGGTCTCTTCACACCAATGGCTTTTCTGCCAAGAAATAAATGATTCACGCTCTCACTCATTTGACATATGAATAACTCTACTACGTTATCTTTAATGGCCGACTTGGTGGCATAGTCTTCCCAAACCAAACACGATACACTGGTCCACTTCAGAATTAGTAAAAGCACATTGCACCTTCCTCAAGATTCTTGGCTTTTAGTTCAGATTCAGAAAAAAAAAAAAAAAAACTTTTTTTGTTTCCTACTTTATGAAGCTCGACCGAGCAGGAAGACGATGTGACTACTGACTATACCATAAGATTAGGTTGCAAAGACGATGGGGTGTAGATTTTTTAGCCACTGAAGAGACGGTGGAGAACAACTCGTCTCCTCATTGGGAGTTGCAGGGAGACAAATCCAGCAAAAAGTATCGGAAATAAGAGATGGAAATCTGGAACGAAGAGTAATCCATTCTAATTGAATAAGACATCTTTATCAGGTCATTAGAAATGAAAGAGGGATTTTGCACTCCTTTTGACGTACTAGAAAGAGAAGACAGAAAAGAAGTTCTCATTTAAAAAACAGTAAAAAAGAATGAACACATTATAGTCTGAAGAGAGTACTATTAGTGTGTAGGTTAATATTGAGGGTTAAAGTGATAACAACTCTTTAGTACAGGGAAAGTGAATTACCTATTCTTATGAAAAATGAGCAAAACTGAAATTCCTCCCGTGTATTCATTTTCTCTCGACAGTCCATGTTTCCTTGTCCTCGCTCCCTTCTGCAGTTTTTCCCATTCTAAACACTAACATAAAAAGTACTTTCGCTAGGAAAAGTAGGTTACCTGTAATTTACTTTCACTTTCATTTCCACTAAGTATAATAAATAAACAGTCACTCAAAATTGAGATGCAATGGGCGCGTAATTGACCAAAGAGACTACTCCATATGACAGTCTGAAGATTTAGCTATTGATGTTGCAAAAGTAAAAAGAATATCCAGTGAGTTAGTGCTAACAGAAAATTATATGAAACAATGTTTAATAAATAAAAAAATCGATTTACCATAATTTTGGTGATTGTATATTTTTTAGGAATGACTTTTTTTTATACTTTATTCTTGTTTTCTTTGAAAAGTAGAAAAATGGGTTTTCTATTGTTCTAATGGAAAACCATGGAAAAAATTACCCAAGAAGTTCTTGGACCAAATCCTAGTCCTAGCTTCGTTTACTGCATGACACCGTAATGGTTCTCGTTATGTTCTTGCCAAGAAAGAACAAAGAAAATTCAAATTAGAATAATTATGTTCTTTTCTGATGCACAGCATATTGATCTGGCTCTGATAGACATAATCTGAGTCTAGTGGGTTGCTTTCGAACGAGTATATAAGAGGTGGAATTAACTCTAGTATCAGGGACAGAGGTAGATAGAAAGATAAAAAAAGAAAAAAAGAAAAAAAGACAGAAAGATAAAAAGAGAGAGAAAGAAGTAAGCCAGATTAGAAATACATCCATGGAGAAAGAGGAATAATGAATTAGTTGAAAGCAGAAATAAACAATCGTTTAAGAAAAAAAAGATCAGAACAAGAAAGAAAGGAAACCTATGAGAAAACAGAAACCACTGGTCTCTTTTATCCGAAACAAGGACAAGGAATGGAAAAAATTAAAGGGTCCGGTGGAGAGAAGTGCAGACCTAAATTGATGGATCACAATCCGCCTTTAGAATAGATTGCTCCTCAAGTGAATGAGCCATGGCAACTTCATCTTACCATTTCCAGTTCGTGTTTGTCGACAAAAAAGAAACAGAAAAATGTTTCATAGTAGATGACAAGGGAAGATGAGCCACATAATCATTTAATTAAACATATCCACGAGTAGCTGCTCTTGCAATATCCTATTGGCAAGTCGAGGCAGCACCTGTCACAGCAACTTCTAAAACACTTCTAACTACTGTATCTGGATCAGCGAGTTCACCTGGGGTCTGTTAGAAACCATCAATGAGTACTGCAGCAATGGTGCACTACAAGTCGGAAAGAAAAAACATCAAATTATTGACCAACCTTTCCATGGATATTTTTCTCACTAGGTGAAGCACCAGCTGCAAGCAACAACTGCACAACATCCAAGTGCTCCCCTCTCGCTGCATGATGAAGTGGCTGTGCATGCAGAACCCATTCTCAATCAGAAGCTGAAATTAAATAGGATTAGAAAACAATCTGAAGATTCATGCCTCTTACAGTATCTCCTTCAGTATCAACCGTACGTAACATCTGCTTCACATGTTCTGGGTTACTAGCTGCTTTAAGCAGAAGGTCAACAATTTTGGTAAATCCTGCACATTCAATTGGAACAATTAGAGATGTACTTTACTGACTAATAAACTTTTCTAGACATGTGTTTTACCTCCTGCACAAGCATCATGAAGAGGAATTGCTCCTTCCTCATCCTTGGACTCTAAGCTAGCTCCTCTCTCCAAGAGTAGCTACAAGAAAAGAAATAAAAGTACTTGCTCAGAATCCTTCATAGACACCTGCTGGACCAAATATGAGCAAGTTCGAAATTGCAAACCTGGACACAAGGACCGAAACCATAGAGACATGCTAAGTGAAGAGCTGTATCTCCATCTTCAACAGGATCATTTATACTGCCTTCTGTAAGATTATCTGCAATTCATGTGCAAGAAAACAATATGGATGTCACCCAACTTTTGGTATTACTAACATTTTTCAGTCAGTGTTTTGCATATGCCCGATGATTCTGTGACTGAGAGTTGCATTCAGAGAAGGCCAACCATTACCAAAGACAGAAAGAAAGCATGCAAGATCGCTCAACAGAAAAGCTGCATCACCAGTTCCATTTTATGTGGTACACTTAACACCAAACAGTTTGGCAAGAACAACTACCAATGAAAATTTGACCAAGCTGTTATTATCTATTTTAACAATCATTGCTAATGCTGATCCACCATTAATTGTGCAAATGTTTCTTATCAACGGGCAATCAGATACAAAAATTATTTTGACAGTAACAGCCACAAAAAAAAAAAAAGTGCTCAGAGAAGGACAGAAGGGAGAATAAATTAGTGATCCTTGTGGCATACCAACCACCTTATGTGATATAAACACTGAGAACAGGATATGAACCTACGCAAAACTGCAGCCGGGTACCATTTACCAACTGTGTCATAGTCAAGTTCACCGAGGGAAGACTCGTACTCATGAAAGGTAGAGAAGCAACCAAGATAAAGAGTGAGATAATAAGAGTCGAATTCAGTACAACGAGAAGCATGGACATAGGAAGAAAATACACATCTTCTTCCTACACCATAGACAACTATGAAGGTTTAATTATAGTTTGTCTAGCTTTAAAAATAAGTATCATTTGGAGATGTACCATACAGAGAAATACAGCTGCACAAACGATTCCCTTTGTCAGAACAGGTGAAAAAGGATCCTTTTTTATAAAGCAACAGGTTAATAAGGATCATTCGGGGGTCATAAGACAATGTCATTAGGGCGAGGGATAACCGGTTGATCTGACAACAGGATTCCATCTTAACGTCAAAAAATAATTTTCTAACGGATACGCTACATTCAGGGGAAACCACTCCTCTCTAAATACCTATTTCGGACCAAATTAAGGCGGCAACAGAAACAATGGATGGAAATGAAACAAGATGAAGCGTTTAGTACCAAGCGCCTGACGAAGGGCGTCGACGTTGCCGAGCTGGGCTGCCTCGCTGAGTTCCCGCAGATGAGGGGGCACTTCATTGTCCGTTTCAAGCAAAGCTTCGTCAAACAACCCTCCCTCTTCTTCCTCGTCCTCCATCAGTCCGTTCCGCCGCCCAGTGACCGCCATTGCTCTTTCGCTCTCTGTACTCGCGACTTCCCTCTTTACCTTACCCTAACTCATGTTTTAGGGGGCAAGCAAACAGATAAAAAAACAAAAACTTTGCATAATTCCTTCGATCTTGACCCTACGCGTGGCATCATCCTAATGAAGGTTTATGTTATTTGCTAGAAAACAAAATAAATAATTTAACATCTTGTTATTCATTTACATCAAGTGTTTTTAAAGTAATTGAACCTAAAACTGCTATAATTAAAGAAAAATCAAGAACATTGTGAGAGATTTTATTGAGGGGAGGGATGATTACTAAGAAAAGCTAGAAATACTTTTTCTGAATTATAAGTATTCGACAAATCTATAATTTAAAATCTTAATAATGTCTTGCTAGGAAATTACCTAGAAATTTTACAAAAAAAATCCTTGAATTAAAAGAATAGTTTCTAAGAAATTGATAGTAAAGTCATGTTTCATTTATTGTTTTGGTCAAGATCTTCTACCAATTTGTCTTTATAAACTATGTGTCAACTTTTGTCAAAAAAGAAACTTGTTACGTGATTAGCTTTTTGTGAAAGATAATCACTGAACGTGTGTTACAAAAATGGGCTCTTGCAGTAAATTATGAGAATCATATCCGCTAAGAACAGAAAGAGAGGCAAAGTCCTCATGTTTTCTAGAAAGCTCTAACATGTTAAGTTGTGGAGCCTAATTAACGCCTTACACTAAGTCGGTACGCTATTTCGACCTTCGCGGTAAAGTCTCCATGGGGGATGGAAGGGGGGCAAAACCCTGGAAAGGTCTATGATATATTAATTGTTGTTTCATTAAGGATAATTTAGGGATTTCACACCTGTATTATGGTTGCCCAAGTTTTTTCTTTATATTTGGGGGCGCCACTATTAGGGTTATCATCGGAGGAGGATCATCAGTTGCAACTGAGAGAGGTTAGAGAAAAACACGAGTGTATGAGATTTCTCTTGTAAAATACTTCATCATCATAGTGAAATATTGCAGCGGCGGAAGACAGGATGTAGTCTCACCTTGAGGTGAACATGTTTAAATGAAGTGTTTTTTATATTTGATTATTTCTTCTTCTACGATTTTTATTGCTCTCGTTAGTATTAAATTAGGATATCTAATTCCTAATGCGACACAACAAAATTGGTAGAATACAACGTTTCCCAAACAACAATGCAAAAAAGATAACATCGGGGAACAACTACAATCACAAGCAAATGATTGAATGAATGGGGGGAAACCACATGCAAGAGAAGCATGTCTTTCAAGAGGTGAAAATAGGTCTGGTCCAAAAAGATAACTCTCAGCAAAACTAAGTGAATCAAGATTAATAAGAAGAGGAATAAGTATGAGAGGACAAACTTCATGCCACAACATGGAACAAGCTGCTTTTTAGAACCATTTACTATTGCAGCTGGATTGAGAAGCAGCCCCAACCCTGAGGGAGCGAGAAATAGCAGAAGTCGTAGCACCTTGGGCATATCGGTTATGTCTAGGTGTAAACTTGATTATACCATATATCATTTAAGAACCCAACTCAAACTAGTTAGATTGTTGTCTTACTTCAAGTTATGAGACAAGTTTTCTAACTCGATCGCAATAAAATGTCTTGATCAAGGAGACTTAGATTTGAGAGTATAATCTAAATATATAATTGGATTTCAAATCATAAAGCCACGAGTAGTAATCTAAACTTTAATGATGATTTCAAAGTGCAAATGCACGGGTTTAGTGTACCTAACCAAGTTCACACATAATAATTCGAAGTAAAAGCACATTGAAGCTTGGAAAGAAGTTTTTCCACATGGCCAAATAATGTAAACTAATGCAAAATATCATGACAAAAATCTCTTGCTAGATGAATAATATGATTTCAAAGTCTAAGAGTAAAAAATCCAACACAAGATTTGCTAAGTAAATATTTTGAAGTATGAGACTAGGAATACTTAGCTCTTTGAGGATTTTCTGTTTTTGAGAGCCCAAATTAATCACTAGATGGATTTCTAAGTATAAGAGCGCTTTGAAGTTGTCATGGAAGCCTTAGAAGTTGAAAGCTCTATTCTTTGGGGATAAAACAGCTTAAACAAACAAAGTTCTCAACCTTCTAACAATTAAACAGTTGAGTTTGGAAGGGACCATTTATCTTTTTGCAAATCTCAGTGAAATCTCAACTAAAAATCATTAGAAAAGGCATAATATTTCATTTTGAACTGCTAATAACATAGATAAGTCAATTAAAAAATTTGGAAAACTAGCTTGCCGGATCGAACCCTTCAATCTATTTCTACAATTCTTCAAGAATGCATTGTTCAGACGGATCTCGACCAGTTGAATGGTCTTTGTTAGACAACTCTTCTTCTTCTTGTGGGTGTTTGATTTCGTTGGCTTGGGCGTTCGAATGACTATCTAATGGTTGCTTCTTGAGGTTTTTGTCTCTCATCTTTGATCGAACAATCTTCTTGTAGTTAGACAGTCTTCTTTGTAGACATTGTTTCTTCCTTTTTTTTTCTCTTCTTTCAGCCTGGCAGTTCAGATGTTTGGGCGAATGGTCCTCAACATAGAGATTTCTCTCTTTCTTTGTTCTAACAACTAGCTCCTTGCAGTTCAGATGGATGGGCTTGCTTGCTTGGTGAGCTAAGTACCCTTCCAGGCCTCTAGGACATTGCACTGGACAGAGGCTTGTACAGAGTTTTCACTCTCCTATATAGTTGAATGCATGCCGTAAGGCCATTCTAACTGTGTGTTTTCCAACATGAATTGCTTTTCCCCTTGTTTATGGGCCCTTCAGATAGACCTTTTGTCTGACGAATGGGAGTGATTTTTGGGGTTTTTTTTGTGAGATATAAGGTATACTTAATGCATTTCATCAGTAACTTTAAAGGTTTGATATCATCAAAATTATTTCAATGGGGATCTTGAGGTCAAAATATCCAAGGTGTTATGACTCAAAATTGGAACCACACTTGGGTCCCTAAAATTCTAAGCTAGATCAGGACATAAAGGCCAATATGAAGAACACCTGAAGAGAGCTCAGCAAAGGTGATTGCGTGTGGACAAAATACCATTCTTCCGCTGTATCTTCTTCTGTTCATTCCCGATTCACGTCGGACTCCACAAGTCCCTATCTCATGGAGGTCAAATGGGAAGAGACCTCCCCCAGATAGTACTCTTTGGTTGTGATAGACTTGTAATGAGATTGCGGCTCGCTACATCACTATTTAAGCTATAAAATAGTGGTAACAGGAAATTAGCCAATAGATTAATCACTTTCAACTTCTTGATTGTACAGAGCCAGACTTTTTAATATTTCCAAATCCAACGTCAGGATCCAACCATTTGATTCTGTTCACACCTGCGACACTAACCCTGTTTAGGCTTCTTAAAGGAGTCTCTAACTTCTCATTGTTCAATTCCTCGAGAAGAAGAGTAAGTGTAGAAACATGGAGAATCATGCGATCTTGAACAACTTCAGTTTTCCCGACTTCAGTAACGACTACAACATGGAGAAAGTGATAGGATACTTGATGGGAGAGAGTATCATTGAAGGAGTTCACTCCGGTTATGATCTAAGATATGATGAACTCAAGGTCGATGGAGTGTTTGAAGTGAGCAGCCAGATGGATCCGGTACCAGAAGAGACACCAGTTCCCAGTGTGCTTCATGAAGTTTCGCCAACATTCAGTGGCAACGCGGATGACAGAGATGAAGAGAATGAAGTTGAAGATTCGAGTGGTGTAACGACGCCGATGGGAAAACCCATTGACGCAGATAGATCAAGGACGTTGATAGCTGAGAGGCGACGGAGAGGTCGAATGAAGGAGAAGCTGTACGGTCTGCGTTCCTTAGTCCCTAACATTACCAAGGTGCCTGCATTTTTTACTTTTATTTTCTCCTTTGTCTCCTCATTTTCTAGAGTTTCTTACTGAACTCTTCGATCATACAGATGGACAAGGCCTCCATCGTAGGGGATGCGCTGGAATACGTGAAGGATCTTCAGAAGCAAGCTAAAAAGCTAAAGGCAGAAATTGAAGGTCTGGAGTTATACTCAAGACAAGGCCGTGCAAGATCTGAGGGTTTCTTGAGGAAATCGGGAAGTACTGAAACAACAAAAACTAACAACTTGAGTTGCTGCAAGATAACACAGGTAAATTAGTGTAAGATTTCTCCATCTTTTCCACCTTGCAGTAGTCATTGACAGTGGCAAAATCTTAGTTTCACTGTCGTTTCTTATTGGGGACGAAGGAGGACTGAACCTGCTTGTGTCTTGCAGATGGACGCCTTTCAAGTAGAAGAGAGAGGATTTTATGTGAGGCTAGTAATAGTATCCAGCAAGGGGGAGGGAGCAGTGGTGGCTCTACACAGAGCCCTCGAATCTCTGACGTATTTTACCGTGCAAAGCTCCAACTTCGCGACCCTTCCTGACCGTTTGGTCTTGACCTTTACTCTCAACGTAAGGCTACTCCATTTGTCTCCCCGATCAACCTGGTCTTAAAAATCCCCACGGTATATATATATATATATATCTTGGTCTGATCTTGGTTTTCCGAACAGGCTAGAGACTACGGGGAAGAGATGAACGTCTCCGCACTCAAGTTCTTGTTGATGAGTGCTCTTCTAAATCAGGGATTCGGATTCCAAATTCAGAATGCATAATCTTTTAACTGATTACTCGTCTGACTGCTTCACAATTAATCTTCGTGTCGCCGGTGACAAAATTAAAGGAGAAGTTTTTGGTAGTTGGTCTCCTGTCCTTCAAATAGTTTCCATAAGTAAGCAACAGCGAGGGTTTGTAACTTGAGGTCAAACCCTTTTGGGGGGTTAGTGCACAATTTAAGTGCGGAGGTAAAATGGATTACAATGAAAAGTATTTTCCCTGGGAAAGTGAGAGAGAATGTAAAGTACTTGTTTGTGTTAGTGTGCGCAATGGAAAGTGCGGTGTAAAGTACTTATTTGTGTTAATGTGCACAATAAAAAGTGCAGTATACAGTACTTGTTTGGGTTAGTGTGTACAATGGAAAGTGTGGTGTAAAATGCATATAAATTATTAATTAAATAAAATATTTTGATATATCAGACTATTAGAAAATTAAATTAATATTAGTTAATAAATAAAATATATTAAATATAATAATTAAACAAATACGTACTTTTATATTATTAAAATTGTAATTAAATTTTAATTTTGTAATATCTAAATATAAAATAATCATACAAATATCGTACTACATAGCGTACAACACGAATATTGTAATAATAAAAATAAAAATAATATAAATATAACTCGATCACCTTTTTAATAAAAAAAATTATATATGTTCATACAAAAATACAACACAAAAAATATTTAGTGGCATTAAAACATAATTTATCAAATATTTATTTTAACAATATTTTAATTATGACTATTAAATCACTAATTTAATATAGTAATTATAAAATAAATATATTAAATGCATAAAAATAATTATTTTATAAAAAAATATAAATTATTATTTTTACGACGATGGTTTAATTTTTTCTAAGTTAGGAAAAATTAAACCATCATCTTCCTCACGGCGTGCGTCGTCTTCCTTAGCGGCGGGAGACGGAGGCAACGGGCAACAACGACGGAGGCAACGACCCAACGGGAAACGACGACGAAGGCGGCGTTCCGACGGTACGCCAAGAGGGAGACGAGAGGGAGGCCGAGAGGCTATGCGGCAAAGGCTCGACCTCTCATGCTCTGCGACAAAGGTCTAGAGGGAGAGGAGAGGGAGGTCGAGAGAGAAGAGAAGTTGAAGGCGCCGAGCGAGCGAGAGAGAAAATTTTTTTTTCTCCGAAACCTCGTTCGACAGTGCTTCCTTCCCGACAGTCCGAGCCTGAGATGTAATTGAGCGATGGTAAGTCAATTCAGAGCTCGACCCCTCTGAATTCACTTACCATCGCTTTATGCCTAAAACGGGGGGAAGCGAAATTAATCTGTATTTCACTTTCCCCCGTCACTTACGCTGCGCACTAACGGGTTTTGCCTCAATTTCTCCAGCGTAAGTGAAATACATTTCACTTACGCTACGCACTAATAGGGCCTTTATCTTAATCTCTGCAGATGTCAGTCGATTTAAGGGATAAACTCTACTGGATACTGGTAAAACTCTTCTGGACATATGACATAGGGAAACAGGTTTCTGTCCCACTTGGTTAATAAACTCTTCTAGACTGTTAGTATTTGTGATATCAATATCTAAAAAAATATAGCTCAGAATCACTAAAGGTTTTTTTATAAAGAAACTAAACTCAAAGAGCTTTAAATTTATACCAAATGTGACATAAAATATTTCGTTCTTGAATATTTTATAACCTCTTGATTTTCTTCGTTGTGTACCTTGACCTTTGCCATCTCCAATACGAATATCTCTCAATACCTAATCAATGTATCTAATCACACTGATAACACCATTAGTAGCTTAATTTCAAGCAACCCATTTTGTTATCATCAAAATACTGGAGACCAACATGATTTTTCCATAGGTCTAACAATAAGGATAATTTAATTATAATTGGATTCTACTTGTTTCCTCTATTATAAATAAAGGCTAGTTGAAACATACATTCCATGATGTATAATCACAATAGAAGAGGATTAAGGGGTGAAAAGAAGAAGAAGAGTTGTGAAGAGAAGGTTTTACAAGCAGAAGAGGAAGAGTGACGAATTTGGAGAAAAGAGGAGGAAGATTAGGGTAACGGACTTTTCCAAACCCTCCCCTTAAGTTATATTTATAAATATCAAAAGTACTAATACTATCAGAATATCAGTCACTCTAGTAAGAGTGAATAAGAAACATAAATCATAAACTAATTACATCAGTGTCATCTTTATCAGATGACTCTTTATTTACCATCATGCCACCATTGTGTGTGTTTATGGGCCTTCTCCATGGTCTGTGGGTTTGAACCCATCTTTCACGCACTTGGACTTGTGAGCCTTCCTTGGTCGTGTGGGCTTAGACCCATCTTCCAATACTCCCCTTCAAGCTGGGGGTGAGAGTGTCATGAACGCCCAGTTTGCTACAAATGGTGTATAGGATCTTCCCGTATAAAAAAAGTAGTCCACCATATCTTCTAACACTCCCCCTCAAACAAATATTTTCTTCCTTCTATTCTCCCCCTCAAGTTGGGAGATAATGTCAATGATCCCATCTTGAAGTCAACAAATATTTTGCAAGTTCAAGTGTTAATCCACGTCTTGTATGATCAAGTAATAGAAGGCTAGTATCAACAACTTCACTAGCTCAAATATTGTAAACCAAGTAACTCAAGCCAAGCCAAATATTTCTAAATTTTCTTGCCTTCATTTTATAGGCAAGGATACCAAATCACATTCTTTGTAATCTTTCAATATACCAACAAAATCTCACAAAATTCATGGATGGAAAAATCTTCTAAATAAGGTAATTTCCTCCTTCAATTGGTGCCTACTTAACAATCAACGAAGACACCTTTCCTTGCCTTTTCTTCCCTCAAATCTTTAGGCAAAACAATCTTTGACAAATAAATGTAGGAAAGTTTCTAAACATAAGATGATCTTCTAAAAATTCTTTCTAGATATTTTTAGTTAAAAAACAAAAAATTTCCAAGGGTAGATCATGAGATGATTTCCTGATATTATGGATCAATAACAGCAACTCAAAAAGAAGCAAAAAATTCGGCTTAAATTCGAATCTTCTCATGCAATGGTATACCAACATGACCTTTCATTCTTCCAATGCAAATATCTCCTTAAATATAGATCAAATTGATATAAAAATTTCTCCTTCTAAAACTAGACTTAAATAGCTTTCAACCAAGTATAAATTCTCTTCGTAAATATATACTTCTTTTGAGATAAATAATCTAATAAATTTTGGATTCTAAAATTTGGCCGAGCTAAGTACTCTTTCTTCTTTGGCTAGCTTGAATATTGACACATCCGAGATTGATATCTCTCTCTAAAATACTCAAAATGAGAATTGGTTGAATAGGTAAGAAAATAGATTGACAAATATTTTTTGATATATAATTATCCATATAAAGTCTCATTCTTGATGGCATAAAATGGCTCAAAAGTTGAAGCTTTCTGCTCCTACACGATTTTTTTTTGTTGTTTTACCTTTTTTGCTTCAGATGTCAATTTTTCTTTCTAAAAAAATTTGATTTCAACAATTCTTTTTGAGTTGGAAACTATAATCACATATATTTCTAATGGTATATAATTTTTTATATGAAAAATAAATAAAGAGAGTGAAACATCCAATGAAATATAAAAAATGAGAAATAAAACTTAAGGAAAAATGACAAACTCCTTTTTCTTCTTCTTCTTCTTCTTCCTCCTTTTCTGCTCCATATTTTTCTCCATCTTCTTCTTCTTTTACATCTTAGATCATTGCCCGTTCTGATACCATGTTGAAACTTAGGATTCCATGATGTATAATCACAATAGAAGAGGATTATGGGTGAGAAGAAGAAAAAGAAGAGTTATGGAGAGAAGGTTTTAGGAGGAGAAGAGGAAGAACGAAGAATTTGGAGAAAATATGAGGAAGATTAGGGTAATGGATTGAACTTTTCTAAACCCTCTCCTTTAAGTTGTATTTATAAATATCAAAAGTACTAATATTACAATAATACCCTTCATCCAAGTAAGAGTAAATAAGAGACATAAATCATAAACTAATTACATTAGTGTCATCTTTATGAGATGAGTCTTCATTACCATCATGTCACCATTGTGTGGGCCTATGGACCTTCTCCTTAGGTAAACCTCAAAGCATTAGCCGATGGTTCTCATTCTCTACATCAATCAAATTCAATGGATCATGTTGCATTAGCCGATGGTTCTCATTCTCATGTTTTTTAAGAAGATCCAATTCAAGCTTCTTCTTCTATATCTCTTCATTCAGCATTGTATGTTCCTAAATTTCCTATTAATCATTTACTTGTTAGTCAAATCTCCAAACAATTAAATTGTTCAAAGACATTTTTTCGTCCATATTTGTCTTTCAAGACCTACATACAAGGACGATGATTGGTGGAGGGTGATAGATGCCATATTCTGACATGAGAACTAGGTTAATTATAATAGAATAACCCTTATAATTGTGTTATAGGTGGTTATTTATCGATTTTCAAATGAAACGTGCATTTATTGAATTTGGCATTAATCATTGTCTATATTGCATATTTTTCTCTCCTGAATTATATTTCATTGCTTTTAGGGTTTATTTCTTCCTGAAATGCTTTTTATGGATTCAATTATGGAATTTCAGGAGAATTTTGATGGAGAAGGAGATATTTACCAAAATGCCCTTAGTGAAAGGGAGGTGATTTTTTAGGGAAAATCGTATTGAAAAGAGGAGGTCGTCAACTGAAACAAGGGAGCATCGACCAAAACAGGGGAGGCCCGAGAGGATTTCCAGCCTTCGTTCGTCGTGCCACTATCGTCCACCACCGTCCGGCAACCAAGAACAGACTCGAGGAGAGCTCGAGAGAGTCTCTGTTGCGGCGAATTCGACAGTGCCAGTTTTAGCTCGCCAGGCCGAGAGGTGACCTGAGAGGGCTCCTCCGGTGCCAATTCCGCATTTTGACCATCATCCGGCATTTATTACCTATTTTCGACCATTCTCGGAGCTATTCCGACTCCGACCGAGACTCGAGAGAGTCGGTTAGAGGACTTCAGCTCTGTTTCGTTCTTCACCGGTCGTCACCTCCGTCCGTGGGTTTCTATCCTTTTTCGCCGGCGTCGTCTCTACCTCCAACCACTCGCTCTTGCAACCCGAAGTCATCAATTTCTGGAAATTGCAGTCGTGAGAACGATCCTTTGCTGCCCCAGTGAGAGGAAGGAGAAGGGGAGTAATCCGTCATTTTGGAATTTAATTTTTCTATAGTTTGAACTTAGGTTTTGAATGTTTATTAAATTTGATTTGAGAATTAATGTTTATCGAATATTTGTTTTTTGGATATTTGATTAAATTAGATAATTAGGGTAGGATTGTAATCTAGGTTGGATTTAGGTATTTTAATTTGATTTCTGTCTTTCACTCTATGCGCCCGAGAGGGGATAGACGCAAGGATTGAGTAATCGGATTCGTGGTTATGTGGCGCTCGAGAGAGGCACGTATCATGGTAAAATCCAGAGTTGACGTTTCATGTTATGCAAGTAGTTAATCAAATGATTGCTTGATAATTTAGGATATAATTAGTGTTTAGTTCAGATTAATTCACCATATTTGGTTAGGCTAGTTGACTGAAGAATACACAAAATTCAGTCCTCCCTGTGGATATGACCCTCGCTTCCCGCTAGATTACATGAACGATTCGTACGCTTGCGAGGTATAAAAGCCGATGTAATTAAATTTCACATCATGTTTTTGGCGCCGTTGCCGGGGAGACACATATTAAGTGTATTTCTTCGTTCTCCATGGTCTTAGGTCAGATTTATTTTTATTTTATCTTATTTTATTTTTTTGCTTTCATAATTTTATCTTGGTGATTTTGTATGGAATTATTTTTATTTCTTCTAGTTAGTTTGTATTTTCAGTAGTGAGTTTGTTAGCTTAATTTGATAGTTCATTTTGTTTCTTTTTGTGTTTTTATGCACGGGTGCCACTCCCTAGGTGAACCATTAGCTCCCTTTGTTGAAGAAGTAGAACATATTTGTAGGAAAACACCAGAAGTCAAGTTAGGAGCTACCATGGCTAATCAGGGTGAACCATTACAGTTACCTGCAGCCAGTGACTGTAGAGCCCTGAGGGATTATTCTATCCCATCCCACTTCACATCACCTTTTTGCATTATATTGCCACCCACTACTGCTGCCAGTTATGAGTTGAAACCGGGTGTGATCCAACTCCTCCCTACATTCTATGGGTTGGAGAAGGAGGACCCTTATTACCACATCAAGGAATTCTTAGATATTTGTGCAACTTTCAAATTCCAGAATTTCTCAAATGACTCTATCCGGTTAAGACTTTTTCCATTTTCACTTAAGGATAAAGCCAAGTCTTGGCTTAATTCCTTAGAGGTGGGCAACATTACTTCATGGGACACATTAGTCACGAAATTTTTGTCCAAGTACTTTCCCATTTAGAGAACTACAACCCTCAGAAGAGAAATCTCCAACTTTATGCAGC
Source organism: Aristolochia californica (assembly GCF_029961685.1). Taxonomy (NCBI): domain Eukaryota; kingdom Viridiplantae; phylum Streptophyta; class Magnoliopsida; order Piperales; family Aristolochiaceae; genus Aristolochia; species Aristolochia californica. The sequence continues at coordinate 1,735,771 of NW_027182268.1, forward strand.
ATGAGGGTGGACACTTTTATGAGGCTTGGGAGAAATGAAAGGATTTGATCCGTAGGTGTCCTCATCATGGGTTTGAGAAATGGCATTTAGTGTAATACTTTTATCAAGGTCTTACACCCCAGGTTAGATCCATGGTAGATGCAACGAGTGGTGGGAGTTTGATGGGTAAGAGTGCTAGTGAGGCGTGGGACTTCTTTGAAACGTTGAGTGATCAATCTCAGCAATGGGGTTCGTCATTTAATGTTGATAGGAGATCCCACGAAGCCAAAAGAGGGGGTCTCTACGAGGTTAGTGAAACACCCATGCTCATGGCCAGGATTGAGGGGTTGACTAGAAAAATTGATGCCTTTATGGTGTCCAAGAGTTCACCTGCTCCTAACCCATCTACTTTCTGTGCCATATGCTCTGGTTCATCTCATCCCACACAAATGTGTCCATCTAGTTCATCTTACCCGGAGCTCATTGAGAACTTGAATGCAGTCCAGAATTTTCATAGACCAAATCAGAACGATCCTTTTTCGGAAACATATAATCCGGGTTGGGCTAGGCACCCAAATTTCTCATGGTCCAAGGGCCCACAGGTTGGGGGTCCTCCAGGGTTTACTCAACCCCAAGCTCCGCACCCACACTTCACTCAACAACCATTGATTCCACAAAAACCTTCACTTGAGGATACACTTCAATTATTCATGTAGAATACATAGTCCTCCATTGCTAAACTTGAAATGCAAGTGAGTCAGTTGGCCAACCACATGAGTGAACAGGCACAAAATAGACTCCCGAGTCAAACCATTCCTAACCCCAAAAGCACACATGAGAGTGGGTCGAGTTCCAATCCCCACCACGAGCAAGCCAAAGCCATAACCACCCTTAGGAGTGGTCGTGAGTTGAACAATGGGGTAGGGACCACTAAGTCTAAGGAGTCAAAGGATGACAATGGGGATACATCATTGAGTGAAGAACCTCCAAGTTCTCCACCAACAGCCAAGCAGATCCCTAACCAAGTCCCACCAGCTCCTTATCCGCAGAGGTTATCGGGCCCACCTAGGAAAGGAGATAGCATGCATGAAACGTTGGAACTGTTTAGTTAGGTTCACATTAACATTCCACTTCTTAATGCTATTAGGCAAGTCCCTGCCTGTGCCCGATTTTTGAAAGACCTTTGTACAAAGAAGAGAAAACATGTTAACAAAAAGGTCTTTCTTACTGAGAATGTAAGCTCAATTCTGAAGCACAACACTCCTCCTAAAGTTAAAGATCCTGGATGTCCCACAATTTCATGTGTCATTGGTGAACATACCATCCAGAGAGCTCTTCTTGACTTAGGGGCAAGTGTGAATTTGCTTCCTTTCTTTGTGTACCAGCAATTAGGTTTGGGGGAATTGAAGCCTACTCCCATCACACTTCAACTAGCTGACCGTTCTGTCAAGATACCACGAGGAATAGTTGAAGATGTTTTGATAAAAGTGGATAAATTTCTGTTCCTGGTTGATTTCATTGTTCTTGATACAGAACCAGTAGTCAATGTGACCAACCAAATTCCTGTCATCCTAGGACGTCCTTTCTTAGCCACATCTAATGCTATCATTCATTGTAAAAGTGGTGAGTTGGAGTTGTCTTTTGGAAATTTTAAGGTCTCGTTGAATGTGTTTAATGCCGGGCACCACCCACTTGAGTTTGATGATCTGAGTCCTGCATTTAAGATAGAGATTGTTATGCTTGATGACAAATCCACTCTCGAATCTTTTGAGTCTTGCATAACATCTTTAGACATGGACTATTTTGATGAGGAAACATATTTCCGAGAGGTTGACTCTTTACTCAGTTCTGTACCTCTGTTGGAGGAAGCTTATGAGGTTGTCACAACTGATCATCCACAGAATCTTCATCTTGACTTGGACAAACCTCTTGAAACTTCCAAGCTAGATCTTAAACCACTTCCTCCCACGTTGAAGTATGCGTTCTTGGGGCCCATGAACTCATTGCCAGTCATTATTTCCTCTGATTTGAGTACTGAGCAGGAGGAACAATTGACTGAAGTTTTACAAGCACACAGAGAGGCATTGGGGTGGACTCTTGATGCCTTAAAAGGGATTAGCCCCTCCATATGCATGCATCGTATTCATTTGGAGGAGGGGACTAAAGCCTCACGTGAGATGCAATGTAGGTTAAATCCTCATATGCTGGAGGTTGTGAGAGAAGAAGTCATCAGGTTGCTTGTGACAGGAATCATATACCCTATTTCTGATAGCACCTGGGTAAGTCCAATTCAAGTTGTCCCTAAGAAAGGGGGGATAACGATAATGAAAAATGAGAGTGGTGAATTGATTCCCACAAGAACTACCACCAAGTGGCGTGTCTGCATTGACTATAGAAAACTTAATTCCACCACTAGGAAGGATCACTTCCCACTACCTTTCATTGATCAGGTGCTAGAGCGATTGGCTGACCACAATTTTTATTGCTTCTTAGATGGATACTCCGGCTACAATCAAATTCCCATTGCTCCAGAAGACCAGGAAAAGACCACATCCACGTGTCCGTTTGGCACTTATGCTTACAGACGCATGCCTTTTGGTTTATGTAATGCGCCCGCCACTTTCCAATGGTGCATGATGAGTATCTTTTCTGACATGATTGGTGACTTTTTAGAGGTTTTTATGGATGACTTTTCTGTGTTTGGCTCTAGTTTTGATACATGTCTGCACAATCTTTCACTCGTATTGTCCTGTTGCATTAAGTCCAATTTAGTATTGAATTGGGAGAAATGCCACTTCATGGTAAAAAAAGGAATTATTTTAGGACATGTAGTGTCTGAGCGGGGTGTAGAAGTGGACAAAGCCAAGGTTGACCTAATTGCCAATCTATCACCACCTACTTCTGTGAAGGGGGTACGATCTTTCCTTGGCCATGTTGGGTTCTATAGGCGCTTCATTAAGGACTTTAGCAAAATTTCTCGTCCTTTGACGAATTTGCTTGCTCAAGATGTTGCTTTTCCCTTTGATGATACCTGTATTCATGCTTTTGAGACATTGTAGAAATGTTTGTCCACTGCACCCATTGTCCAACCCCCTACTTGGTCTTTGCCTTTTGAGTTGATGTGTGATGCCTCTGATTATGCATTGGGGGCTGTTTTGGGGCAAAAGACGGATAAAATTCTGTGTCATTCAGTATGCTAGCCGCACTCTTCATGATGCTCAATTGAATTACACTACCACTGAGAAGGAGTTGCTAGCTGTTGTGTTAGTCTTGAACAAATTCAGATCATATCTGTTAGGGTCAAAGGTTATAGTGTTCACTGATCATTCTGCTTTAAAGTACTTATTATCCATCAAGGACACTAAACCTCACTTGATTAGATGGATCTTGCAATTGCAAGAATTTGACCTTGAGATTCAAGATAAGAAGGGTTGTGAGAATGTTGTTGTTGATCATCTATCTAGGATCTATGTAGCACCTCAGGAAGGATTCCTTCCTTTAAATGATTCCTTCCCTGATGAATAACTTCTCCAATTATCCTAGTTGCCTTAGTTTCCTGACATAGTCAACTATCTTGTAACTCATAAGATTCCTGATTATTGGAGTAAACAAGATCGGTTGAAATTCTTTTCCCAAGTCAAACATTTTTTTTGGGATGACCCTTATTTGTTCAAGGTGTGTCCTGACCAAGTCATTAGGCGTTGTGTACCTGAGCAAGACTTTGCCAATATTCTTGAATTTTGTCATTCCCACGCATGTGGTGGACATTTTGGTGCTAGAAAGACTGCGGCTAAAGTCTTGCAATGTGGTTTCTATTGGCCTTCATTATTTAGAGATGCCCATGAGTTTTGTCGGGTGTGTGATAGATGCCAACGGACTGGTTCTTTGTCTAGGAAGAACATGATGCCTCTTAACCCCATTCTTATTGTTGAATTGTTTGATGTGTGGGGTATTGACTTCATGGGTCCTTTTCCTGTCTCGTTCGGCTATCAATACATCCTTGTTGCTGTTAAATATGTCTCTAGATGGATTGAAGCTATTGCATGTAAGACAAATGATCACAAAGTGGTGGTAAAGTTTTTAAAAGAAAACATCTTTAATCGGTTTGGTACCCCGAGAGCAATCATCAGTGATGGGGGATCTCATTTTTGGAACAGAGCATTTGAGACCTTATTGAAAAAATACTCCATCACTCATTGGGTGTCCACTTCGTACCACCCGCAAACTTGTGGTCAAGTGGAAATCTCTAATAGGGAGATCAAACGGATTTTGGAGAAGTCGGTTCGCTTTGATAGGAAAGATTGGTCCACTCGATTGGACGATGCTTTATGGGCCTATCGAACCGCTTATAAGACTCCTATTGGGATGTCTCCATTTCGCCTAGTGTTCGGCAAAACATGTCATCTACCTGTTGAGCTTGAGCATAGAGCTTATTGGGCCATTAAGGCTTTGAATTTTGATTTGACTCAAGCGGGTGAGGAGAGGAAATTACAATTGAATGAGTTGGAGGAGATACATCATGATGCTTATGAGAATGCCAAACTGTATAAAGAGCGAACAAAGCTTTTACATGATAAATCTATTTTTCGCAAGTCTTTTACTGTTGGGCAGAATGTTTTACTTTATAACTCACGATTGCATTTGTTTCCAGGGAAGCTAAGATCCAGGTGGTCCGATCCATTTGAAGTTACACAGGTGTTTCCTCATGGCGCTCTTGAGATCCGCAATCACGGAGACGGGTCGGTCTTCAAAGTTAACTGTCAGAGGTTCAAACCGTATCTTGAGAATGTCCCCACACCGGAGGATGTGATGGTGATTTTCTTGGAGGAACATGTCCTTTCATCTTGACTGCGTTAGAGTCTTGCTGACGACTAAAAACTTAGCACATTGTGGGCAATCCCCACGTTTCTATCCCTTTGTACATTACAGTTTTATTTTTGGTTTATTCATCCTTATTGGGATAACCTTTGGTGTACTCTGGTCTTGATTGATTGGAGGTCCCCCGGTGATGCCAGCCTCGTCATGGACTCGGGGTACTCTCTTGCCGGCTGAGAGCATAAATGGTTCCGGTAGTCGATGACCAGACTTTTGGTCCCTAGTTTGAGAGGTCTGTACTCAAACAACCGTTCTAGGATTGACCAGTTCAATCCTGAAGTATTGAATGAAAACCTTATGGTGAGTAACTTAAGGACTTGTATTCAGTGCGTGATTCCTGCTGCCTTCAGTGGCCAGTCACACGGAGATTTCTTCAAAGTGTGATGTGGGATAGCGGTTTCATCTACAGATGATTACCTACGGGTACGACTGATACGAGTAAACCTTCTTCGAGGGAGACTATGTATCATTCCTGGGGGTCTTTATTGACTTTTCGGTATTATTGTTGATAACCAAACACATATGGTCCCACCTATGGATTTAGGAGCCCTGAGGGAGCTTAACCCTTACTCCACTGGAGTATAACTAGCTAAGCTGTTATTCCTTTTCGTAGTCGTTCTAGTGTTTTAACTTTTCCCCATTGAGGACAATGTCAGGTTTAGGTTTGGGGGGGGGAGGGGAAACGACTCTTTTATGTCTTAGCAATAATTTTCTTTTGATTTTTGTTCGTGGTTTTAAAATTACTCCTCTTAGTATGTGGTTAACGTTAGTAGAGTTAAAATAATTTGCTCAAATGTGTTTCAAATTTTTTCGTAAAATTGTATAGAATATGCCTATTAGAAATCTGGTATCATTTGTTGTGATCCATGAGAATTCAGTGGGATAACTTACTATTGCATTAGACTTGGAACTTAGCTGCAAAAGAGAACATGTAAATCTAGTGTTGATCTATGTTAGTCTGAATAGTCTTGTATGCTTGTTTGAACTCATTCCTTTTTATACCTCAGTGAAATTCCTTGTTGTAATGTATGAATGCAAATGGAAATGCTCTTGCTTGCAAAAGACAGATAACTTCAGAAACAGCCTGGGCAAACCCAAGGACATGCACCGGAACAGTCGGTTACTTAAAAATAAGTGCATGTGCAGTGAAGACGAATACAAAATGGTGGTAATACCAAAAGTATTCAGTGAAACAAAAATTACATTGGTAATAGCAAAAGTGCGCTAGTAATAGCGTAAAATGGGTTTAAATCTGGAAGCAATGAGTTTCCTTAACTTTGATGATGAATTGTATTTTGAAAGAAGTTGCAGGTCAAGATTGAATTGGTATATTTCTTTTGTGAGATTGTCAGACAACAGGCTTACTCTACTATTTTCTCTTAATTGTGATGTGACCAGGATTTTATTGTTATTTGTTGCCTCTTTGTTCTGTTGAAGTAATTGCTTATGGGTCACATTGGTTCAGGTGGAGTAACAATGAGTGTATTTGGATTGATAATGTGCTATATTTTACACAAGTTTTTAAATTGCACAGGATCTTATATGATTTTCAGATATTTTACGATACTAAGTGTTAGTCATATGCTAATGAGGAGTAAATTTTCTTCAGTTTTCTTTTTATATTATTGATTTAGATGAATTTTGTGGGTAAATTCCATGCAAACCCTCACGAGACATAACTCGTCCACTACTGCAAAGTAGGGGTTTAACGGCTTGTAGCATGCGCTAAATGCAATCGTGCTCCCTACGAAAGTGGCATTTTGTTTTCCTACGCTTAATTTTGGTTCGATTATTGTTTTGCTAAGGACTAACAAAGATTTAGGTTTGGGGTGTGATAGATGTCATATTTTGACATGAGAACTAGGTTAATTATAATAGAATAACCCTTATAATTGTGTTATAGGTGGTTATTTATCGGTTTTCAAATGAAACATGCATTTATTGAATTTGGCATTAATCACTGTCTATATTGCATATTTTTCTCTCCTGAATTATATTTCATTGCTTTTAGGATTTATTTCTTCCTGAAATGCTTTTTATGGATTCAATTATGGAATTTCAGGAGAATTTTGGTGGAGAATGAGATATTTACCAAAATGCCCTTAGTGTGAAAGGGAGGTGATTTTTTTGGGCAAATCGTATTAAAACAAGGATGTCGTCGACTGAAACAGGGGAGCGTCGACCGAAAAAGGGGACCGTTGACCGAAACAGGGGAGGCCCGAGAGGATTTCCAGCCTTCGTTCGCCGCGCCATCGTTGTCCACCACCGTCCGGCAACCGAGAACAGACCCGAGGAGAGCTCGAGAGAGTCTCCGTCGCGGCGAGTTCGACAGTGCCAATTTTTGCTCGCCAAGCCAAGAGGTGACCCGAGAGGGCTCCTTCGGTGCCAATTCTGCATTCCGACCATCCTCCGGCATTGATTACCTATTTTTGACCATTCCCGGAGCTATTCCGACTCCAACCGAGACTCCAGAGAGCCAGTTAGAGGACTTCAGCTCCGTTTTGTTCTTCGCCGGTCGTCACCTCCGTCCGTGGGTTTCTATCCTTCTTCGCCGACGTCGTCTCTACCTCCGGCCACTCGCTCTTGCAACCCGAAGCCATCAATTTCTGGAAATTGCAGTCGTGAGAACGATCCTTTGCTGCCCGAGCGAGAGGAAGGAAAAGGGGAGTAATCCATCATTTTGGAATTTAATTTTCCTATAGTTTGAACTTAGGTTTTGAATGTTTATTAAATTTGATTTGAGAATTAATGTTTATCGAATATTTGTTTTCCGGATATTTGATTAAATTAGATAATTAGGGTAGGATTGTAATCTAGGTTGGATTTTGGTATTTTAATCTGATTTCTGTCTTTCACTCTATGCACCTGAGAGGGGATAGACATAAGAATTCAATAATCGGATTCGTGGTTACGTGGCGCTCGAGAGAGGCACGTATCACGATAAAATCCAGAGTTGACATTTCCTGTTGTGCAAGTAGTTAATCAAATGATTGCTTGATAATTTAGGATATAATTATTGTTTATTTCAGATTAATTCATCATATTTGGTTAGGCTAGTTGACTGAAGAATACACAAAATTCAGTCTTCCCTATGGATATGACCCTCGCTTCCCGCTAGATTACATGAACGATTCGTATGCTTGCGAGGTATAAAAGCCGGTGTAATTAAATTTCACATCAGAGGGCCTGAGAGGGGATGGTTTGAACTACTTGGCTTATCCTTTATCTACTTGCATGACTATGAGTATATCTACTACTATTATGGATTGGCTTGTTTGGTTGGGTCACCGTTGTTTAGACAAGCCAAGAGCTATAGTTCCATTGAATGAACATAAAAATTGTCACCTACTAGACGCAATTTAATCATGAATATTTCACATAAAAATATCAAAACATTTTTTGAGTGATGTTGTTTTAACAACTTGCTATCCAATTAATAGAATGCCATCTTCAACACTTCAAGATCGAGTTCCATTTTCCTTTATCCATCTCGGTCTTTGTTTTCTTTGGCACCCAAAGTCTTTGGTTGTACCTATTTTGTCCATGAACTAAGTCCTCTCACAAATACATTCCCTCCAAGTTCAACCAACTGTGCATTTTTGGTTTATTCTCAAGTTCAAAAAGGAAACAAATGTTTTATCCCATGAAACATAAAGTGTATGTCTCTACATATGTTACCTTATTTGAGCCTATGCCATATTTTTCTGATGTTGATATTAGAGGGACTAATACAGCTAGTACTCCAATGCCCACTATGGCCCCCTGTGCATGAAGAAGAAGGATTTGTGCCACCACATGATGATCAGCCTTCTCCCTAGAGTGTGTCTCACTCTTCACCTTCATTGCGCTCCGACTTAAGTCAATCTATTCCATCTCCTATTATCTTTGATCTTCATTTATTCATTGCTCCTTAGAAAGGAGTCATCTTTTACTGAACACCCTATATGGAAATATGTACCATTCGATCATTTTGTCTCTTTCATTTCTTAATAGTTCCCTATTATTATCATTTGTTCCTATACCTTAGTCACATGTGGAAGCTCTAACACCACCACAGTGGAAGACTACAATGGAATATGAAATCAATGATCTTATCTCCATACAGACATAAGTGTTAGTAGGATGTTAGTGCATGTATATGGAATTAAGTATCATACAGATGGATCACTTGATTGATACAAGACCAGATTGGTAGTAAAGAAGTAAACCCAGATATAAGGAGTGGATTACTTCGAAACCTCCTCTCCAATGGCTAACTTGATTTCATTTCATTTTTTGTCGTCTTTATCTTTGCTTGTTTACTACAATATTCTATTGAAATTAGCCACATATCATAGCCGACATGCAAAGTAAAAAACTTTGCTTGTTTACTACAATATTCTATTGAAAGTAGCCACATATCAGAACCGACACGCAATGTAAAAATCTTTGCTTGTTTATTACAAGATTCTATTGAAATTAGCCACATATCAGAGCCGACATGCAAAGATGGCCCTGTCACCAGACAACAGGTCGCTCTGGAGCAAGGTGGTACCCGGGTTCCAATGGCCATGTGCTTTGCTGAAACACACGAAGGCACTGCATTTGCAGACTTAGGAAGTGACCTTTCTTTCTCCGATCTTTAAGCTGACAAGACGTTCTCATCTTATTATCCCTATAATATTCTGAAATGCTTCAATCATTGTCGTATATTATATACTTTAATACTTTAGCAACACATTTCATTACTGTTTAATGGATGGATAAACCTAGAAGAATCCATCCAAGTCATGATTAAGTGATCAAAGCGATGAAACCAGACAATAAGTGGATGGCATCATTGGGCCTCACAAATTAATCCATATCAACAAAGCAGCCTCAAAGCCATGAACATATGATTACAGTACCATTCCATTGATATGGTAAAAGCGGTAGAAAGGAAAGATAGAACAGGATCAACCGAAAATACATTAGCCAAAGGGAACTTAGTAGTCGGTGCTGGGCAATTGCTCATGGGAGTGGCTGATGAAGAAGAACTCGTAGACAAGGCCAGCGAGGCCGCCGCCGATGAGTGGACCAGCCCAGTACACCCAGTGGTGAGTCCAGCTCCAGCTAACAAGGGCAGGTCCGAAGGAGACGGCGGGGTTCATTGAAGCACCATCAAAGGCCCCGCCGGCCAAGATGTTGGCACCCACAATGAAACCGATAGCGATGGGTGCAATCGTGCCGAGGGTACCCTTCTTGGGGTCGAGGGCGGTGGCGTAGACGGTGTAGACGAGGCCGAACGTCATAACGATCTCGAAGACGAAGGCGTTCCACACGCCAACGCCGGAAGAGAGGGAGAAGGCAGTGGTGATCATGCCACCAGTGGTGAATTTGAGGAGGAGACACGCGATGGTGGAACCGAGGAGCTGGGCTATCCAGTAGAGGATCCCACGGAGGAGGGTGATGTTTCCTCCCACGAAGGCGCCAAAGGTAACGGCCGGGTTGACATGGCCGCCGGAGATGTTAGCTGCCACCGAGACGGCGACGAAAAGACCAAATGCGTGGGCCAGCGATGCAAGTACCAGACCAGCAGGGGTATTGGCACTTCCGGCTGTCAATTTCGCTGCATAAAGCAGAAGAGACCATAATTAATTATATACTAGAGAAGGAAAATAATCATAAATTAGAGTAGTTTTTTTCTGGTTTAAATTGGAAGGAAAAGAAAAAGAGTGAAGCGATCTTACTGAAGGCCATGCCGGAGCCCTGACCGGCAAAGACGAAGATGAGAGTAGAAATAAACTCGGCGAGAGCGGCCTTGAGCGCATCTGGGTGCGCCGCCTCCTCGGGCCTTCCGACGGCAATTCTGGAGAAAGGCATTTTCTTCTCTTCGTAGACACTAACGCATAGGACAAACTGATCTCCTCCTTACACTACGAGGCTTCTTGGGGCAGGGATGATCACTTATACTAGGAGTATGAAGAAACTTGACCGGGAGCAGCCCGTTTCCGGTTCTGAAAATTTATAAAATAGGTACCTGATCGCTCCGCAAATGGCTGCCTGGGGCGTCCCTGAGCAAGAGTGTTCGCGGCTTTGCGCGGCAGCTGGGGGCGGCGCCGTAAGGAATCTATGGATAGCGGTCGCTCTCCATCTAATCACAGACACGTGTCCGTCTCTTTCTTTTACACGTTTTTAAAATCTGGGCCGGGTGATCGTAGCGAAGATGCTGACGTGACCCTCCAAAGGCTGTTCGTCCGTTCGCAAGCCTCTGGAAAGCGCTAATGGATTATTTCCTTTAGTTAATCCTTCTTCGTCTTCTTCTTCGTCTTCTAGTTTTTTCCTACGATTCCAAATAGTTTAACGGATGAGGATAAGGTATTCAATCAGGTAGCCTCTCACTCTGAGGTCAGAAAATAATTTGCTGGAGATTATTATTCTCTCCTTGAGGTTAGAAGTTAACCCTGATTTGAACGAGCCGGGAACCTCACTGATCATCGGAAACTGAAGGGAAAATGGGAAGTTTGGCCAGTAAATTTTGCTGGAAGGGAAGAAACGGAAGGAGAAATCATAGGAGAGGGGAAAGTGGATGGATTTCCGATAAGGGAAAGAAAGAAAAAGGAACGACACGTGATCCCAGCCCTGGCTCTTGGATTGCTTGAATTTGACAGCTCAGGAAAATCCACTAAGCTCGTAAGGGTGGGTCCTGCCACGTGATATCTGCTTCTGGGCTCACAAAAACAGTAGTCACTTTCATCTCTTTGAAATTCTGAAAATGAAATCAGGAGCATATATTCTCCGGGTAAAGTGAGAGGAACAGGAAGAAGAAAGACGAAAAGGAGAGCGGAGGAGCTTCTCTTCTCTGTTTGGACGAATGCAGTGTGGGATGTGACTCCCGAGCGACATGGCCCATGGGAGATGAGGTTGTTGGCTTACGGCTAGGAAACGAAGGCGATGATTCTATTCGAGTTTTACAGGGGTTCGCGGAGCGATTGGCAACTTCACCATTGTCAGTTTTTGTGCCCTTGGTTCATCAATGAGGACCAGAAGAATTCGCTTGCTCAAAGCCCATACAATCCCAAAGACTTCAAATATGTGAAACACTCTTGACCAATCTCTAAGAAAACAAATACATGTCTTCATGGCAAAATCATGCACAAAACATATGAAGTAATTGAACCCAAATTCATTTTGGAAGTCGACACATGCCAAACATCAAAATAAACAATACCTAGTGGAGTACTTCAATTGACCAGACTTAAATACACCTAGGAGTGGAAGAAAACAACCACCACATTTTTGTTTTTCTTTTTGAGTATGAAGTATGTCCAAGACAAAGAAGTCACTGATATAGAAAAACTCTTGAATGTTGACAGCCAAAAAACCACACCGTCCAAGAAACATTTTCTTCATGCCCTACGCCAAACATCCTGAAAGACGTAAAGATGGGGTAAAGGTTTAAAAAAAACAAAAATAGTGACTTTGTAAGTAAATCAAGAACAAACTTAAGAGAAATGTAGGAAAGAATTCTACAAAAGATAAGACAACCTTCACTTATTACAAATGAAGAAGATCCATCACTAAACATAACAGAACAATGAGATTTAGATTTGTAAAGGCAAGCAAAAAATTTCCTAATGGTAGAAGCACCAAAGTCACTAACCTATTAGTTAAACTGTGGACATCATTTTAAAAAAAAAAAAAAAAACAGTTAAATTGGGAAGCTTAAAGAGCAAAAGTACCTGAATAAGCAATGTGGTAATAGCTAAGTAGCAACCTGAAATCATGTTTGTTGTTGGTACACCTGCATAACTTATTGTTTCAAATATTCCTCATGAGTAAAAGGGTAGTGCTCGCTAGTGAAAAATGGTCCACCTTCAAGGATTTACCCAAGCTGCCCTGCCAAAGTCATCCTAAAACTTGTTAAAATTACTATTAGTACACCCACAAGAAGCACATTGTCCTCCGCCACAACCTCTACTATAGCCTCCCCTTTTTCTACGTGAAAAGTTACCTGGAATGTACATGTACTTGAAAACATTCCATATTCCTTTAGCAATTTCTTGGAAAGTAAAACTAGAACTACCTTGTAGTTCCATACTATTTCATGATCAAGACAACCAAAATAGTTTTCTGACACCTGTTCTTTTGTTAGACTTTTGAGTCTCTGGAGGATCACCCACAATATATTTCAGTTTCTTTGCACTCGCAAACAAAAAATTTTCACCATTCAATTTAACAGTTAACATTCAAAAAAGTTTCAACTTGTAGTTCAGAATTGTCCTTACAATTAAATGCTCAATCTTCGGGCCAGGGAAAGGGGAAACAACTCATTACTGTCAGCCATTACTTCCAATAAAAGTAGATACACCCCAGCATTATATCAATCGATAGCTGCTCTTTAACCAAAGAATAACAAGAGCACACCTTAAAACAATAGAAGTTGTCTTTCCAACACAAAACAACACCCTATTATCTAAAAACTTTTAAGGAGGGTAAATTATCAAACACTAACCCTCTCAAAGCCTGCACTTCAACTTTAATTCTCTTTAGGAGATTGAAAAGAGGGACAGCACATACCAGGTATTAGAAACTGACTCAACTTCATAGTGAAGAGTTTGAAACACCATAAAGCTAGTTTACCAACACGTAGTAGGAAAAAAACAATCAAAGGGACGTGGCTTTAAGCAGGAAAAAGAATAGAAAATCAACAGTTACACTGCATGTAACCCAAAATAGAGAGAGAGAAGAAGAAGAAAAAACGAAGAAAATTAGTGAAAGGACTTGGACAGATTAATTGTTGCTCTGATACCATGCAAACTTCGAAACAGGAAGCAAAAATTTACATATAAATATATATGTATGTATATTTTCTGTAGCTAAGAGTGTTGTATAGTCAGAATTTCAACACTAAACTGTCAACCTCCAGTAGCCTTTATTAATATAATCCTTCTATAATTTAAACTAAAAATACAAGTATATTCCACTATTTATATTCAAACTTTCCCACAGTGTACTCAAAACACATAATTCATCACTTTCAAAAAAATAAAAAATAAACACAATTCAACAATTACCTTCAAAACCCAAAAAGACTCCCACAACTAGATATGCCTGCCATTTAGAGACTGATGGAGTTGAACCTGCACAAAATCAAAGTTTATTACAAGATTCATCACATGCAGAAACAGTATACCATCAACTATTTGTAACTGCAAAATGTACCCAATGTTGCTAGTGCCATCAACAGCTCACCAGCAGGTCATCAACCTGAATAAGCAGCATCAACATGTGTAAATTGAATAAATAACATCCACTCAGCATATGCAAATCTGGTCAAGAAATAAATGCAACTTTCAATCAAATTTAGTTAAACTAAGCAGAAAAACTTGTGGTATTTGGCTCCGCTCCTACTGGAGCACATTACACATAAATCAGCTCTTTGCGATCTGTTTCTTGCAGATTACTCCCACAGTGCAGGTACAGCTAAATATCCAAAGCATGCTAGATCTTTAATGATTCACGCAAGAGGGCCATAACACAGGTCAAGCAACTGCACTGCTGACTCAAAGAGCCATCATATAGCTTTACAACGTACTCAATACAGTGTTTTAGGGAGACAAGACTTGCATAGGGTTCAAGACCAACCATGACATGCATTCATAGTATCCCATGTGCATTAACAGAAAGCATTACTCCACAATGTCAAATCTTGCTACAGATCCAATCTTCACGAGATCAGGCAGAGATGTGCACTGGTAGTAACCCAAGTGCATCAACAGAATCCAGTCTCCACCATACTACTGAATCTCATGACATCATAAGAACCTGGATCCATAAACCAGCGATCATAATACTTCCAAGTGAAGAAGACCACCAGGGATCATAATTATTTCTTGGTTCATGTTCCTTTTTTTGAGAAAGTCTTGGTTCATGTTCTTAGAGAAGGCCTCTGTGTTGGTTGGCCTTTATGTAATTTGTTTTTGTACCTCTCACTTTCCATGATGGATTTCTCATTATATTCAAAATAAAAAATAAAAAAAATAAAAGACCACCAGGGAACTAACATAGAACAAAGAAGCATCAATATGTACTAACAAATTCGTAAGCAAAAGAAATATTCAATCAAGGAGAGCATCTTGGAACCAATTACTTGAATTGGATATTATATCAGCAAAATGTAATAGGGATAAAGAGATTGACAGATAAGACTGATAAATGGGCTCTAATCACAGAGATAAAATTAGACAGAATAAGGAAAAATAGATACTCAAAACTGAAAATATACAACATCCTCTAGAATGGACTCTTGGAGATTATTAAGAGGCTTCCTCTTTTATAACTATGCTGTGTTTATAATTTTTATAACCTTATAAATTAAGTAGATAAAATAAAGACAATGAATAAATTTAAAATTTATTAAAATAAATATAAAAGCGGAAAATTGAGAAGAAAAAAGAGTGAGAGAATGAGAAAGAGAGAAAAAGTGCAGCAAAAAACCAGCACTCATCAAGGTCTGAGATCGACCTCCCTTCTATTACATAATCACTTTAGTGAAAACTGATGAAAAGTACATAAATATCCCACACACACAGCTCTATAACTCCCTAATTACATCTCAGGATAAAGTAAAAATTGAACTACTTAACTTTTATATTGAGACGAGCTTACTGCTAACCTAGAAAGACAATCTAACAAGTGTATAATAACTAAAATGAGCTTCTTCATATATTCTAACATTTCCCCTCAAGCTAGAGTGCATATATCAACACGACCCAACTTTATAAACTTCTCAAATTCACACTTTCCTAGAACCTCAACAAAAATGCCACCAAGCTGATAAAAATTTAAAATATGGAGTGAGCATTGCACTACTCATCAGCATCACGAATGAAATGACATCCAACCTCAACATGGTTGGTTTTTTCATGAAACATTTGGTTGCAAGCAATGAAAATGACAACTTGGTAATCACCATGAATCACCATAGCACCTTTGGTGTGGAAGCTTAGCTCCTACAAAACAGATCTTACCCATAGAAGTGCACTAACTATATAAGTCATTGCTCGGTATTTTACTTTAGCACTAGAATGCGCACAACATTTTGTTTCTTGTTTTTCTAGCTAATCAAATTCCTTTTAATAAATAAACAATAACGAGAGGTAGATTTTTTGTCCAAATTGAACTTTGCATAATCAACATTACAATATCCCTCAATCTGCAAATGACCGAGTGAATCATTGCCCCATGCTCCCTGCAAATATCTCAATATTCTATGTGTAGCCTCTAAATGAATATTTGTTAGATGCTCTATGAACTAACTGATTACACTTGCAACAAATGAAATGTCAAGCCGGGTAATTGAGGCATAAATAAATTTGCCAACCAACCTTTGATATATGGTCTTACCTTCACATCATCAGAACATCCCTCAATCTACAAATGACTGAATGACTCATACATAAACCATTGCCCCATGCTTCCTTTAGATATCGCAATATTCTATGAACTGCCTCTAAATGAATCTTTCTTAGATGCTCCATGAACTACTGACCACACTTACAACAAATGAGATATCAAGTTGAGTAATTGAGGCATAAATAAGTTTATCCACTAACCTTCTATTCATGGTCTTATCTTTAAATTCAACACAATCATCATTACAAAGATTATAGTTCACTTCCATAGGTGTCTCAACAGGCTTTACTCCGAACAAACCATACTCCTATAGCATATATGTGACATATGTCAAAACAATCCTAACTTACTTTTGGGCACCTCAATCCCAAGAAAATATTTGAGGGATCTCATATCCTTGGTTAGAAAATGTTTTGCAAGATGTTCTTTCACCTCTTGAATATCCCTTGCATCGTTTCCAAATAGTATTATGTAATTTATATACACAATCAACACCACAATTCCAAAACCAAGGACATAATCACTTCACTATATTTTGAAACCATGCTCTCAGGCTCCTACATGAGGCCATACATCACCTTGTTCAACCAACATACTTTCCACAGTCTCCCCTGAAAAACATACCTAGGAGATTGTTCCATAATCACTTCTTCCAAATCCCCAAGAAAAAATGATTTTTTATGTCTAATTGAAACAATGGCACAGCCCTTGGTATCAGCATATAAAACAAATGCAGATAAATGTTTTAAAGAGTGTGAATGATCGCAAAACTATGATCCCAAAAAGGCCTTTTCATGACAATATTTCAGGAGTCTCATTGCCAGACAAAATAATATCGTCCACATCTACAAGAAAAACTATGATCCCGGAAGGCCTTTTCATGAAAAACAGTGAACGATCACAGTGGCTCCTAGAACAACCTATAGACATCAATACTTAGCTAAAATTTTCAAACCAAACATGAGGGCTTTGTTTCAGCCCATAGATTGTTTTTTTGAGTCTACATACCTTGTGCATAAGGCCAACCTGTAGACCTCTTTTTCTAGATCTCCATATAGAAAGACATTCTTTATGTCTAACTGGCATAAGGGTCAACCCTAAGTAACAGCAATAGACACCATAATACATACCAAAGATAATCGATCAATTGGAAAAAAAGTTTCAAACACATCTACACCATAAGTTTGTGTATATCCTTTGGCCACCAAACGAACTTTGTACCTTTCAACTAAGCCATCAGCCCTATACTTGACTGCATACGCCCATCTACAGCCAACCACTACAGCACCTGAAGGTAACTCACATAACTGCCAAGTTCCTGGCTCTAATAGAGCAGCCATCTCAGCATCCATGACTTTCTTCCACTATGGAGAGGACATAGCATCCTGCACTGAAGAAGTGCAATCAGAGATAGACAATGCGAACTTTCTGTAGTTGTCAAACAAAATGATCACTTGATGCAAAATAAGACAACGGATGGTGAGTACCCTTTTGAATACCTTTCTTTAAAGCAATGGGTAAGTGCAAATCACTCACCTTAGGATCCGAAGACGAAGATGAGTCATGGTTCTGCATGGGAGAGAAGGTCGTTGGCTGAGAGGGATGCACCTGTTGACACCGATATACCTACAAGGGCTTCTCAACAATGGAATCCTGCGTAGGTCCAAGACAACCATCCACCGACAAAGGAATAACTGACTCATAAACTGGAGAAGAAGATGGTACATCAATGGAAGTAGTAGACTCAAAGAAGGGAGTATCCTAAAAAAAGGAGACATCTGCGGCTACAAATGTTTTTCTAGTAGATGGACAAAAACACTTGTATCCCTTTTGTGTACAAGAATACCCAAGAAAGATACTTAATTGCACAAGGAGATAACTTATCTTTGGATGATCCCATAACATGAGTAAAACAAACACATCCAACAACACGAGGAGAAACTGAGAACAATGGAGCTGAAGGCAACAAAAATCTGAATGAGAATTTTACCTTCAAGGATAGATGAAGGCATCCTATTGATCAAGTAGCAGTAAGTACTGCAGCACCCCAAAAGTGCTTTGGAACCTTCATATGTATCATCATAGTGCGAGTTATTTCTAGTAGATGATGATTTTTATGCTCTAGAACTCTATTTTGTTGTGGAGTAAACACACATGAGGTTAGGTGAATGATCCCTTGATTTTGACAAAAGTTGTTAAACTTCTGATTCATGAATTCAAGACCATTGTCAGTATGCAAAATATGAATAGAAGCAAAAATTGATTCTTTATTTCATTGTAAAAGAGTTTAAATACATCAAAAGCTTCAGATTTCTCCCACAGGAGAGAGGGCCCAAGTACACCTACTAAAATCATCAATAAATGAGATTACCTAAATCCAAATAGACTCATTACAAGACAAAGACCCCAAATATCTGAATGAACAACTTCAAATAGTTGACTTGTCATATTATCATATTATGTGAGGCTGGAAAGGAACTTCGTTGGTGCTTGCCCAACTGACACGACTCACACTGAAAAGTAAGATTGGAAGAAAATTCTAGAAAGACTTGAATCAATTTTGTTGACAAAGGATGATCTAATCGCAAATGCCACTGGAATGGGGTAACATATGTATAAAGTGCATATAATGTATTACATGGTAAGTGGCTCTCCAAATAATACAAACCACCTCTCTCACGTGCAAAACCAATCGTCTTCGTCGCGAGATCCTGAAATAGACAATGAATAGGATAAAATGTCAGAGAACAATTCATAGACTTAGTTAATTGGTTCACTAACAGCAGATTTAAGGGAAATTTAGGAACTAGTAAAGTAGACTGAAGAGACAAGAATGATGCAAGACTAACAGTGCCAACACCTTGGACTGAGGAAACAAAGATGACCCATCAACTAAATTTACTTGTTTTGTATGTGATGACTCTTTCATGTTAGAAAACAAAGATTACATACATGACGTGTGAACAGTGGCCCTGGAATAGATAAACCCAGTTAGGGGAAGAAGACACATAAAGAGCGAATGTACCTGAAGTAGCCAAAGTAAGAGTAGGAGTAGGAGCATGAACCATAGGTGCTGAAGATGAACCAACTGATAATTGAGTTAGATGATGCATAATTTGTTGTTGTTGCTGAAATAATTGTTGTATCTCATCAGCTTCCCTTGAGGGAATAGAAGCAACAACCTCTAATGTCGTTCCAAAAGTTGCATGGTTGGTAGAGTTTGCCCAAGCAAGTTTTCCAAATTTTATCCAACATCTATCAGTATAATGGTTATTTCATCCATAATGGACACATTTCCTCTCGGACTTACCATCACCTCTGCCTCTACCTCTCTCATAACCTATCCGACTTCAAGACGCTTTTGGGCTAGGACTAGGGCCCAAGGTATTAAGTGCAGCAGCATCTGTTACTTTACCCCCTTTTTTTCTACTTTAGATACCAAAGTTGTTTATGCCCTCACAATTCTATTAAAAGTAGTGGGTCAAGGGTACCTCATGTTGTCAAACTCCCCACCTAGGCCATCAAGAAACTTCTCCACTAGTGATTGGTTTTGTTGTTTCCTTAATTCCCACTTATCCGTAGTGAATGGATGATACACATTAATTTTTTGCCATAATCCCACAAATGCAGTGTAATATTGTGTAACAGTCTTGTTACTCCTTTTTAGACCAAAGAAATTGTACAATTCATAAACTTTGAAAAACAATTGCTCTCTTGAGCATATAGATATTCCAAAGAAATCCACATAGCCTTGGTTGTTTCACAATGCATCACTTGATTCCTTAATGATGAATTAATATTGTTGACAATCCAAGTCATAACTTGGTTGTCTATCATTAGTTGTTGGGATTGGAAGATCATCACTAATGTACTTTGTCCTCCTTATGCTCTTCAAGAACATTCTCACTGCCCTAGCCCAATTGAGATAACTCGGTCTTGTCAACTTCTCAGATGTCATAAACACATCTAGATGGTACATAAACTTCACCCAAATCAGCCATAGAGTAAGTATAGAGTCACCAAAAAATTCAATTTCAATATCCAAACACTTTTGCAAATTCCACAAATAAGGGCCCCTCTTCGTAAAAAATTAGGGTTATGACGGGAATGAGATGTGCACAAGAAATATATGCTCAAGTCAACACCATATATCAAATAAATAAATAATCTTCCGAGACCATACCACAATTAGGACCGACGTCAACATGCAGACTGATGATGCACGCACTAGTCTAGGAATAGGTCATGCACATCCCAATATCTCACAAAAGAAACCCTTTTTAGGGTAATCAAAGTATGAATAATCCTTTAAAGGATGATAGCAGTAACCCTGAGGTTATGGTAGAAAAAAATAAAGAAAAGTTTAATTTTTACCAACCAATCACGGAGGAGACCTAAAAAAACCTTGATTTTGTGAAGACGTCCAAATTATGAGGAGGTTTTCTAGGTAAGATGTACTCCCAGCAATGATCACTGCTCTAATACCATATAAAAAGTGTGAAAAATCTAGAGAGAGAAGAGGAAGAGAGAGAAAAAAAGAGAGAAAATATGCCAAAACTCTAAATGAGCTGTGGTGGGGTTGTGCACAACCCCCAATTCTATTTATTTAGGTTTAAGTCATAATTTAAAGAAATGACAAAAATACCCCTCTTACATAAAAAACTATTCTTCCTATGAATATAAAAATGTGTACATAGACTAAATCAAACATGCTGAACAAGATAGGGCTATAATATAAAATATTCGATCATGTAAAATGACCAATATACCCTTGAACTGATTTTTTCTCAAATGTTAATCATGCTACAAGTAAAAAAGTCTTAAGAACATCCTCACCATATGATTGGGTATATCCCTTAGCCACAAATCTGGCTTTATACCTCTCTACAGATCCATCAATCTTATATTCATAGTGTAGACCCAATGGCAGCCCATAATGGCAACATCTGGAAGTGGATCACATAATATCCAAGTAACCCTATCAAGCAATGCCTCCATCTCCACATCCATAACTTGTTTCCACTGAGGAGACAACAAAGCATCCTAGACTGAAGAAAGAATGGTACAAGAAGACAAGGAAAAAGCAAACGCCTTGAACGGAATGGACTAGATAACGAGTCAAAGGATACAAATTTGTATATAGGATGCTGAGTACAAGCATGAACACCTTTGTGAAAAGCAATAGGAAGATCACAATTACTTACCTCAAGAGTTGTCAACACGGAGGAAAGTTGCAAGGTTAGAGGAGAGGGAGCTTTTCATGGTGTCTTGAGAAGTTTCCTATGTTGGTAAACTCGTAGTGTGGCTTTAGCTAGGCAGCAATAGGTGTTACACTAACAACATCCTCCATCAGAACAAGAGCAACAACATCAACATGGTGGTGTGGAAGGATAATAACACTTGAACCCTTTTTGAGTACAAGAATACCCTAGGAAAACAAACTTAACTAATCTTGTGACTTGTCATGAGACAAATCAAAAACGTGCAAATAGCCAACAGACCCAGAAACATGAGCACAAAGAAGAAACATTCGGTACTAGGTTTAAGAACTTGTAGAGGGATCCTTGCCCCTAGTATGGAAGAGGACATCCTACTGATGAGAAAACAAGCAATAAGCAAAGCATTACTCCTAATAAGATTTTGGAACCTTCATTTAAAATAGCATGGTTCATACAACTTCTAGCAAGTGGCAATTCTTCCTCTTTGCAACCCCATTTTGTTTTGGGGTATAAACACTCGAAGACCAATGAATAATGCCATTAGCTTTACAAAATGAATCAAACTTATTGTTCATAAACTCAAGCTCATTATCAGAATGAAATACACGAAGAGATGCACCAAATTGCTTTTTTATTTCACTATAAAAACAAAAAATACATCAAATACTTCATATTTCTTCAATAGGACATACACCCATGTGGACCTACTAAAGTCGTCGATGAAGAAAACAAAATACTAAAAAACAAAGATACTAGGTACCCAAAAGGGGCCACATACATCTGAAATTGACTATTTCAAACAAACTATTATTGCTATGACTCTAACTAAACAGAAATAATGTATGACAGTGCTTCCAAGTTGATAAGATTCACACTGAATGGACAAAATAGAAGGTAAAGTTAGAAACTTCTAAAGCACCTTGCTGGCGAGGGATGTCCTAACCATAAATGTCACTAGAAGGGTGAGACATCTATTTGAAGCATCAAAGAAGGCTGCCCTAGTGAATCTTCCAAGTGGTAGAGCCCCTCTTTCTCATGCCCTAAACCAATCAACCCCTCATCTAGAGTTCCTGAAATACACAATAAGTAGGAAAGAAGGTTACCGAACAATTCAAAGATATAATAATTTGACTGACAAACAACAAGTTACTAGGAAATTTAGGAACAAATAAAACAAACTCTAAAGGGATGGATGAAGTGGGTTAAACTTTGCCGACTCCACTAATGGATGAAGAGGACCCATCAACAAGAGTAACATGTATAAAAAGAGATGATTGACTAAGAGAAGTAAAAATAGAAGACATACTTGACATGTGCAAAGAAGCACAATAATCGAGCACCCACGAAATAATAGGAGACACACTTAAAACAAACATACCTGAGTTAGTCATAGAGGTTGTGGTTGTGGCTGTGGCTGTTGAATTATTAGGTTTAATGGATTTAGTCAACAAGGTCAACTATGTCATGCTCTATGTCAATTGCTAAAGTTCATCTAGAGCACCAGTAGTAATACATGGCTGGCTGGGTCTCATCACTTTTCAGAATACTAGAATTGGCCAAACCAGGTTTTCCAAACTTGTCCCAAAACCTATCTAAGTAGAAATTACTGCGCCCACAACAGAAACAACCCCTATCACTTCTATCTCTTATCACTTCTATCTCTTATCACTTCTACCATCACCATGGCCTCTCCTACATTCAAAACTCTTTTGACCTCGCCCTCTACTACCTCCTCCTCGTCCAAGGAGTATCTCTGAACGACCCTGTGAGGAGTGCATATTGAGGGCAGTAGCCTTTGCCCCCTAATTATCCTTGCTGCCCAGAGGAACCACAACAGTTTTTGTTCACACAACTCTTTTAATTTTTTTCTTCAACATTAGCACATCATCACTCACTAGTAATTGGGCCCAAATTGCATCATATTCAAGACCTAGGCCATCAAAAAAATTTGCCACATGGATCCACCCACCTTTCTTCTGAAGCTCCTTCTCATCAGAAGTAAAAAGGTGGCAAATACTATCTCCTCCTCTTTCACAACTTTCTCTTCTCTTTCTTTCAGGTTACTATCTTCTACTAACTTTTTCCATTTAAATAAAAATAATTCCTCAAGAACATAGTAAGTAGCTCTCGGGGGATGAGATACTAACATCTGATTACTATCTCGTCTTATACAACATTCACTTCTCTTTCTTTCAGAATAGTATCTTCTACTCACTTTTTCCATTAAAATAAAAATAATTTGTGCTCAAGTTATCAAGGATTATTGGGCCGTAATTGTTTCACTTAAAGAAATTATCATTTTCTTCAAATAAATAACTAAACAAAAGAAGAAGACTGATTAATTTTTGAGTTATCTTCACACAAGCAGTGGAGGCTAATAAATCCTAGTAAAATAGATCCCTAATTTTAAAACAAAAGGAGTACTTTTCTCCTAACATCCGAGCACTTCCTTTTCCTAAATGATTGAACTACACAGTGATAAACTAAACCAACGAGCCTAAAATAAACTGTTTAGTCATATCCCAACATGATCACTGAGAAGCTCTGGATTGTGTACTGCAAAACACATAAATTAACCAATAACTTACAAGAATAACTGTAGAGCATAGCAAAGGTTGCCTAAAACACTGACCTGAGGTGAAAATAAGCCACTTCAACTGCATGCTAGTTCAGGTGCAGAAATGAATCACAGAAGGACAAACAAATACCATCAATCTTCATATCTACATGTGAATGTCTGCAATGGTATTCATCCCCTTTGAGACCACTTGTAAAGTTGATCCTTTGGTAATCCAGGCAGTTAATTCTGGCTGATGTTCAAGGTGATTAAGTGGTTGTAGAATTCCGTTCTCCAATTGGACACCATAGACAAAAGGAAGCCTTAGGGTAAGAAAGCTTTCAGGTGGTAAGATCACTTGACAGCCAATACTGAAGCGTGATTGGTGCTCTTGGTCCAGAAGTGATGGATGTAGGCAAGACTCCTACAAGTACAAAAAACATGATGAGTCTTTCAACATTTACACATGATTCTAAATTTGATATAAAAAATAAACACTTACATAATGTTGGCTAAGTTGTGGAAGAAAAAGCTGAATAATATGAAGACAAGAAAATCATCTAAAACAACTGAAACTATATAAAAGAAGGAAGAAGAACAGAAAAGAAGGAGACAAAAGGACATCAGCCCACTTTTTCTATTTCTGGAAGCTTTTTTGAAAAGCACTCACTTTTAGCCTTTTCTATTCATGGAAAGTCAACAGCTATCTACCTTAGCAATTGCCTATTTTTGAACAATCCCTATTAGGAGACTATATCATTGGCAGTTTCATCTTAATTTATTCTTGGAATGCTTCTTTAGCAAGTTGCTCCAAAGCAAGTCAGAGTTCACTTGTAATCAGAAAGTTGTTCTAGGAAAGTTGATGATGTAACTTATTCTGGCTATTATAGTATCCATAATTGAGGGATCTACAGTTACTTTGGATTAAGTTTTGAAGAAGAGTTAACATAATCATTCTTCTATTTGTTGGGGTGGCTTTGTTTCTCTTTCTCTTTGCTAAGAACAATTCTTAGCCTTTTTTTTTCTCTTGTGCTAGCAGCTGCTAGTTACAAAACAGCACCTGTAAATATAAGTTCTTCTCTTTTTGTGTTTTTGGAAAAGTGAGAGATTTAGTGAAGGGTGTTGAGTAATATGATGTAATAAGCTCAGTTTTTTATTCATGTTCTTTTTCCTTTTGAGTAGCCTCAAGGGCATATATGTAATTTTCTTAGAACTTTAAATATAAATATCAGAGAGAGAGGAGCTCACCCTAACTTAACACAAAGGGAGAGCTCCTCCACGAGTTTTTCTAGCCATCTTCCTTCTTCGTCATCCTCTCTCTCTCTCACACTTGTTAGCCTAAGTCATCTTTCTCTCAACTCTTCTCTCTTCTCCTCTCACTCTTAAGTACAGCTTTATGAATTAAACCTATAATCTAACATGGTATCGGAGCAGGGTTCTAGGGTTTAAATTTCAAGCTGCTCCAATTTGTCATGCAAGCTAATTCAAGTTTTATGCCATGCAAATCCAGCAATTGAAGGAGAAGTTGCAAATCAGCCAAAACCAGCTCCCACGAGCAATTTTTTGTTTGAGAAATCTTCTTAAACCAGATAAGTCTTCAAAATTCTCTTTTATGATGATACTTCATTGATTTATTAAGGATCATATTTTAGTAGTCAAGTTCCTAGTTGCTGGAATTTTTTTTACATGCTCATCATTAGAATTGCTCCATATACCTTGTTTTTTGCTCCTTCATTAAATCCCCATCAATTTGGTTTATTTTTATCATCTTGCATGGCTATTAAGTTTTCAATAACTCCCCTTGTACATGTGAGTTGATTTGATTGAAGACACTTATGGCTGAATTTGGTGTTATTAAAAAGAAGCCCATAAAGATGTTTTGAAATAGTCAAGTTGTTATGTTTATAGTTAACAACCTTTTATTCCATGAAGGACTAGACATATAGAAGTGGACTATCATTTTTTTAATTATGACTCCCCATGTGAGATCATCTAAACAACTCAAAAATCAGACATTTATTCACCAAAGCTCTCCCAAAGAAAAAAATTTATTTTGCCACGAGTTGGGCGTGCATGCTATATATGCTCCACCTTGAGGGGGAGTGTCGAGAGATGTGAATATGAAGGCCAAGTTGTAATTAGCTTTTCATAAGTTGCTAATGATTAAAGGGTAGATTCGTAACTTTGCTTTAAGTTTTAGAACTATAGTTATTAAAGAAGGGGTATTATTAGCTTTAGAGTGTTTATTAGAAAGAGGGATCCAGAGATTATTACACCCTAATCTCGAAAATTCAGAATGTGCAATAGTTCTCTTCTCCCTCTTTGGTGTATGTGACTTCAATTTTCTCCAAAATCGTCAAGCTTTCAAAAATAACCTTCTACCATCCCAATCAATAAACATTGATTAGAAAACAGAAGAAAGAAAACTCACAATTCAATCTCACCACCTTCGAAGAAATCCCATTTTGTATAAATAGTATCCATGAATTTCAAATTCACCCAATCAAAGGTTTTTTCCATATCAAGTTGAATGGATAAGCCCCTTTTCGTTCTTTTCTTACAATCAACAATGAGCCCATGAGTTATTAAACAGGAGTCTAATATCTGATGGCCTTTGATGAATGTATTGTATTTCACTAATGACAAAGGGAAGCACTTGTGAGAGTCTTAAGAAAAGGACTTTAACAATCAGCTTATGATGGTTGGCAATGAGACTAAGTAGCCTATAATCAGTTGGTGTTGTGAAGTTGGGTCATGGCCTATCCCAAAATGACTGGCCACCTTAGGAAACCTCTTTCCCAACTAATAAATTCAAGATCTTTGATCTCCCTAATCCATGTGGGACTATTCCTTAACACCACCCCCCCCCCCCCCCCCCCCCCTCCCCTCACGTGTAGGCCCTCTGGGCTCTTACATGTAGATAATTTGGGTGGAGGCCCACATACAAGTACTTGCTCTGATACCATGTGAAGTTGGGTCCAAGGCTATCCACTCAGAATTGTTTTGGAATTAGAGCAATAAGAGAGGTACCCATACTAGTATAAGTAATCCCATTTTCATAGAAATCCTCAAACTTGGATAATACATCATTTTCAATAAAACTCCAACTTTCCTTGTAAAATTCAGAAATAAAACCATCTACTCCTAAAGCTTTATTTTAGGTAGAAATTTGAATCCAGTTTCAATTTCATCAAGGCTAAACGACTGAATCAGATATTCTGCCTTTTCACTTGAGAGAGTAAAGAATATTACAATTATACCTTTCAGTTGTTGGAGCAGCTTTATTACTCTTTTTCTTTGTTAAGAATAATTATTTAGTCTTTTTTTCTCTCTTGTGCAACCTATTATTAACACGAGTTCTTCTGTTTAAACTTAAAAACTAAGAATGCGCCTGGGTCATTCAGATACCAACTATGTCTATCAACTTTATTTTTACAGTTTTGTGGCTTCAAGATTTTTCTTCCGATATTGCATCAAACTTTGTATTTTTTATTTCACTTTCTTTCATTTTTATGTTTTCTACTTTGAGTACTTTTTGGCCTTCTTTTGGTTTTATTTCTCTCCTCCCGAGAACCCTTATATATTTCTCTTGTTTCTTAATAAAATTATTTCTCATCATTTTACATAAAAAAAGGAAAAAATAGAGCCAACTGCTCAAGACTAGTTCTCTTGATAGGTACCACCCCAAGGGAAATAGATACATGAACAGCAAATGAAGCAATAGATGGAAGTTAATTTATTAAATAAGGAAAGAAGCGTTCAACCTTTCGTAAGCACTTATTGCTTACCTCAAATTGCACTAAGGGGCATGTGGCTAACACAACTGGAAAGGGAGGTGTCACCTACAAGTTATAGGTAGAGATTTTCACATAAGATTTATAGACAATAAAAGTTCATCAAAACATAATCGAAGTTGATACATGTACAAAATTCTTAAGAAACAATCAACCTTTCTATCTTTTCCAACTTGGGGATGATTAAACACTACAGCAGTTTATAGTAATGGATAAATATGTAAGATTTAACAAGGATGACCCAACATTTTATCAAGCATCTTGTTTTCATCACAATCTTGAAAAATGGAAATGACTGACATAGTCTTCAAACTGAAACATCAAAAAACCATCTATAAAAAACCAGTCTAGGCAAGGATAACACTGCAAGGACAGCTTCATTGAACTGCATAAAAGAGATTATGGCAATGTGACCCTAATTTAAGTTTATGTTTCCACAATGTGACATTTAAGTTGGAGAATTAAGAGATCAAAGACTCTTGCGATGCCAAGAGTATACCATAGTTAAAACCTTGGAGCCAATGTACTTCCCATATTTCAACTTCACACTTGGAATGGGAAAGGTGATGTTCATGACAATTTAGTTTAACACTTCGATGCCAAGAGTATACCATAGTCAAAACCTTGGAGCCAATGTACTTCCCATAATTCAACTTTAAACTTGGAATGGGAAAGGTGATGCTCATGACAATTTGGTTTAACACTTCATACCACCCCGCATCCACCAAAAAACGAAAAACAAAAGCCATTTCAGTACCCATTTTAGGCTGACCTCACCAAATGAAATCCAGGGAGTAACAAAAAACATCTGATAGAATTAAGCTACACTAGGCCAATGAGATACAGATTTGCAGTGTCATGAGTCATATCTTCATGAGAAGCCTGGAAAAGTTATGTCAAAGATTATAATAATAACAACAGTGACGCTTTGCAACAGCTATACAAGGGAATAGACAGAAAGTGCTCCTGATGAGAAATGCATTTTATAAAAGTAAACAGTAACTTGGCAGCATGTCTAGCAGGAATCCTCATAATAAAGATGATTAAAAAGAGATAGACATACCAGGAAAATTCGTTGAAGCTGTGAAATTGTACTGGCAAACTTAATATTTTGGTTCATTTCCTTGTTCCTGGAGTTCTCACAATGAGGGCACTTCATATATATTGGCAAGTTTCTATTCAAAAGGGAATATGCAAAACCACTATCATCAAGGCTGACATGCTGCAGGCTGCATTCAATGTCCTTTACAGACAGAGACTGTGCATCATGGTTTAACTCCTGAACTTTCAAAGCTAAACCATTTCTATTTGAGTTTAAGAAATCTGCAGATTTTTCGTCATAATTTTCCACCTTAGTGGTAATGGAACCTTCAGGATGAGAAAAGAAAGACCCAAGCCCATCAAGATGCTCTGGAGTCAATAAAAACCTGTGCCCATAAGAGCACTCATGCTCAAAGCCAATGTAGACTTCAACTTGTTTCAATGAAACATCATGTTCTCCACTACCATTAACATTCACAGGAACTACATTGCTTCCTATCTGTACAAAAGGATCTATATCTTTGAGGACACCATTTGAATTGTCCTTGATAGAAACATCTTCGTTCATGTGAGACTTCCTACAGCTGTCAATTACATTAACTTTATCCTCAACCCGGTCTCTTAAAACCCGTTGTTTATTACCCTTTTCTGAAGCTAGTATTGATTGTTTCCTTTGCTGAAGAGGAGGGAATGCAGAATCAGAAGCAAATGAACTTGCAACAACTTCAGAAAATGGTTTCTTCAAAGTGAAGTTTGGAAGACCTTTTCCAAAGTTAATCTTTTGGTCATCAGAATGAACATTCTCTGAAGCCTTTCTCTGATTTTCTGCTCCTGTTAGAGCCTTTTTCCTCTCTTCATCTGTAACAAAGAAAAGCTTAGAATCTGGATTTGGCTTCATAGTAGATCCTTTCTGGGCTGTACCTATATGCAAACCATGTAAGTCCTTTCCTTTCTCAAGCATAATCCTCAAGCTTGAAAGGAACTTCTCATTGGAGCAGAATCCACTCATAAGCAAGCCTCTAGAAGGTTCATAGCACTTTGCACCTCCAACACGAACCACACTCCATGAAGAAGCTTGAACAGGTTTGCCATTGCAGGATTTAGGAAGTTGAAGTGCTGGAAGGAAATTCTCACAGTTGGGAAAACAATTAAACATAACATTAGCGCTCTCAAAATCAAATGGATCATCTCGAAATCGCCTCAAGCGGCCACAAGCACAAGCATGAAGGAAGACATACCCACTAGAGTGTGGCTTAACTTCACCTTCCATGGGAAATTTGGCCGTTCCAACTTCATGTCTCTGGTGCACACAGGGTCTTCCAGTCAAACTGATAGCATCACAAAGTTGCCTCCCTGATTCCCAAATAGAAATGCATTCTTCTTCTAATCTTTTGGCAAAAGTTTGAACAGCAGGGCCCTTCACCATAGACCGGAATCCCTGCATAGCTTTATCTAGGTGCGCATTGTGAAGGACAGTCGGATAACAAGCAGGCAGATCTTTCAAATAAAGCTCCCTGGCCATTGGAAGAACTCTTTGGCACCAAGATGTGGAAAATTTCATGTTTAGACCTCGACCACTCTCCAACAAATATTTAGCAGCTTCAATTGCACCTTTACCTGTCATAGATATGTTCTCATAGCTTTTATTTGCATCAGGAAGTTCAGGCCTTGTCACCAATGAATCAACAAAAAGACGACTACAATAAATCCAGTCTTCCAAACTTGGCAATTCAGGTGGAGCATTAAGTGATTTACCAGAAGCAGCTGAAGCTGCCGCTGCCGCTGCAGCAACAGCTACCATACCAACACCACCAGCTGAACCACTATTAGTATTAGTGGCCAAACTCCCTCTTCCCCTCAATGCCTCAGACTGTCTATAAATAAACTCCTTAATCAATTGGATATCATCCTTATTTAAGTTTTGATAATAGTTATCAAGCAGAAGAGTTTCAGGGCCTCCATTATTGTTTAAAATCTCTTCTACAAGACCTGATACAAAATTAAGTGATTCGCCTTTGCTGTTCATTGACCGGTCTACCAATGCAACAGCTCTTGAAGCATCAACACAAAACAAAGGTGGGCAGTTTAACTGGACTGCACCTCTTGACCCGGAATGATTGGCTTCAGTTCCTCCTAGAACACGACATTTCTTTATTAAAAATCGGATCTGTGCCTCAAGTGACGACTGTAGTTTCTTCCTAAAATTCCCTTCAGATTTACTGACTGAACGAGCTAACATAACCACAGAAGCAGAGCCCATCGTAGACAATGTGGGCTTTGGAATGCTGCTGTTAGTTGATGACTGATTTGGTAATGATGAGTCTGCCAGATCCTCCACACGAGATGTGAGACTTGGGCCATCTGAGAAGTCATCAAGAAAAACAAAAAGAATGACAGGTGTACACTGGCCTGGAAACAAAGCTGGGGATGAACTTGAACCTGACATAAGAGAAATTGCCGAAGCATGGCGACTTGCAATGCTACCCCCTCTACTAGGAGGAGGGCTGTTAGAAGATGTTGAGGGTATAGTTTGCTGAGAGAAGGATGAAGAAGAAGCTTTAGTGGTCAACTTAGGTAAAATATGAGATTTCACAAATGGTGACAGGGCTTGTTTTGCTGCTTGTAGCATTCGAAGCCTTTTTAGGATTTGTGTATCAAAGCGGGAACCTTCATGAAGATATATGATAATGTGGCAGACCTGCATGAATCACAGGCGTCAAAAAACACGTTGAAATCCCCAAAATAGTCTACATTTTCTTCTATGCTCTGTTTGCTTCAACGTTCCTTTCCTCTATGCATCCCACTGGACCTTATAAGGTCAGAATGTTATGATCAAACAACTTGACAATATTTCGAGTAAAATATATCATATTCACAAAATATCAACTATAAGTCTAGCGTCATTTTTTGGCTAGCAGTATAGTCTCTCCAGGTATCAAAAGTGAAAGAAAAGTCAATGACCAAATAACCGCCACGATAAGAATAAAGATAAATAACTTAAAAATTACCGAGAACATCACTAGCATTCCCTTGAGATCCTCAGACTCGATATTGTCCAAAGTTGAATCCAAGGACATCTCCCCGCGACCATCTTTGAGCAATGACATTCCTTCCGAAGGAGAAAAGTGATATGAAGAGAATTGCAAATATACAATCCCCCTGTCTTGGTCATGATAGTAACTTATGTTGCGATTCCAAGAAAAAATTGTCTTCCCCTGTTTCTCCTGCTCGCCTTCCTTTTCTGCGACTTTTTGAATATTCGCAGAAAGTTTTTTGTCGAGATTTCCGGAGCCAAATATGTTAGCGTCGAGAGTTCGGTTGATTAGTTGCGTCACGTCACCGCTATTTCGGCCAAAGAAACCAACAACAATTACGCCATCCGATGAGGGTAAAGTAGAAGAAGATGACGAGGAAGAAGAAGAAGAAGAAGATGATGATGATGATGAGGAAGAAGAGGAAGTTGAAGGGGAGAAAGAAGACAACCGGAGAGACACAGGGTTTTGAGGAAGAGGGGGAATTAAGGAGGTAGTGGAAGACGAAGAAGACGCTGGGGTAATTGCAGAAGAAGAAGGACGAATTAGGACACGCATGGGAGAAGAACTTGGGAGCTCCATGCCTCGATAATACAATGTCTATCCGGTTGCACCGCCTCTTCTCGAAGCAAAGAAACAGAAATTTCTTCCTCGCTGGTTTTCTTGCGCGCTGAAGAGCAAGAAGACCAGAACTCAGGATCAGGGGTTGGGCGCGACGATAATCCTGTACGCATCGGAGGTATCAAAAGAGGGAGCCGGAGAGGTGGCATTGGCCATTTCCCCCTAGAAATTTAACTCTTGTAAGTCTGTACAAAAGTGGAGAGAAAAGAAAATGAAGACAAGAAAGATCTTTTTCTTCCATTTTTTAAAGTATTATTAATTTTATTTTTATTTGGATGACTATAAAAAAATAAGAAATAAAATGGAAGAAAAATATAGTTTCTTCTTATTTGAAAATAAAAATAAAATTAATAATACTTTAAATTTTTTATAATTAAGATTTTTTTAAGTTTCTATTTCTTTTTTTTTCTTTTTAAATTCTATTATTTTGTGAAAGAAAATTTATTAACTTAATTTTTTCTCTTATGTTCTTTTCTCTCGATGATTCTCTGCTGCCAAATAAAAGAAAAACTCTCTCTCTCTCTCTCAATTGAAAGAAGGATAAAAGTATATTGATTCCGCAATATTACATAAAAGACTCAGAAATAATCCTGAGCCTTAGACTCCTAAACATACACAGGCAGACTAATTAATTAAAAGTAAGGTTAAACAACTCCCTTGTCTTAACCTGACTAACCTTTTTTATCTGAAGGTTGTAGAGACCGATGTCTCCCATATAGGCTATGGTGGCATCTTAAAACAAATTAATCCAATTGGTAAAGAAGAACTAGTTAGAGTTACCTCTGGTAATTGACATGATGTACAGATTAATTATTCTACTGTAAAACAAGAAATTTTGGCAATAATCAGGTGCATTCATAAATTTCAGGATGATTTATTAAATCAGAAATTCTTTTTAAGAGTTGATTGTTCTGCTGCAAAATCGATTCTTAAGAAGGATGTGAAGAATCTTACTTCCAAACAAATATTTGCCAGATGGCAGGCGAAATTAAGTGCCTTTGATTTTGATATAGAACATATCAAAGGAGAATTAAACTCCTTACCTGATTTTCTAACCCGTGAATTTCTTCAGGGTCAAAATCATGTATAACCCCGCAAGGGGCAATCCACTCCCAATGAGAGGACGTGGTAATCAACAATCCAGAGGCCGCGCCCGAAAGAATCAAGAACGAGGAAATTCCTCAGACAAAAAGGGCAAATCCCCAGTGTCATATAAGGAGACACTTGAAGTAGAACCAGAGTATATTACTCTTCCGGATACGAAGAAAATTTTACTCTTCAATAAAGAGGACCTTGAGGGTACATTGGATTCCTGGGAGATGTTACAGAAATGGTTTGGAAAAGCCTACTGTCCCATCCGTGTAGGAAAACGATGGTATTCCTTTGAATCCATTTTGGTTCACCTTAATTCTATATCAGTGCATCATACACTGACCAATGTGGCTAAATGGGATAGCCCAAGAGCGTACAGTAAATGTACGATACAAAGGGGGGGTTAGTCAACAAATTGGAAATTTGATCTTCATCTTCATCTTATGCATCTACATGATCTTCATCTTCAAAATAGGTGTTAGTGTGGACAAGTTCATCTTCATCTTCATCTTCGAAATTTAAAACCATTGATTTTATTAATTATAAAAATAAGTTAATTAAACCAAGTGTTTGAGTTAACAATATTTTAATTACCACTATTAAATCACTAATACAATAGAGTAAATAAAAAATAAATATGATTAATGAATAAAAAAGTATTATATTAATAACATAAGATAGATTTTTTACATGGTATTAATTAATAATATATTTTGACAAAATTAAAAGTAATTAATTAATCAAATGCATACTTTAATTATATTTTATTTACCAGAGACTTAAATATGAAGTTTAATATAGTAATAAAATTGAACAAAAATAATAAATAAATACATATACAACTTTATTAATAACCTAAAAAAAAGATTATTCTAATAACGAGTTCGTGCCTTTAATATTAAAATCATCAAGTTACAAGTTTATTATATATAAACGACGCGTGTTCAAAAGTAATAAGATACAACCATCATATATAGTTCCACATGGAAGTCGATATGGCATCTCGAAATTGTGAGACTCTGGTGGATTCTAATGCACTCTGCTTCCGAAAGCATGTTACTTGGCTACTTCTACATAAAATTAGGCATAACCTATATATATAATATATGTATAAGATTGGGCATAACATTTTCTTAAAATTGAGCATAATCTATGTATATAATACTTGTATAAAATTCGACATGACTTCTACTTAAAAATTGGGCATAATCAATATACATAATACCTGCATAAACACTCCATAAACACTCCATAAAATTGTCTATACATTCCATAAACACTCCATGGAATTGTTTATATACACTCCATAAAATAGTCTAAACTCATACACTGCATAACACTATAAATAAACTCCATACAATAATTAAACACAACAAAATTAAATGAAATATCACTATCAATTTACAATCGCCCAAATAAAAACTATAAATCTATTATATATTTACAAACTATAATTGTTTCTCTTCATGCTAGTTGTTCCTCGCCCATTTCCCCCTATGAACTGATCTCCAAAGCTTCCCCTTGATTGATCTTTCTCTTGTAGAAGAGGACTTCCTTCAATACAGTAATTGTTACATCATCCGCATTGCCCTGGCATGCAAGTAAGAACATCCAAAATAAATTCGTGATTATGGTAAAAAAAAAAGGGCCAATTCTTTACTAGTTTACTTTTAACAATCTAAAAATTTTGAATAGGGATATAAATATTGCCCTGATGAGACATTTTCAAGCAGGCCTCCGGACTCAAAAGTCTCCTACTCCAAAAAAATAAGATTGGAAAGAAAATTCTTAGAACAATGGTTTAAATGGTATTGGTCAACAAGTTCTCAACAATATCAAAAGTAGGATATATCAATCACAAGTAACTGTCTATAAGGCA
This sequence comes from Aristolochia californica, assembly GCF_029961685.1. Taxonomy (NCBI): domain Eukaryota; kingdom Viridiplantae; phylum Streptophyta; class Magnoliopsida; order Piperales; family Aristolochiaceae; genus Aristolochia; species Aristolochia californica. The sequence goes on from NW_027182268.1 coordinate 1,771,236, forward strand.
AATCAAATACAACACTAAATTAATACAAAAAAATAGAGTTTAGACTTACCTTATGAAATTTGAGAAAAATCAAAGCCGAAGGGTTAAATCGAAACCACAAAAAAAAGAAAATACCATGTGGTGGATATGTATAACACCCGAATTTCCTCACCACATGGCAAAAATATTCCATAGCACTTCAAAAATCCTCAACAATTTTCTAAAACATTTCAAAATTAATTAAACTATTTTCACTACTGCATATACACTAAACAATGAGAAAACACACACATCAAGTCCAAATTCACCGAACACCCCTGGTAGAGCCCCATATAACTTCTCAGTCACTACGAACTGTACCTTGTCAGTGATGGGGGTCAGGTTTGGTTGGCTAATGGACGCTCGTGTAAGCGACTCAGCCTTGTTTGAATTGGACTAAAAAACCCCTAATAAAACCTAAACCATAAACCATCAAACCCTAAAGTCAATCACCTACTAAACTCTAAACCCTAAACACTAATTCCATAACACAGTACCCTAAACCTTAGAAGCCCTAAACCCTAAACCCTACACCATAATTCCAAACTCTAAACCCAAAAAACCCTAGAGCTTAAAAACACAAAACCCCCCAAAACCTTAAAAACCCTATCACCTACTAAACTCTAAACCCTAAACACTAATTCCATAACTTAATACAACAAAAGCCCTAAACCCTACACCCTAATTCCAAACTCTAAACCCAAAAAACCCTAGAGCTTAAAAACACAAAACCCCCCAAAACCTTAAAAACCCTATCACCTACTAAACTCTAAACCCTAAACACTAATTCCATAACTTAATACAACAAAAGCCCTAAACCCTACACCCTAATTCCAAACCCTAAACCCAAAAAACCTTATAGCTTAAAAACACAAAACTCCCAAAACCTTAAAAACCCTAAACCCCCTAAACCTTAAAAGCCCTAATCCCTAAAATACCCTAAACCCTTAGCCTAAACCCTAAACCCGAAACACAAACCATAAAAAAAATACCATGTGGTGGATATGTATAATACCCGAATCTCCTCACCACATGGCAAAAACATTTCATAGCACTTCAAAAATTCTCAACAACTTTCTCACACATTTCAAAATTAATTAAATTATTTTCACTAATGCATATGCACTAAACAATGAAAACACACACACATCAAATCCAAATTCACCGAAGACCCCTGGTAGAGCCCCATATAACTTCGCAGTCACTTTGAACTGTACCTCGTCAGTGATGGGGGTCGGGTTTCGTTGGCTAATGGACGCCCGTGTAGGCGACTCAACCTTGTTTGAATTGGACTAAAAACCCCTAAACACTAATTCCAGAACTTAATACCTTAAAAGCCCAAAATCCTAAACTCTAAACCCGCCCCCCCCCCCCCCCCCCCAAAAAAAAAAACCTTAAAAACCATAAACCCCCTAAACCTTAAAAATTCTAATCCCTAAAATACCATAAACCCTTAGCCTAAACCCTAAATCCGAAACACAAACCATAAAAAAAAAAAAACTAAACCATCAAACCCTAAACCCTATCACCTACTAAACTCTAAACCCTAAAAACTAATTCCAGGACTTAATACATTAAAAGCCCTAAACCCTACACCCTAATTCCAAACCCTAAACCCAAAAAACCTTATAGCTTAAAAACCCTAAACCTTAAAAACCCTAATCCCTAAAATACCCTTAACCATAAACCCTAATTACGCACTAAACCTAATTTAGACTATAAACTGTAACCCTAAATCCCAAAATAATGCACAAATAACCCCCAATTCCGCACTGAAAATAAATTTAAATCAAATAAAACACTAATTTAATGAAAAAAAATTCAGGTTTAGGCACACCTTCTGAAATTTGGGGAAATCTGAAGCCGAAGGGTGATGCCGAAGGGTGAAATTGAAGGGGGAAATCCGAAGCCGAAGGGTGAAATCGATGCCTAATCAAGACTAGCCAGAGAGAGAAGGAAGTGGGAGGCCGAAAGGGAGAAGAGAGGGAGAAGACAGAGAAGAAAGGGAGGTCGGGAGGGAATAGAGAGAGAGAAGCGAGAGAGAGCTTGTCCGAGAGAAGAGAGGGAGTCACGGAGACGAGAGAGGGGGTGCGACAGAGAGGGCAAGGCCAAGAGAAGACCGAGAGTTGAGGCCGGAGATGAGAGGGAACTGAGATGGTGGCCGAGATCAACGTCGGGGACGCAGGGAGACGAAGAACGAGATCAATGTCGGGGGCGCAGGGAGATGAGAAAGGGAAGGGAGTGCGGGAGAGAGGAAGAAAAAAGAAAAATGCTACGCGCGATGGGGGGGGGGGGGGGGGGGTGCGAGGAGAGAGAGCGAGGCCGAGAGCGTCGCCCGTCCTTCAATTCGAAGAAGATCAAAAAGGGCCTTCTTCCACATGATTGAAATTAAATCGTGGAGATGAAGGGCCCATTCATCCCCCGCATCGAGATGAAGCTTCATCTGCGCTCCACTAACGACTTCAAGTGTTGAAGGGTGTTATGTAGTTGAAGATCATCTTGTCCTTCAAGTTGACTAACCCCCCCAAAGATTCATGCATCCCTCAACACGGGGAAAATTTGATTTAGCAAAAGCAGCGAACCTTCCTAATGATAAGGAATTTAATTATTGGGATTATATGGATTCTTGGTATAATACCTTTTATTACCAAAATCCCTCCCATAGACATTCATGGTTTTTCCAATGGGAAAATAATGTCTGTCAGAGGTCCTTACCTCTACCCAGTTGGGTATTTGCCTGGTGGAACAAATTTGGGCCACCCATTCAATATTACCTGAACCCATTATGGTTCGTTTTGTGAAATGGACTCAATCCAGTCCTGAGCTTAAAGCTCTGGGTTATGAAAAACCCCCAAGAATTGGAACAGTCTGATCTTCTTTATGGTATTTTCTTTACCATGGATTTGGAGATGAGATTGTACTACATGCTTTAATGATAAAAACCTACCAGTGTTATTAAGAACATTTTATGTTCGTCGGTGGAAAATTTTCCCCAACATTGATACAAAAGTAGCAGAAATTGAGTCTGCTATCATGCAAAATGAAAATAATTTTAGATTGCATCGCGTCCCAGAAGTCCATTATGACTCCGACAATTTATTTTCAAGTTTCAAAACTCAATTGAAGAGTTTGATTCCGAATATATCGGAAAAAGATATTATGAAAAAACTATTAGAATCAATGAAGGATTCTATGGCTACTAAGTGCAATGAAGGCACATCATCTAACCTTGTCGATGACAACATGTCAATTTTTGAACCATCCGCTGCAGAAGATGATGAAGACATCGAGGACTTTAATAGTACCGAGCATGATGATAATGCTAATGATTTCTTACCTGATAGTCAGCCTCCAGAGGATCCTGATGAATATATTAATGCAATGATAGAGATGTTTAAAACAACATCTAAAGGAAAATAATTTTGCAGGATATGACTACGACAGACACATCTATTCTAGATTCGTCGGTCAAGTCTGTCCAAAGGCAACAAAGGAAATCTTATCCTCCGGCCCACAGTTGGCCTATTTGTCACATCACGCCAGGCTCATACAGTATCTTTGGTCGGCCATTTTCCATAAAGTCACATTCATGGGATACCGCCAGTAGCTACCTGCATCGGATAAGAGTTAAAGCTCTTCGTCAACAAAAGATGCTATGGGACCAAGCCCATCAATGGTCTTGTTCCAATCTCAATCATGGAGATAAAGATGATAAAGATGACTCATCCAAGAATCTCAATTATAGAGATGATGACTCACAACCGCCTCAATCATAGAGGATTACTTTTTCGTTTTAGTGGTGGATTTCAAATATTTTCAAATCCACTTTAGTTCACTCCTTCTATATAAGGAGTTAGTTTCAATTGTTAAGGCATCACTTAAAAAACCTTTCCCCTTATTATCAAGGTTGCCTACTCGTGTGTTTAAGACTTGGATTGTATTGTAAGTTACTTTTATCCTTCTGTCAATTATCCTTCTTCCCGCTGTAATTGGTATCAGAGCCATGGAAGGCTAAACCCTGAATATCCAGGTATGGAGAAAGCTATTATAATTTTTTTATATTTTAATCATCAGGGGAGTTAACTTACTTCGCAATGTTATAATGATTTTACTATTCATTTTCATTCTTGTTATGATATGGGACGTCACCCAAGTCGCACTAAGATATGCCCATGTTGCCGTTGCCATGGATAGGTGTAGGCGTTGAAGGGCCGCTATACTCTTAAATCGTTGACAGACGTGTATCTAATCAAGAAGATGATGAACAGTAAATTAATTATGATATTCTGAACAATAGTTTGTTTCGTTCATGATTATCATATAATCAGTTTATAATATTTTACTTTATACTAGGATATTCCTCCTTCTGGTTATCTTTTACCACTCTTAGCTGTAGTGTAATTTAGTTTACTTTTAGTTTACTTTAATTGTGTTTTAAATTTGGTTTTGAATTTTTAATTTGTCACAAGATGGCATCCAGTAGTAGGATAACTGGATCAATTAAGAATGCATCTTTAATTGAATATAAAGTTCAACAACAATTGAATGATTGAACAATTCCGTCCATTAAACCTACATCCATATACAAGAAATGCACTTTCACCCTTTCTAGTACCATGGGAATTAAAACCATGGAACAAACAATCAAGATTCAACTCTAAAATTATTATGAGGTAGGAATTATCAACTACCAACAATATACATATGATCTCCTGACCAGTGCTATCATCCAAGAAGGAGGAATATCCTAGTATGAAGTAAAATATTATAAACTGATTATATGGTAATCATGAACGAAGCAAACTATTGTTCAGAATATCATAATAAATTTAGCTCAGCTAAATTTAGATCAGGGTTGCCAAATAACAGAAAAACTCTCTCTCTCTCTCTCTCTCTCTTTCTCTCTTCCTTTTCTTTTGCCTCCACTTTTTGTGTTCCAAACATAGCCTAAGGGCATGTATGGAACCCGTAAAAAAAATTAAAATAAAAGGAGAGAAAAATGTATTTTTTGTTGTTTGGTAACATAGAAACATGAGAGAAAAACCTAAATCACTTTCTCTCTTAGTTAATAAATTTTCTCTTACAAAAATAATGGAATTTGGGGACCCAAAAAAAAAAAAAAAACTTGAGGATAAATTTTAATCATCAAAATTTAAAAATTTACTAATTTTCTTGTTTTATTTTTCACATGTATAAAAATAAGAGAAGCTATATTACTCTTCCGCTTTCTCTCTCATTTTCATTAAGCATCCGAACAAGAGAAAATAAACCTCTATTAATTTATTTTTTCTTTTCTCTCCATTGTGCTCCTAACACGGCCTAAAAGAATTTTATTGAGTTTATCGAAGTTTCTCCTTTTTAGATTACTCTATAAGCCCCCATCCCTATAAGAGTATTGGCAAAGACAGTTAAAGATATTAAAAAGCTTCATAATTTGTTTTTTTTCATCTCGGTGTCTTTCTTTCAACAAGTTAACCTATCTTGCGGGTCCACCACCTTATCAAAAGTAGGAGTTTGTCATGGCAAAGAAGCCTTGGTTTTTTCTCCCTAGATTATGAGAAATTTTTGTAGCAAAATAGCAATTTCAAACAATTGTGATTGATTCATAACATTGTCATCCACCAAGACACTAATTTTCATCTCTTGATGGTTGGTCGACTAAAAAATAGCATATTATCTCCCTCTCTCTTAACAATTCTCAGAATTAATTCTCTTTCACCATGTCATCGACTGTGATGACGATGATGAAATCTCAAAGTTGAACCCAGAGGTAGGAGAAAGACACACTAGCAACAACAATTATCAAACATGTAGAACATGTAAGTCGAAAGGCAAAAGATTGATGAAACAAAATACACTAATCTAAGAAGTGTGTCAAACAAAGGCTAGTGAATAAGGTTCTCTAATTTTTTCACATACGACATGTTGCATCATGACAATGATAGAATTGCATAGACGGTTTGATAGACAAGAGTACTATGATTTTAGGAGAGGGGAGGCTTTGTTGAATCAATAGATAATTAAGAGACTACGAAGATTAATTGATAGCCATCATCTTTGTGGGTTGATGTTAAATTTTTGGCAAAACCATGTTTAAACGTTGTTTAAAAGAGAGAAGTTAAGGAGAGAAGAAGAGGTGAAGATAGAAGGAAGAAAAGAAAAGTCTAGAGAACTAAAAGGAAAATGAGTGAGAAAGGAAGAGAGAAAGAGATGAAGACAATGGGAAGTAGAGGCTCAATTAGGGCCAACCCCACCTTTCCAATTATTTTCATAAGCTGGAAAATATAATGATAATAATAAACTTGTCTAAGATGAAAATAATTAGAGTTTTTGAAAAAGAGGGAACAAGACTAAACAAGATACATATGTTTACAACTAAATCTTCAACACTCCCTCTCATGCTGCTGCAAAAACATAAAAAAATACCTAGTTTGGAATAATAATCACGAAAAAGGCCAACACTAACTGCTTTAGTGAAAATATCATTAAGTTTATTGTTGGAAGAAATATAATGCACGTTAATAACTCTTGCTTAGGGGGGGGGTACTCAAGTAAGCAATTCAAAGAACAAACAAGTAAGCAATTCAAAGAACAAACACATAACCACAATGGAGCACATAAATTTGTTGTTATTGATGTTTCCCTAGTGGTAGTGATCGCTTAAGAACTCTTGCTTGGAAAATTTCCACTAATCCAGTCCCTATTACAAACATACAAAGGGATTCTATCTTTCTTAAGTCAAGTGTAATATCCGATTACACTATTCTCGATCTTTCCTAAAGAAATCTAATACAACTACATTCTAATTCTAGTTATAATCAAAGTCCCATTCTCACTTCATCAAAGTTTTGTCAAAGTTTCACTATGATAATCAAAACAATGACTCGTTAAGATCCTCCACTCTTCAATCAAGATAACAACTTTTTCTCTCTTTCGCTCCAAACCCCTTCCGCTGAGCCATTTCAATATCAGATCTCAACAATATCAGATCTCAACAACACAAGTCCGTCTCCCATGGATCTAATTTTTAGTTTACTCCATTCCTACTTGCCATATGAGGGAGAAACTTATCTTCTCCAAAATTAGGTTAAGTGAAATCAAGTTCTTCAACGAGAAAGATACTGGAGCCAGCTCAACCCGTTTGAGTCACGCCAACCCGTCTGACTCGTCTCAACCCCTGGTGAATCATCCCAATCTGTCCAAGTTGGCTCAGCCCAATCGACTCGTAATTTAAATCAAATGTAACCTAAGTCAAAAAAAAAAAGAAAACGAGAAATGTACTTTAGCAGTTACACGTGCCATGATCCACAGGGCGTGCTGCCTTATCTTCTAGTCTCTAGAAATATTTCGCCTCACTCGCCTAGAGCAGCTCAACGGATGCAAGCTGTATTGGCAGCAATGGCCGCCCACATTATCTCAGTTTCATCTGTTTCACCGGTTCTCGCTCCATCGCTTCCCATCCATTCTCATCAGTTGAAGTCTTCGTTTAGTGGGGTTTCCATTAGGCTCCCACGGCATTCCTTCAATCTATCATCCGCCGTAGCGAAATCTCTCACCGTTGTTGCTGAAACTAAAAAGGCCGTCGCCGTCCTCAAAGGAAACTCTCAAGTCGAGGGAGTTGTCACTTTAATCCAGCAAGACGATGGTTAGTTTCTCAATTGAAAATCATTGCGGATGTGGTTGACTTAGGAATAAAGAATTTTTTTGCTTGTTAGGGTCGTTAATTCTTATGGGAGATTCTAGTGAATAATATCAAGTCCTGTGAACAGCCAAACAGACAATCCCTTGTCTACTTTTGTTCCTCTTGTGATTTCATTTCTTGTTTTCTTCTGTTGTGCTAATGTTTAAGCATGTCGTAGTTCCTGTCTGCACGGGGGTTACATCGATGGGATTGACTGTAATCACAACTGTAATGAGTTGCACATTTGCGATGTTGAACGAGGCGAACTGTCAGGACTATTTTCCACAATAGCTAATTATTATTCTGTCTTCATGACCAATCTAATCTCGAGTGTCTCATGTCAAAAGATTCCTCCGGATAAAGAACCGATGAGCTCTTGAAAAGGAGTCGTTTGCTGCAGGTTCACTGAGTGATGAACATTAATGATATGAGTCCCCCCTCCATGTCTCATGGGGAGTTCAAACTTGAAGGCAATCATGGAATTTTCTCATTCTCTCTTTCTCTGCTGCCCCTGATAATCAAGCGAATTCTATCTAGAGATACTGTCATTTTGAAAACTAAATTTTAGTTGATTTTTTCTCAAAAAAAAAACTGGTTTTGTGAATAAAAATAAATGATTGGAGTTTCATGATGTGAGTTCCCCCAGTATAGCGGGTTTGCATGTATTTAAGGAAGACATTCAGAGGGAAAAGTGGGAGCAAAACAGCTAGTAGACTCCAGTTTTTTAAAAAAACGGCAAGTAAACTTAGAGTACTGAAGTGCTGAAACTAGTTATAACCTTTTGTGAATTGTTATTTGAGGAACAACAAAATGCAAGTTGATGTATGACCTGCTATTTTTAAATTGGAAAGTCAACTTCTCCGTTATGTGTTTCATTTTGGCCACTATTAAAATCAATGTCTGCTTGCTTTTCCCACAGTTTCATTCCCCCTGGAAATGTTATTTTGTTTTATTGTTAGAAGGATCTGTGCAAGTTTTCATCAAAGGGATAACTATTTTTTTTAACAGGTCCTACAACCGTGCAAGTTCGCATCACTGGATTGACCCCTGGACCTCATGGGTTTCATCTTGTGAGTTCTTGGATTCAGTATTTCTTTGTTTGTTCTCCTCTGTTTCAAATTTTGAGTCTCCTCTGGATCATCATTTTTTTTTTAAATTTGCAGCATGAGTTTGGTGATACTACCAATGGTTGCATATCAACAGGTTTGTCTCAAGCAAATCCAACTTGGATAATTTATCTGAGAAACATTTAGAACTTCAAATAATGGAAGCAATACTAATTTTTTATTTTCTTCCTTATTTCTTTTTGAACTCTACTTTAAGTGATGTTGGTACCAAAAAATAGATAAAATGTTCCAACCATTTTCCCCACTGCATGATAACTGGCTGAAGATTGTAGTTCTTGGTTATACATATCACTGATGCATGTTATGCTTGTACAAACTTATTGGTGTCAATCAAGGAGTTAGTTGAGAACTTGAAACCAAGGCTTTAGACATGGCAATCTAACAAGGTTTAGGGTTAATAGTGTACAATCCTCTTGAATATGACATTTATACCTACATACCCTCGAGTTTCAAATTAATGCTCAAACAATATGACAATATTATCAAATGACCTATCTGGCCCTACATAATATTTGTTAGTTAGCTTTAACTTTGACATGTGAAAAGACATAAACACCCCATGATAATAAAGTTATTACTTTTATATATGTTTGCATTTCTGTTATTCAATATGGGACTAAATAAGTGTAGGATCTGGCTTATAACACTGTGAATGTCTCACACATCTCTTTCTGTACAAGCCAAAATTGGATGACTTTTAAGTCAACATTTTGAAAGAGTCATAAGATCACTATTATGAGGATATTTATGTCTGTTCACACGTCAAAGAGTTAACTAGCGGACGTTATTGGCATGGGTATGGGTAATTTTGGTGATTCATTAGGATTGCTAGCCAGGGATATGCAGTCACTTATTCCATAGCGTTGAGTAGGCAAACAGCCTAAAATTCAAAACATTCTGATCCTCATCATTTTTGCCAAAAATGGAAAGAACAGTAGTTTCTGGTATGTATCTTACAGTTCATTGGTGTTGAAATGATGCGTGCATATATTTGTATTCTACAGTAACTGATCCATAAGGAATGGTTGATTCTAATACACAACTAGTAGTGGCTTTTGCCTGTTGTTGTAAGGACCTGTAGCTTTAGATAATGTTGGATTCTAGGTTTTCATGCTTAAAGGAACTTAGAATTGAAGGGACGATGGTGGAGAAAGAAAAAGAAGACAAGAGGAAGAGAGGAAGCATGAGCACAAGGAAGAGAGAGAGATTAGGGTTTCCTCAAAAAGGAGCTCATGTGTGAGCTCGCCTCTCTCCAATACTTCTTATTCATAATGTTGGATTGAAAACCTTAATACATGATGATAAGCAAAAAAGATCTTAAAACACTTAGTAATTACAAGATATGTCACTTAACTACTTAATTACAAGATATACCATTAATACTTCTTCAACAGATAATACTAGTGAAAAACCTATGCGATGTGCAGGATAAAAGATTAATTTTTTTAATGAAAACTATTTTAATAATAACTACAAAAAATCCAGGAAGTAAATATATTATAATAATAAAAGCCCATTTTTGGTATTTCATAAACTAAAATTAAAATAGACACAAACTGGAAACTTAATAAATGTCTGAAATTAAAAATATTTTTAATAATAATTAAATAAATTAAAATAAATCAGAAACTAAATGATAAAGAAAAGCTAATTCAGGAAGGAAATAAATGAAAAATATAAAAAATAAAAATTATTTTTAATAATAAACAAACTGACATTAAAATAACAGAAATTTATAATTACATTGTATTTATAAATCATAAAAGAAATTATAAGTAATAAATCAGATATTTAATAAATAATACTCTACTGCTATTGCCTTTTGCCTGTTGCTGTTAGGACCATAGCTTTAGATCATATTGTTGTGCAGCACTTGTTATAATATAATTGGGATGGGCCATCAGATCAAGCTTCAATGATCTTCAATTATATGATCCAACCAGCACATCGTGGGTTCCTTAACCAGAAATGCATCCCTTGCATAAGAATGGCTTTTTCTTTGAACATTAGATTGACTTACTAGTAATCTTCCTCAAAGGTCACTGCAAGTCTTAGGCCTGCATGTGTGATGTTCTCATTATGTGCATCTGTTGAAATTGTTTTTTATATTATTTGTAAGGTTAGTTTGTGTGTTAACTTACATAAGCAGTCTGGAATGCTGAAATATGAGGAACAATGATGTAATTGTGTCTTTAAGTGCTGGAATTACAGAATAAAGGTAATTAGGGGGTTGAATCTAGTTTTGATGCGAACCATCTTTCTTCTGTTCTCTTTCTTCTCTTCCCTTTTTCTTCCTATCCTAATCATTGTTCCATGCCATGTACACCATGTGTAAAATGCCTGCACTGATGACATTTCACCTTATTGCTCATGTTCAATCATCTTCATTATCGTCTCAATTCAGGGGCACACTTTAACCCTAATAACTTGACACATGGTGCTCCTGAGGATGAAGTACGACATGCGGGTGACCTGGGAAACATAGTTGCTAATGCCGATGGTAAATTTCTCTGCTCAGGTTGTTGTTCTCAATGTTCTCCTTCTGGTACTAAATGTTTGTGGCTTTGTCTTTCCTTTCACTTTTATATGAACACAGGAGTGGCAGAAGCAGCAATAGTCGATAAACAGGTATAGCAACCTGAGATAAGTGTTGGCAATTTTGTGTTTGTCTGTGATCCCGTTTAACACTTTTTTTTAAAGGCTGTTTAACACTATTTATTTAGTTGTTTGTAATTTTTTTTACATGCTTGTGCCTATCATTAAATGTGCAGATACCACTGAGTGGGTCCAATTCTGTTGTTGGAAGAGCCTTTGTAGTTCATGAACTTGTTGATGACCTTGGAAAGGGTAAAGCTTGATATTGAACCTATGTGTACTCGTATTTAGTTGACATGCTGTAATTAGATGTTCTTTCTCTGAATTGAATAACCACAAAATTTTCCTTCTAACGTGTTTTTCACTTTCTATATTGAGGTACTCAATCTCTGGTTCTGTTCTGTATGTGCAGGAGGGCATGAGCTTAGCCTTACCACTGGCAATGCAGGTGGAAGATTGGCATGTGGTATGCAATGATAACTGTATTTTACTTAATCGTCGTTATTGATTATTTCAGTTTCTGCCAACTAATGTCTTATGAGTTAGTTTTCTTATGAAGCATCTCCTTTGAGATTTTCTTTTCCTTCATAATTTATTGCATCATCACTACCCTTTTCCTTCATAGTTTATTGTATCATCACTACCATTTTCTTTTGTTTTTACTCCTGTACTCATTGTGGATTCATCAGGCGTGGTTGGGTTGACACCAGTATAAACCTGGAGGTGCATGTGAGTCTCCGTGTGTAGGTGGTTTGGCAATAATATAAAAGCTGGAGGCTGGATGCTTTTTGTAGTCTTAGTAGTAAGTTTGCTTGTCAGGATATGAAAGTGAGGGGTTGTGGTCATTGTTGAACATCGTCTTTCTGTTTATTATCACTGCTGGTCTTGGCAAAGGTTGTAGCAGCCATGATCATGTTCCTTGTTTTATTTCATGCCAGCGTGTTTTTGTCAGATTCTTTTACTGGCAGGTTATATTTATAACATATGAGTTTTTAAATCCTTCTTACCAAAATAATGTGAAATAAGAACTGAGATTTGCTTGAATCTGTGACATAATAAATCTGGAAGACACTAGTTTGAGCTGTCCCAGTATGTGATTTAGAAGACATTTAACTCTGCTATTAGTGCCCTTGATTTGAAATATGAGAGTACCACGACACAGAAAATTATGAGAATCCAAAGTCTTGGGTCTGATATTTGATGTTTCTTCTTTGATTCAATCTCTGAAATTCAATTTAATTGATGAACTAGATGAATTTACCAATAGTTTTAGATCTCTTTAGTTGGCTACTGCTTCAATGTTATGGTTGTCCTTTTAGTTGGCTAGTTCTTCAATGTTATTTGATGAAAATATTTGGCCTCATATTAGCTAAGTGATACCATATATCTGATTCTCTTGAGCAATGGAACCAATCCAAGAGAATGAGCTGCCGTTTGATTTGTTCTCAGTGGCAGCTAAGGCTTTTGACTCAATTATAATCATTGATCAAGTCTTCTGATTTTAGTTATCAATGAAGAGTTGCGTTTTTTTTCAGGATGTTCGACTTTGACATTCGGTTTGACCATTACCCAATCTTGAAATCTGGACCTTGGATCCTTCATTAACCTAAAATCTTCATTCTCAATTATTAATTTGACATCTAAAATATTTAAATTATTTTCTTTTATTTCTTTTTCTCCAGATATAAACTTGGGTGGCATTCTCTTATATTCAATCTCAACCTTATATTGAAAATTAAAAAGGTTAAATATTCCCTTGCTTTTGTTACCCTTTCCAACAAACAGTCGCATAAAATAGTTCGGCTATAATAACCAAGACCACCTAACAGACTATCCAAGCTCCAGACAATGGTGAAACCGTTATAATCAAGAGCTTGGAACTCCAGTGCATCCTCCTTTAATGCGAGGTAAAGAGCATTAACCCTAGAGCATGAAAAGATGCTTTTGCACATACGGATACAATCACAAATTCTTTCCGATATGTCTGAATTCCGTCGGTAAAAGGTGGAAGGAGGCCAGATGTCCTCGTTCCAACAGTATCTACAATTGTCATCAATAAGAGTCCATCGCTCCTCATGATGACATCTGCCGGCAGTTCTCCAGTCCGTTCCGACCATCTAATTTTCTTTACCATGGCAGTACCAAGAGTAATGATCTCAATTTAATGCTCCATTGGCATCACCTTCAACGGTATTACAGCTCGAAATGGCTTGCGAATGTTACGTGAGGATCGAATAACAGAATAAGCAGGAAGCGGAGATTGATCAGTGGCTGCAATAATTGATGCGTAAGGTTAAAAGAGAGTTAAAAGAGAAAGGTTAAAGCAGAACGCATCATTGCGCAGAGGGAATCGTCGATTACAAGATTTTACCCTTTCTTTTTCGTTTTTTTTTTTTTTGTCCAAAATTTTACGTGTTCGACAAAATGTCTGGGAGAACATCGTCATGACCCATCGGTACAGATTCAAACAGATGGGTAATGTAAAGGCTACTCCTCCCTGTTCTCATGGTTGCTATCACTGTGCATGCCACGATCTCATCGATGTCCCGAATGATGATCGAGCTTGGTATTTCCTTGATATCCGTATCCTTTACGAATTAGTTTTTAAACAGCATAATCGGCAGAGTATGTATTATGCAATTAAATCAAGCATCTCCGGTTGCCTGGATTGGACACCGCCTCACTCGACCGCCCATAAAAGATCGAGCTGATCGATGTAGAACTTGTCGAAGCATTTCCTCTGTTTAGACGTGTTCTTTATCTCTGTTCCCACTTTCCTGTTTGTTTGTGTTACTTTTGTCACTATCGAGCTTTCCAGATCTTACGGGCAGAAAGGAGTCTGGCTCGATTCTGGAGCGGAGACACCAGGGTCTGGCGTTTTCAGGAGTGTTGGGGCCATAACCAGTATTAAGTACAGAAGAAGATGTAGCACTTTACAGGCAGCAGAAGTCCAGAAAGAGAAAACGACGTGCAGCTGCTTCCCTCTCGGCTCCCGTGCGTTCGCTTCCTCGCCTTTTCTTTTCAAATCACTACCTAGTACTCACTAGTCGCTGCCCTCGTCAGTTCTTCGTTTTCAAAGTCCTGGGTTTCATTCACTGAGTCTTCCCTCTGCCTTTTGCTTGACTGTGATCTCTAAAACCCTTCCTCGGTGCTTCTCTTTCAATATCTCTGTCTGTTTTTCCGCTGATTACCCCCTTTGGCTTTTCCTCGATTGTGATATCTGGAACCGCTACTCGCATCGAAAAATCTTTTTCTTGAGTTCCTGATTAGCTGAAAAAAATTAACCTGATTTTATTTTTCGAGCTCGATTTCTGCTTTCTTCAAAGGGTATAAAAGTTTAGTGTGCCGCTGGCCTCAGATCTGTAATAAAGGGTGGTCAAGATGAAGAACGGGAGCAAGTCTTCTTGGAGCAGCTAATAAGGGAAGGGAATTTTAGCAACAATGGAGACTCGCATGAAGAAATACAGGCAAATGAGTCCGGAGAGGGCACGAGTACGGACGGAACCGTCACCCAAGCCGCAGACTAGAAAAGTTCCTGTGGTTTACTATCTCTGCCGGCATCGCCATCTTGAGCATCCTCATTTTATTGAAGTCCCTCTCTCCTCCCCTGAAGGTCTCTACTTGAAAGGTAGTAAAACCAGTCTGCATTGTCTACTCTTGTCGAAAAATTCGAAATTTCCCACTTATTATTTTCTAATTATTTCTCTGTCTTCTTTGAAGATGTGATTCATCGTCTTAATGTTCTCCGAGGAAAAGGCATGCCTGCCACATATTCCTGGTCTTGTAAAAGGTCGAAATACTGAAAGCCCTAAGCGAGTGTCCCTTTTACATTGTATCTAAGTGCTAATAATTTCATTGTTTGTCATGTTGTTTGTTCTGCTGAAACAGAAGCTACAAGAACGGGTTTGTCTGGCACGATCTGTCTGAAGAAGATCTGATTCTTCCTGCCCATGGCAATGAATATGTTCTCAAGGGCTCAGAACTCGTTGAAGAATCTCCACCAGGTAGGCCTTCCCTTTCCTCAGTTCTCTGAACACAGAGGAGCCCCGGTATCCCCATGTCAAATAGGAATTAAGCCCATACATTAAGCTCAAAATCTGATTTTTTGCACTTCCTTTCTGCTTTAGAACGTTTGCATCAGAATAGCGGCATAAAATTGCAAAATCAGAAGTCTTTGCCGGACTCTAGAAGCCAGGAGATTTTCTCTTCTTCTTCAAGCATCGTAGAAAGATCTTACAGACTTTCTCAAGAAGAGAATCTTTCACTGGTGCCCAGCAGGCCAAGTTCCTGTGAAATTTCACCATTGTCAAGAATCGCAAAAGATAAAGACCCCTCATGGAGTGGTTCCTTAAGCTTGACAGAGTATAAGGTTTGCAAAGCCGACAGAGCAGCTGACGCATCTACACAAACCGACGACAGAGAAAGAAGACCCCGGAACAGAGATCCTTGTACAAGGGGTGTTTCTACTGATGAGCTATCTGATATCGACTATGACGAGAATCGTCAGAGTAGGGTCCCACAGAAAGGTAACGCAGAGCTCAACCCTGAAGAAATTTCACCACCGCCGTCTTCTTCCAGCACTTCCTCAGGCGGGAAAACAGAGACCTTGGAATCTTTAATTAAAGCCGATGTTGACAAAATCAACAGCTTCAGGATACTTGAGGAGGAACAAGTTCGGGTCCCATCGCATACTAAGCTGAAAGCCTCGAACGTTCTGATGCAATTAATTTCCTGTGGATCAATTACAGTAAAGGATCATCACAGTTTTGGGTTTATTCCGACTTACAGACCGAGGTTTATGCAGACCAGTTTTGCTTCACCAATGTTTTCCGGTTCCATGATCGTAGGAGAGCTGGATTGTTTCTCTGAAAACCCTAGGCTGATGGGAATGAGATTGGAAGACAAGGAGTATTTTAGTGGGAGCTTGATTGAAACTAAGAAGCACAAGGAAGGAGAAGGAGAAGCCTATCCGGTTCTTAAGCGCTCATCCTCTTATAATGATGATAGGTGATTTGACTAATTCTCCATGTGCCTTCAGACATTATATTTTAAACTACATGATGACACTGCACGACCAATTTCCAATCTTAATTTTTTTGTAGAAGACTGTTAAAGCTTTCACTTGGTAAATGGTTGCAAATTCTCTCGTCAAGGGAGGTCTTATTCTTCTAATAGTCATGACAACATTGATGAAAATGGTATAAGGCTGTGCTGTTTACCATTTTGCTTGATGGCTCCTTTCTTTCCTCCATGTTGTTTATTTGATATCTGAGTGGCTTATCTTTTTGAATCAGATACGTGCATAATGTGGAAGATCGTTTAGATTCTTTCTAATACGTTAAAACTCATTTGAATTGATCTTTTTGGAAAGTGTCCTGCATTATAGTGAGCAAAAATTAACCAAATTCTTGAATTTGTGTGAATTGTAGCTATTTTCCCCTGGTATGACATATGAGAAGGTGAAAGTGTTCCTGTATTTTGGGTGCCTTTGTGGTTATTCTGTTTTGCTCTGATTAACTTGTTGATTGATGTCTGTGATGAGGACTTTAACGTTGAAAGGATATTAGTTATGTTGAGTTAGGGTAACTCATAGGAGGAAGATGAGAATTTTGGTTACAGAAACGGTGCTCCTTCTCAGACGATTTGTAACTTCCCCATTATCCTAGTAACTAATTTGACCCAAAAAATATACAGGACATGCAAATCGTCTGACACAACAGAATATAGAGAGAAGGAAGAGGATTCAGTTCGCAGCAGATGTATCCCTCGATCAATCAAAGGCTCCAACAAGCATTTGAGGAATGAGCCTTCAAGGTCACCTCTATCAGAAGCAACAAGGGTTTCTTCGGAGGAGCCTGCTTGCGTGCCTGCCACCGGTGACTGCAAAAGGATCACTGATCCTTCTAATGTGAAGAGATCGTCAAAGAGACTAGTTACAGGCAAAGAAGAGAAGTTGATCAAGATAGAAGAAAGTTAAGTTTCAGGTTTCAAGAGTTTCTTCAGTTTTAAATTGCCAGCAGTTTTTTTCCCCTCTGCCCCTGCTCACAGCGGTTGTGTTTCTTCTTGCAGACTTGCTTCAGGAGCTCGGGTTATAATCCAGTCGAAACCTTCATGCAACGATAGCGAAGGAAGCTCTAGCTGATAACCTCTCCTCTTACTTATGTGTGTATTTTAACTTGTACAAACCTGTTAAGTTTGGCTGTCGATTGCGTTCAATCGGGCTTAACATCAAACATGTAGTTCCTCTTGGTTTTTGTTCCTTAGTAACTGCTGTATGGTTTTGGATTTCAATTTTCGAAAGGTTATTCGATCACCCGTCTTATCTTTGTTTGATCATAGTGGATATTGCACAGAAAAGTATCATGGTTACCGTTTGTGCAGATTAAAATATTAAACTTTTGCAGAACATGTCAAAGAAATAATGTTCCAAATACATGGTAGAGCAGTTTGATGCAGCGAGTTCTGTTACCTGCGCTAGACTCTGCAAGGGAGCTGGTCTGGCAGGATTTGGGGCTTTGTGATGTGACCTTACAGTGGCTACATCTTCTCTTGTCGCATCCCATCGCAGAACTACAAACAAATAATGTTGTACTCACGGGCAGCTTTTGGTAGGTCAATCTTCATATTTGAAAAGACTCGACTGCAATACTAGATAGTGTATAAAGTGAAGAGAGAGAAGATTATATCGCTGTCTTGGTCAACTCTGTAAGGAAACAGGGAGGGCGGGAACAAGGAAATGAAATGATTATTTTAGAAGTATAGAAATAATTCATTATATTGATTGTTATTTTATACAAATTCAACATGAAGGTTTATTTTGAGTTTATTTGTTTAACCTATATAAAGATAATGTGATCATTTTTTAGTTTATCATCTCCGGTAGTTTGGGTTCATATTTTACCTTTTTTTTTTTTTTCTTGTCTGTTGGTTTTTATGGTATTTACACCTTGATATTGAAGTTTTTATATTAAAAATTATATATTGATGGTGAGTTTACTTTCTAACTATTTTTTTCGTAATTGGATTTTTTTAAAAAGAGAAATTAATATTTAAATTAGAAAAAGTTAGGTAGCAAGAGAGGTTTGGGCATTAGCAAAAAACTTAAAATTTTCAGTCGTTTTATGCCATCAAGAATGAGAATTTATATGTCAAAAAAAAATATTTAAGTAAACTAATACTCAATTTGAGTTTTCTAGAAGGAGATATCAATTTTGAAAGGGTCAATGATTATTTTAGCCAAATAAGAAAGAGTACTCATATTCGGCTAGATTGCACAGTTCATAATCTATTAGATTTTTTCTCTTCAAAGAAGAATATTCATGAAAGAATATTATACTTGAATGAAATTTGTTGAAGTTTAGTTTCAAAAGGATTAAGGAAGGAGGCACTCTCATTGAAGTAAGAAAATATTATGTTATAGAAGGAAGCAAATCAAATGGTCGTAAAAGATTTGAGAACAAAATTTTTTATGTTAAATTTGGTATAAAATTAAAGCTCTTTGAATCTAGTTTCTTTATCAACAAACTTTTGTGATCTGAGCTATATTTTGGGAGATATTGATATATATCAGAAGTACTAAAGGTCAGTTTTACTGAAAATATCACATTTTCCTATTTTCTCTCATATTATCTCTTTATGCATTGATGTGAATTGAGTTTCTTTTTCTCTACGAATCCTAGTTTTGTAACTAAATTTCTCTTCTAATAACAATTTTCATCAAACTTATTCACTCCATGATGTGCTTGTTCAAGGTATGCAATATCCTGCTTCGATGTTGTTTTCAAGTTTTGCATTTTTGTTACTTAGTCGTGTATCATCCACATCGTCAAATCGAAAAAATTGTGGCCACCCAAAAAAATTATAATTAGTCAAATTTATTAAGTTCTAGAATTATAGTCCCCCCTAGTTTTTAAAAAGAAAAAGGTCACATTCTAGATTCTTTTAGAAGTATGAGTGTTGCGTAGTTGTCTTTTCCTAGTAAAGGTTATTGTTCCTCTAGTATTTCTTTATTTTATCATCTTGTGGTTTCATCATTTTAGAGCAAAGCTTAGACCCACTACCTAAAAAATATAGGAGTGTACCTAACATCCAATTTAAGTCAAATCTTTTATTCTTCACCCGAGAGGTGATTTTTGTTTGAGTTACCCTTAAAACGTGAGTAGTCTATTTATTGTGTCCTAAAGTTGGGCCATTTTTTCACCTTTAAAATTGTGTGGGGTGTTTCAGACTATGACCATTTTACTAGTGTATGGAGCTTTGTCGTACGGCTAGGAGTTATTTTCTTCTCCATATTGTGTTTTTTCTAAGTTGGGTCTTTATGTCCTTTTTATCCCCAACTTGTGGGGGAGAAGTTGAAGAAACACAAGAAAAATGTATTTTGTTCCACATGTCGTGATAAGTTTTATGAACCAAAATGTTGAAGAAAAGAGGAGAAAAAACGATGAAGATTTTACATCTATGAAAAAAAATTAGCCAATGAAGATTGAAGAACAACATTGAAGACATAATCCTTTTTATTGCAAGTTGAAATTATAAACTCCAGCTTAAGGGGGATTGTTGAAGAGCAGGTATGGAAGAGTCTTACATGACTCTCACAAAAAGAAGTCTCACAAAGCAAGAATTAATATGGTAGAGTCTAAAAAAAGTCTCATGGAAGGAGTTCTTACAGAAGAGTTTCAGTTAAAGGTGTTTTAGTTTTATTAGTGTTTTATTTATGTTTAGTTGTTCAATTGTTCTAAGAGTTATCTTTTAGTGTCATACTTTGGGTGTAACAGAGATAATAGTAGTTTAATTGTAATTGGATTCTACTTATTTTTTCTATTATAAATAGAAACCCATTGTACTCAAATTAGAACAAATTAGTGAAATATTTCTTTTTTCTAGAAATTCAACAGAAATTTAGGGATCTTCTTCTCAATTGCTAGCCCTTTTTGTTTGCAAAAGAGGGAGTAGGATCTTCTTAAGAAGCTTCACCAGTCTATATGTGTTTGGGAGGATGTCTGGAAGCCAAGGTTCTAGTTGAGTTTTAGAAAAAGTCTGTGAGGGTTTTTTGATTACTAGGGTTTTCGACTAGTGAGGTCTTTCGGCTTGACGAAGGTTTTGGGAGGTTCCATCAATTGCCATGGTGGTTTGAAGAGACTAATCCTCGATGGGAATAAGAATGGTTGAAATTGCTTGGGTTTGTTCTAGCCCAAACCTAGTAGTCGACTACTTTATGAGTAGTTGATTGGTTTTTTCACCCTTTATGTAGTGTTCTATTTCATGTTAGTAATTGATTGCTATTTCAGTAGTTGAGTACCGAAGTAGATAGAGAGGAAATGCATTAAGAATTTGTCTTTGTAGTGGATTGCATTATTTGGCCATTAAATACTTAAAAAGTAGTGGTTCTTAGATTTTTGACTTACGAGCCAGGTAGTTGATTACAAAATCCTTTACTCGACTACGTATCTAATAGAAACACTCAAAAGTGATATTCTGAAGCCTACTATCAACTACACAATCTTATACTCAACTACCAATCTAATAAAAAATACACCGAATTTATACCTTGAAGCCTTAAGCCACTGCACTCAGTCTTGTAGTCAACTGCTTATCTAACAAAATACTTGGAAATGATATTTGGAAGCTGGTAGTTGACTACACATAGTACTATCGTTGATTGCATAACTAATAGAAACAGTGATATCTTGAATCAAGTCAACTACATACAAATTTGTAGTTGACTTATAGAAACAGTGATATCCTAAAGCTTGTAGTCAACTACACAATTTTTTAGTCAATTGACTATATAATAGAAACACTTAGAGTTGATATCCCAAAGCCTATAGTTGACTACAAACATTCTTGTAGTTGACTGCCTATCTAAGAGAAATACAAAATTGTTATCCCAAAGCTTGCAATCAATTACACACAATCCTTTACTTGACTAACTATTTAACTAAAACACTCGGAATTGATATCTCGAAGCATGTAGTCGACTACACATAGTCTAGTGGTCTTCTTCCTATCTACTAGAAATACTCGGGATTGATATCCCAAAGGTGGTAGTCGACTCACATAGTCATGTTGTCGATTGCATACCTATCAAAAATATTGATATCCCAAAGCCTGTATTTTACTACACCTAGTCCTATAGACGATTGCATATCTAACAAAAAAATTGATATCCCAAAGCCAATAGCTGGCTACACATAGCTTGTAGTCGACTGCCTATCTAATAGAAACACTTGAAATTGATGTCCCAAAGTCAGTAGTTGACTAGCAGTCTTGTAGTCAATTGCATATCTAATGTGATAAATTTTAGGGCCTTAATCCATCATCTTTACAGTTTCAGTGTGGGAGGAAAGAAATAAGGTGAACGACGAAGGAGAGGAGAGAGCCAAAAGAAGAATGAGTAGAAAGTAGTGAGAGAGAGAGAGAGAGAGAGAGAGAGAGAGAGAAATTATGGATTGGAAGATTCTATAGCTTGCCATTTCTCGTAAATTTCTTTGCCTAAGGCTCCAGGTAATTTTCTAAACAACTTGATTCCTAAATCTTTATTAAAGGCATTTCCTGAAATACATGTATAGTAAAAGTAATCTTGTAAGAATTTCTTCACATACTTATAATTATGCAAACTAAGTTGTTCTAGATATATTACAGCATCTTTTTGTAGGGTTATGGAGCCTAAATTGGGGTCATCTCCAGTAACTAATTGAAATACCTTGTTAACAAAATTATAAGGGTTGGATCCTAAACTCATTAATTGGCCAAATTCTTCAGGATTATACCTTTTATAACTTTCCCATAGGGCCTTTACGCTTTCTCCTAAAAATGTTTCTAAATATCTATACATTTCTTCTACATCTTGGGAAGAAAATTTTTGAATATAATCTGAGACTACTTGATTTTTCCATAAATTTAAAACTGTAGTCCACTCCTGAGGGTCATGTGCCGAGAGATTAAGGATTTTTCCTTTTCCCTTGTCTTGGAAAGTAATAGGTCTTTCTGTTTCCTTTCTTTTTCCTTTGGGATTTATCTTTCTATCAAAAGTAATTGGCTCTGTATAAGGGAGTCTAGGCGTATATCCTGAATAAAAAACTTCTCTAGGTGGAGGTCTAGGATAGGTAAAGTAACTTCCTGGATTATTAACAGAATTTTCTTCGTCCATATATTCTTTTACACTTAAGGTTTCATCTTCTTTAGGTTCTAAGGGCATGGTCCCTATCTGTATATTTAATTCACTATCATAATACAAATATTCTTCTTCTTTAATTTTCTTGTTTTTTATTAAATCTTCTTCTAAAGGAAGGAGTTCTCTTTCTTCTAATTGTAATCCTAATTCTTTAGGATATATTATTTCATCCAAGTCTGATTCAATATTTACTAAGTCATAATTCTCACTGGAGATAGATTCTGTATCTTCAGTGTTTTTCTGTTCATAACTGTTGAACCTGATATTTATATTTCCTTTTGTATCTGTATACATTATACTTTCTTCTGGACTAATTATTTTTTCTTCTCTAAATTTAAGATTCCAGTCTAAGCCTGCTAAGTCTTCTGGAGAATATTTTATAGGTTTTAATAATTTTATTCCTTTATTACCTATGAGATTAACTACATCATCTATTTTAATTTTAAATTTCGTAGTACTTGAACAAGTACATCTGCCTAAGAATCCTACACGTAGGAGTAAATTGTTTCCTACAAAGGAATCATATCCTTTAGTTTGAATTCCTATTTTAATATATTTTCTAAAGTCTTGCAGACCAAGAAGAAAATCTGGGGAACAATAAAATATTCCTCCATTCTGGTTCATATCTACTTCTGTAATTCCTAACATAGCCTTTTTAGGATCCGCCCATCTGTCATCATAAATACTTAATAAAGTTTTAGTACCTAAATGTTTTCTTCCTAGCCCTTTAATGCCTATTACTATTAATCCTAGGTGGATTAAAGAGTATGTCTTTTTAATTTCTCTAAAAGCTTGTTCTGCAGTTAAGTTAAGACTAATTGAATCTTGTCCTACACAACTTATTTGGATTTCTCGATAATGTTTGAATAATCCTGCCTGAAAATTTAGCGGTCCGGTTCTATATAGCTGTCTGGGATTAAGTAGGTTTAACTGATTATTGCTAAATACAGTGATATCTTGATCTACATCTATGATGTCATCTAACTGAATATCTCTCTGTTCTACACTTCTTCTACCAGTAAGCCTGTCTATTATGTTTAAATTTTTAAAAGAATTTCCTATTTCTGAGATTGATTCTTGATTTCTCCGTGAAACTGCCATGTTTTTCTAGGTTGGGTAGTTTTGGGTTGATCTATTTTAACTGCTTTTAGCTTCTGTGTAACTAAGTCTATTTCTTTATCTATGTTTTGTTGTGAACCTTTACTAGTCTTTAAATAATCTAAATTTTCAGATAACCTTTCTATTCTTCAATTTATAGTTTTTAATTCTTCTTGTAATCTATTTAATACAAATTCAAAATCAGTTAGTTTATCTTGAAGGGAACTGCCTAAACTAATTATTAAGTCTGTTATGCTATTCAGGTATGGATTGCTACCGTGTAAGTTATGTTCTTCGTTATTAAATTGACTCTTTATAGAACTTGTGCCTATAAATTTAAATTCAAATTTAGATGGTATTCTTAAATCTAAATATTCTATTTCCTTAAAAGGGTCCAGGGTAACTTGGCTTTGTTACCAAATCTAGGGGGGTACTCTTTTAATCTGGAGTATTCAGATATGTCGACTGAACAGGTCTTCTAATTATTTGTTGTCTAGGTATTCTAGGTATAATGATATATCTATATGTGTTTAAGGATAAGATAAAACAGATTGTACTAAATATTACTAGATTACATGATATTATTGTCAAAGCTATAAAAAGGAAAATCATATACCGAAAAATCTAAATAATATATTCAAGAAAAAATATATATCAGAAGCAAGCAAATTATCTATTTGTTTTGGCAAAAATATAAAGTATCCAAATAGTTCTAAGCTTAAAATACTTAAAAACAGTATAATGAAACGGACCTATGATATAGCACAATAATCTCTCAAAGTATTATAAAACAAGGCCAAATACAGATAATAAGTAGGCAATATTCTTAACAAAAATCTGAAAAGTAGTTGCAAGATCTTATTAACTAACCAAATAAACATCAAGGGTACGGCGGCGTTGTATCTTCCGGGAGCGACTCTTGGCTCGTTGGAGGCAAAGGCTCCTCAGAGGCAGAGGCGGCTGTCAAGGAATAACCCTCACCCAGTAGTATTCCAGCCTAATATACCCAAGATTGTACTTACAGGACTAACACACAATAAAGGCAGTAAGAACTAGAGCAACAAGAACTATACCCAAAGTAATCAGAAGAAGAAGCCTATAGACAATAGTAACAAAACAAAAGAGAATTTATCAGACAAGCAAGAACAAAGAAGACAGAGAAACTAAAGATCGATAAGGCAATAGATGTAAAACTTCCAAAAGGCAACTCCTAAACTTCTTAGTGGTTAGATCCTTCTCAGATTTCCAACGGGTCTCGAACACCAGAGACATGAAGAGGTGTGTGCTTCCCTAGCTAATAGCTTTGGCCACGGGCTCCTTTCATAATCCGACAAACAAATAGCCCTTCGGTCTCAGTGGTCAATAGCGGGCAAACATCGGCACATAGGACCGTGAAACCTCAGAGGGTTACACAATGTTTTTACCGCATGCTCGGGATGAATCCAAAGTTAGAGGAAATCGTTACAGATCTAACCAAAAAGAGCTGAGGAGTTCCCTTAGGGAAGACCCCGAACTGGAAAAATTAAAGGAAGGAGAAACAAAGACTTACTGAAGGAATCATACGTAGGTTGGCTTAGGAAGGTTTTAGGTTGGAGGAAGGCAGAGACATGGATGCAAGGAGTAGGCAAAAGGATTCTCTCATTCATATCTGTAATGTATTACAAATGGCTTATTTATAGCCAAGCTTGCCGACACTTGAAAGGAGGAGAGAATCACTCGGGTGCACATTGGCCCCATTGACAGTGATTGATTCTCATACCTTTCCAGGTGTGCGGATTACAAACAAAAGAACTATACAAAAAGTAAATGACTAGACAAAAGTAAAGGACTGATTACAGACAAGGGTAAATGACTAGACAAAAGTACAATAATTGACAGTCATCCGAAGTCTTGAAAACCATGGGCTTGCTAAAACTAGGTGCTGAAAACCATTGGCTGCAAATCCGTGTGCTGAAAACCACTGGCTGCAAATCTGTGTGCTGAAACTTTGAATTCTTGAAACCATTTGGTCTTAGATTACCACGGGCTGCAAAACCATGTGCTGGAACTATTGTGATCTTGACGTCGGGTGCTGTTTTTTTTTTTTTTTTTTTTTTTTTTTTTTTTTTTTTTTTTTTGTCTTTTCTATGCAGTCTCTTTTTATCAAGTCTTTTATCTTTCTTTTCTATGCAGTCTCTTTTCTATCAAGCTTTTCTATTAAGTCTTTATTTGCCATCCAGTGTGATAAGATTTTGGATAGCTTCGGAGTCATAATCATAATCTTCGTCTTCATCTTGAGAGTAACACTGTAGAGTTTGGGTTCCAGTTTCTGTGGACCCAGTCTTGCTAGATGTACCAAAGTCTTTTTTCTCGTAACCTTGTTCTTTCAAATATTCTCTAAAATAATCATCCATCATCTTCTTGATCTCATCTTTTTCTGGAGGATTCTCGGTCTTCTTGTCTTTTTCTTTTTTCTGTTCTTGTGGCATTTTTTGGCAAATGCCCAGCCATCAATGGACTTGAGATGTTTTTACCGGCTGCCGTTTGAGCCGGACTAGCTAGTGAAAACCCTTCACTAGTAGGGGTCTGGGTACAAAACGTACCTGTTGCCTTTGCTTTCCATAGTCTATTTTGTTCTTCTAGAGTTTTTATATATTCTTTTTGAAAATCATTTTTCTCTTCTAACAGTCTTCTTTTCTCATTGAGTCTCTGGATTGTCTTGGTCAAGGTCTCGCAATGATCATAGAATATGATTCTTTTTGTGTCTTTGGCTATTCCATAAGAGACTTGGTCTTCTCTCAGGTGTCTTAAAGAAGGGGCAATATAATAATTGGTTCTTATAGTAAGTTTGGCTGCTTCTAGGGCTTCTTGCAAGTTGTTAAAGCCTTTGTAGACGGGTCTTTGGAAGTTCTGGATACTTTCAACGACTTCTGTCCAGGAATGAAAGACTCCCGGAGTACGACCTTGGAAAACGACATAAAAATTGAAACTTTTCTTTTTCTGAGTAAAATATTCTGAGAGACCATTGAGACTAGCTAGGAAATACTTTTGATCTTTTGGAATTCTTTGGTATGAAAGCCATAAATTGTCTAAAAGACATTGTTCTTCTTTAGTAACTGAAATATTCGGCAAAGTCTTGAAAGTAATATTAGACTTAGGAAAAACAACTAATTTCTGACTACCAAAACTTAGAAATTCTTGACCATAGTTATTAAATCTGGAAGAAGACGGTCTAGAAGAAGGGCCTGGAAAATCCATCTGTCAAGAAACAAATTTTGTATCAAAAAATCGCCTGCTCAAGGTATCAGCTAGACTATTATTTTTACCCTTAATATGTTCAAAATTTATCCTATAACCATTACCAGTAATAATATCAACTAGGTTTAACCATCTTCTTCAACTTATTTTATTTTCTTTACTTCTTTGGAAATATTTTACTATGGCTTCACAGTCTGTTCTTAAAGTGAATTCATGTTTATTAATAATAAATAGTCTGAAGGCTTCTAAGGAGTATATTACTGCTAAAATTTCTGCATCTATGCTACTCATATTTCCTTTTTCTTTAAATTTGCCACTAGCATAACTACAAATTCTTTCTTCGTCTTTTCACTATATTGGTGGGGTTTGGCAATGAGGACTCCACCCCATCCTAGATTACTTCCATCTGTTTCTATTATAATGTAATCAAAATCTAAAGGCATTTGTAACTTAGATAAGGTTTTAACTTTTTCTTTGACTTTTTTAACTAATTTTTTATCTTCTTGATTAAAAAACTTTTGCCCATTAGGAGCAGTCTTACCATATAATGGTCCAATCATTTTACCTATGTCTTATAAAAAGGGTCTAGAATAATTTACTAACCCTAGAAATCTTTGTAATTGTTTTGTGTCTGAAAGATCATCTGGCATTTCTAAAATTTTCTTTGAAATATGATCCTGTAATTCAATCTGCCCTTGTCCTATGTTTACTCCTAAGAATTTAATGTATTCTTTAAAAAGTTCTATCTTTGTTTTATTTATAATAATTCCTTCCTGCATAAAAGTAGCTAAAACTAATTGTAAGTGTCCTATGTGTTCTTCTATGGTTTTACTGAAAACTAAAATATCATCTATATAAACCAAGACGAAAGTGTCATACTTTTTAAAGATATTGTCCATTTTTCTTTGAAATACAGAGGGTGCATTTTTCAGACCAAATGGCATTACTAGCCATTCCTAGTGTCCCTCTGGGCAGGTGAAAGTTGTCCATTCAATGCTTTCTGGGTGCATTTTGACCTGCCAGAAACCGGACTTACAATCAAACTTGCTAAAAATCTTTTTATCTTGGATCCTGTTAATTAGTTGGGTTTTATCTGGGATGTTATAACTATCAGCTACTGTATTATCATTTAGTCTTTTATAGTTAATTACCATTCTAGATTTACCTCTTTTTTGTTCACTATGTTTTCTAACTATAAAATCTGCAGACCTATGAGGACTAATTGACTTTCTTATTATTCCTAATTTCAGGAGTTCATTTATATGTAATTTAAAATCTTCTTTATGTAGATTCGTTGCTTCTATGTTTGTTGTTTTAACAATATAGTTGGGATTTAATAATTCTAGTCTACACTGAATATGGTTATTTTCCCAATATTTCAAGGGGTTTTCTCCAAAATATTCTAACTGATCTAATTTGTCTATGATCTGTTGCAGATGATGTTTGTCTTTATGATTTATGTTGATTATTTCTAAATAGAGTTTTTCGGTGTCTAAAAAGGAGTAATCAAGGTCTATCATTTTTTCTATCCACTCACCAAAATCTTCAACTTCTTCCATAATTTCTTCTGGATAATCTTGGAGACTGGGGGATGTCTGTGTATAAGGTTCTACTGGAACTAATCCTGTATGTTGGACTTCTTCTGCAAAAGTTTGGGTTTTTTGAATTGGTATATCAACAAGATTTATGTCTTCATAGCATAAAAGCTTATTATCTAATTTGACTAGGTTATTTTCTAATTGTTGTTTCTTTTTACAACTTCCGGTTTTCTTACAGGAGCCTGGAATTGTGCAGGAGCAATTTTCTACTAGGGGGCCACCACGCTCCGCTGGCAAAATAAGGGTAGGAGAGTAGGTAGTCTGGACAGGAATAGTACTAGTATTCTTATGAAATTGAAGATAATCTCAGAAAATAGTGAGAGAGCCATTATTGTGGAGGATGAAATTGAGGCCTAAGATGAAGTCTACTTTAAGTTTCAGATCTCGAACCCAGGTTAAGGGTAAGGGATAAGAGCTAGAAAAAGAGGAACAATTAGTGAAAAATTGAATCTTGCCATCATCAAAATAGGTGGTATAAGGGTCGTAGGTTCCATCTACTTGCTGGCTGAAGACTTGCTTATGAGTCTGTTTAAGATATTGAGGGGGAACTAAGCGGCGATGAATAAGGCATTTGGTATAGCCGGAATCAACGAGAGCATCTAGAACTATGGAATGTTGATCTGGGAAAATGATCTTGGCTCGGACTAAGATACTTGAAAAGGATTCGTCTTGATTACATACGAGAGATGTCTCTGGTTCTTTTAACCCAATAGTTATACCATCATAAGAATCTTTCTCGAGAGTATCTAGACGGTGTTTAAGGAGTGAAATTTCTGCCTCACAATTATCTATTTTTCTAGCCATAATTTCTAGTTTAGTGTTATAAATCTTATTATGGTGAGGTTGGTCTATAGGTTCTATACCTAATTGTTTTAGACATGGAAGACAAGCTTCTAAGAAACATTGTGAGCATTTAGCTCTCTGTTTTTTACTGGGATACCAGTTACATTTGAAGCAAGGGTTACTATCTAATCATGTATACCATAACCAGGAATGGGAACATTCTATAGTAGTATCCATGAAGTCTAAGTTTTCATCAAGATATATATCTAGTATAAGGTCGTCTTCGGAATCAGAAGTATCGGCTGGGATGTTTGGGATGCTAACTATGCTGTAGATAGATTATGTGTCTGAGATGTACTCATCTACCTCAATAAGGTCTTGTTGTACGTTTTCTACCAAGATGGATCGTCTGGAGTTAATATTTTGTCTTTTTGGACAAGTATTGGCTAAATGTTCAATTTGGCCGCAAATATAACATGTGAGTTTATTTTTGTAAGTTATTTTTGGATTAAATCTTCTAACATGTCTATCCATCATCCTTACAATTTCAGTGTGGGAGGAAAGAAATAAGGTGAACGACGGAGGAGAGGAGAGAGCCAAAAGAAGAATGAGTAGAAAGTAGTGAGAGAGAGAGAGAGAGAGAGAGAGAGAGGAAGAATAGACAAGTATGAAAGTTAGGGTGAAGATCAAGTTTAATCCCAACCCTACACCTCTTCTCAATTTATAATCTCAAATTTATATAATGACTATAATTCCCTCAAAGCTAAACATACAAAGAAGAGTAGAGTCAACTTGAAAAAATTAAAAACTTGTGTGATAGCCTTAAGACTCCCCTTCAAGCTAGAGCATAGACATAAAAAAAATACTCAATTTAGTGCATGAGTAACTGCTCGGTATTCAACCTCTATGCTGGATCATGCTACAATATTTTGCTTCTTACTACACCCAGTAACTACACTACCACCTACCATTGTGCAGTAGCTAGATGTTGACTTTCTATCATTAGGAGAATTAGCTTAGTCAACATTATTTAATTCTATATTAACATGCCTATGATTTTTGTATAAAAGTCTTTGACCTACACTTTTCTTGAGATATCTTAATATTCTCTCTGATGCCTGTCAGTGTGACACTTGAGGACGATGTATGAACTAGCTAACTGTTGGAAGATGGGCCCAAACCCACACTACTAAGAAAAGCCCACATGTCCAAATGTGTTAGAAGATGGACTCAAGCTCATACGACCAAGGAAGACCCAAACATCCAAGAAAGGTGGAAGATGGGCTCAAGCCCACATACCAAGGAGAAGATCCACAAACCCACACATCAGTAGCATGATGGTAAATAAAGAGTCATCTCATAAAGATGACATTGATGTAATTAGTTCAAGTTTTAGGGATATTATTGTAAATCTTATTCATCTATAAATTGAGTTTTTGGGGGAGGGTTAGGACACAAGTCCATAACCTCTTTCTTCCTCTTGTTTTCTCCCAATATGACATATCTATTTTTCTCCATGAGATAAATCCATGGAGTTGTGAAAATCAACACTAACTAAACTCATTGCAAAATAAATATATAGTCATGTAACTTTGCGATAGATAGTTTGCCAACTAGCTGCTGAAACTTCCCCACATCTACCTCATGGCCTTCCTTAGCACATAGTTTAACATTCGGATCCATGGGAGCATCAAGAGGTGTAGACTTGAGCATACTAGTTTCTTCTAATAGATCCAAGTCATACTTTTCTTGAGATAAAATAATGCAATAGCTAGATTGCATTACCTTAATCCCAATGAAGTATTTTACAAGCCTTAAATATTTAGTTTGAAAAACCATTTTTAGTCCCTCCTTTGTTGTTGAATTCCAACCTATCATTGCCCGTTAGAATTATGTCATCCACATAGTCAGCCATAAAAACCACATCATGAATAGTAGTGTCACAAACATAGAATGAACAACTTCTCACCTTTTAAAACCAAAACCAATCACCACTTCACTAATCTTGTCAAACCACACTCGTGGGATTTCTTTAAGCCATAATAGACATCCAGAGCTTACAAATCATGCCCCCTCAACCACAAATCCAAGTGGTTGGGGTATATAAACTTCCTTAAGAAGATCTACGACAAATCCAGGTGGTTGGGGCATATAAACTTCCTTAAGAAGATCTCCATTAAGAAAAACAATTTTAAAATTAATAGATATAGTTCAAAAGAAATATTTGCAACAGTAGAAATTAGAACATGTAGCAAATCAAGCTTAGCAACTAGGGAAAAAGTACCCTTATAGTCAATGCCATAAGACTCAATGTAACCTTTGGCAACTAACTTGGACTT
Source organism: Aristolochia californica (assembly GCF_029961685.1). NCBI lineage: Eukaryota > Viridiplantae > Streptophyta > Magnoliopsida > Piperales > Aristolochiaceae > Aristolochia > Aristolochia californica. The sequence continues at coordinate 1,802,885 of NW_027182268.1, forward strand.
AAAACAAGCAATACTACGATTAAGATGATGCTTTACTGCAAAAATCCATATATAAAAAACCAATTTTGTTCCATGTGGCAATGGGGTCAAGCCCCATGTGTGGTTCTCATACATAGTTACCATCTTCTCTTCCATAATTGTTCTCCGACTTGGATGTTGTAAGGCTTCTTGAAAATCTTTGGGAAGAGAAATAGAAGAAATAGCTACTAGAAAGGAACATGAGTTGGTAGGCAATCGATGGGTAGAGATAAAGTTAGAGATGGGATGAGAAGTAAAAGACCTTGGCTCCCCCAAGATGGTAAACGGTTGAATGTCAAACTCTGGCCCAAAAGGAAGACGTGGAGAAAAAGAGGGAGAATTAACCTGAAAATCAACATACGGCTCGAGTGATTGGTCAGCCATTGGAGATGGGGGCTTGGGAGCTTCTTCAAGTGGTTGGAATAGCTATTGGTCCAATGGTATGTGAGGAACCAGCTAGAGAAAATAAAGGTTCGATGCAACTTTGGATGATAATATACATAACCAATTTGGTTTTTTACATAACCAAGGAATATACATTTGAAAGCGTTGGGGTCAAGTTTATTCCAATTGGGGCTGTAGTCATGAGCAAAATTGACACACCCTAATACTTTAGGAGGAAGTAGGAAAGGAACTAGGTTTGGAAAGAGTTTTAAAAAAGGAGTTGCATCATTCAAAATAGTAGTGGGCATCCGGTTAATGAGAAAACATAGTGTGAGTATCGCATGAGGCTAATAATATTGGGGAACATTTATGAAATACAATAGGGTGCATACAACTTCTCGCAAAAGTCTAAATTTACGACCAACAACACCATTTTGCTAAGGTGTATAGGTACATGAAGTATGGTGAATAATGTCCTTAATTTTACAAAAAAAATAAAAAAAATGATTGAAATGAATGAGAGAGATATTCCTTTGTGTTATATAAATGGAACACTTGGATTTTTATTTTTATTTTGAGAATGGGTTTCAACAATAGCATATAATGATGTAAAAATATGAAACACCTTAGAACGATCTTTCATTAAAATAACTATGTAAATCAAATATGATCATCTACAAATGTGACAAAATAATTAGATTGGGTAACATCAGAAACATATATTGGTCCCCATGTATCATATAAATTAAAGAAAAATAACTAATTCTAGACTGTTAAGGGAAAGTAGGAAACACAATTCTATGATGTTTGTTGTTGAAAGATATGGTGGACTGCCATTTTATATGGGAAAATCTTAAACACCAGTTGCAGCAAGCTAGGAGTTTATGATGTTCTCTTACCCCCAGTTTGAGGGAGAGTGTTGGAAGATTCGCCCAAACCCACCTGACCAAGGAAGTCCCACGCATCCAAGTGTATGAAAGAAGAGCTCAAACCCACAGACCAAGAAGAAGGCCCACAAGCCCACACAATGGTGGCATGATGGTAAATAAAGAGTCATTTAATAAAAATGACATTGATGTAATTATTTTATTATTTATTTCTCTTATTCACTCTTACTAGGGTGAAGAGATTAATACTTTTGATATCTATAAATATAATTTAAGGGGGAGAGTTTGGAAAAGTCCATTATCCTAATCGTCTTCCTCTTTTTTCCATCTTCTTCTCCTTTTCCATCTCAGATATTTCCTCGCTCTGATACCATATTGAAACTTATGATTCCATGATGTGTAATCACCATGGTTATTTTCAGGAAATTAGTTTCTACGAGTTTTTTCTCTTTTCATTTGGCTATCATTTATTCTATTTTTTCATATCTGTTTACTAATCTCCCTCTTTTTTCTTAAAACCCGATGGAAGATAACCATTCTAAATATCAAAATCGGAGTCTTACAAATCTGAACTTTGTATATTGGATGTGTAAAGTAATCCTTTATTTTGTCATGCTCTCTCATCTCCATCTTATTTCTTGTAATGTGGTAGAAGACATTCTTTATAACGATTATTCTCTAATCTTAAATCTGTAAATCAAATTCTTACGAATTTACAATTTGCATATTATACATGTAAGGTGAAATTAAGTAAGTTTACATGTGTTTGCCAAAAAAGTTGTAATTTTTTTACGTTAAGTAGCGTATAGCTTTTCTTTGACCAATGAGTAAATCCATTAACATCAGTAAGTTCTGATCCTCCCAGAATTTTGGATCCAAACCCAACTAACAACGTAGCGGCTGTAAGATATTAACAAAGTGTTTGTGATTACGACCAGAATTTGCTGAGAATTGAGAATATACCATTCTTAAGTCTCATCAATTCATTCATCTCGACTCAGCCTTGGCGGTTCTATATGAAATGGGGCGGGTGGAAGTCTCAGAGTCCTCAAAATCTCCTGGGATCTTTATGCAAACTGTGCAATATACATTATAGGAACAGTGATCAGACAACAAAATGCAGCTTAAAAGCTGAGGACAGTGCAGGGAAGGAAACTCTGGTGCCTCTAAAGCCATAGAGAATCAACACAAAAAGCAAGCAACAGTTAATTCTAAATAAAAAGTTAGTTAGAAAAGAAAGAGGAAATTTTTTGCTTTTACAAAATAGACATAATAAATTGAAGAAGAAAATGTTTTAATCCAAGAGAGAAAATAGCTTGGTCTCACTTTTAATCCAAGAGGGATAGCTTGGTCTCACTTTTTCTCTTCTCTTCATATTTCTCTTATACCAGACCAGGGATAATACTTTCCCTCTTAGGTTACTGTCTTTGTTCTTCCACTTTTTGTGCAACCAAACAAGCAGTACAAGCATCTCCATAATTTGCTCAAAATGGGTTACAAGAATGAGTTGTCATACTGAAATCCAGAGATATGATAAGCCAGGAAAACTATTTTTTATAATGGACTGCAATTTAGCTGCTTGGGAGGCCGCCCACAATTCCAAGGTGGAATTCCAAATAAACACCTAAATGCTTCTTTCCTTTTGCATGCTTCAACTAAGGTGGGTGGGAGCTTGCTCCCCCTAAGGTGTACATTCACCACATCCTAATGGCCCAGTCAAAATCTTTTATCTGCCCTTTCTTTTATAACCCTTATTTTTAGTGTTAACTACACATGAAAACTACACCCAACTCCCTAGTGAGACTTGAACCCAAGACCTCATAATAGAAACTCTCCCATCTGACCAGTGAACCAGAGCCCAAATCCACTTTTTTTATCAACCATTAACTATCATAAATATCAACTGAGATTGAAAAGAGGGAAACAAATCAGATTATGAGAGATAACAAGAGCAAAGAGGCCAATGGGAGGCAGTTCCCTCAAGTCATGTACCCATATATAAAAGATGAACATTATTTCATGGAAGCTAAGTAGCCAACCTGTTTCATGGAAGCTAAGTAGCCAACCAGTACACTTTCATTAAAAACAGAAAAACATAGAGAACTATTATTTGATCTTGATGACAAAGACTGGCAGAAAAGAGTGATGTCCCTTGTGTAATCCTCATGCAACAAGAACTGCAATGTCTAATTGATATTTTAGAATAAAAGGGAAAACATCAAGAACAATCAATAAATATCAAAATAAAAGATCTAGAAAATGTAGCATCCAATTGAATTACACATAAGAAAGAGCTAACAATACATTAGCCAACTGTACAGCATGACCCAATAAGCTTACAGAATTTACAAAAAATTTGTATACCCTTTATTTACAGAACAAACAAAATTTCAGTATAACCTTTACTTGAGTAAAAAATACATTAACCAACTCTACAGCATGAACCAGTAAATTTACTTACAAAACTTTAAAAAATTCTGTAAAACCTTTACTTAACAAAATTTACAAAATTTCTGTAAAACCTGTCCTTTGAGTGCAAAATTTGGGGATAACCCTTGCTTTCATCTACCTTTAGAAAGGGAAAAAGTAATCCATGGAATTTCCGTTGGCATCCCACTAGCGTGTCTACTGAAAAAATAAAGACCCATTCTCTTGAAATTGCTCCACTAAATAATCATCGGATCCCCAAAACTCACCACTTAACGGATTTGTGTGTGGTTGAAAATCACTCACAGGAGGCAGCAGCACATTTGAAGACAAAGAAGGCGAAGGAGAGAGAGCCATGAGAGGAACCGACGAAGATGGATCCGTTGACAAAATTGTTGTATGATTCTCGCATGTGGGTAGGAGACAATGAGAAAATTCTTCCCTTGCATGATGGAAGCAGTAGTTGTTGCTAGTACTTCCATTGAACCCGAACCCATTCATGTTACCGTCGATAAATTTGAATCCCAGCTCTGCGCTGGAGGAGCTCTGAGTCTGACCCCAAAACAATTGATCGGAAGGAAGACCAAGCCCCGTCTGAGACTGATGAAACGGATCCATGCAAGAAATTGGAACATAAGTACTGTTGCTTCGCTGAGGCTCCTTCTCATTGACGAGCCAAAGATTATGCGAGTGATCAAGTGTGGGTTGCGTCTCAATTTTTCTCTCTGATGTTCCTTCGCCCACCAATCTCATTCCCTTGAGCAATTCCAATCTCTGTGTCGCTTCTTCCCGTTTAGCCGAAATCTTGTAAAACAAATTCCGCAGAGATTCTTTCGACGAGTTGGCGCTTAAAGTTGTTGCATGCTTACGTCTTTCTTCATCGCTTCGATTACGGTACTTTGTGAGGATGCGAAGAAATTCAGGCTTATTTGGTGGCCAGGTATGTGGAGAGAATTCTTTCTCGCCTTCGGGAGCAGAACCCAAGAAGAATACGTCAACGCCGCAGAGCAGAGACAATTCATGGCACTTCTTCTTTACCCCTTCGACTCGCCTCTTGAAAACCTTGCAGCGAGCCCCTTCGTCGCCGATGAACTTCATCTCGAGTTTAGATCTGACCATGACAACTGTGAGTAATCGAGAAGAAATTAAGGAAACTGTGATAGGAGGGAAGGAAGCAGTATGAGGGTGAAATTAAGGAAACTGTGAAAGGGAAGGAAGTAGAATGAGAGAGCGAAAGTAAGGAAACTGTGATAGGAGGGAAGGAAGCAGAATGAGAGAGAAATTAAGGAAACTGTGATAGGAGGGAAGGAAGTAGAATGAGAGTGAGAGACGGTGATCTTGCCTTCAGACCTGCTATTCCCGCCTTTTTCCCGCCAAAAAATGTTTCCAAATGCATCTCCATGTGCCAGTTTAGTAAGTACGGAACCCCAACTAATAGAATCAAAATAAAATTGAACTAACCAATGTCCCACTGCAACTTCAATTGAACTCTAGAATTGAAAGACTTTTTACGTGAGACTCTTTCTTGTGAGACTCAAATAAGACTTTGCCATACTAATTCTTCCACCGTGAGACTCCTTTATGATGAAAGTCATATCAGACTCTTCCATATTTGTTTATTCAACACTCACCCTTAAATCGGAGTCGATCACTTTTGCTTGTAAAGAAAAAATCTTGGTCTTTAATATTCTTTGGTTGCAATTTTTTTTCATCTTTTATTTTCCTCATTACGTGGATTTTTTTTTTTCTGATACACATTTTTACCACAACTCGTGAAATTTTTCATGGTAGAATCCTCAACACCTCTTCTTTTATACTTCTCTCCTTTAAACTAGAGATCACTCTTTCCTTTTAAAGATGCCCTATTGGGATGTAAAAAACATGAGAGAAGAAAACATCACTCAAGCCAAACGATAAAACTCCATATACCCGTTAAAATGGTCTAATTTTGAAAAAAAAAAACTCTTCTCAATTTCAAAGGTGGACAAGCCCAATTTTAGTGCATGAAAGAAGAGAATATTCTTTATTTTAATGGCAGTTCACAAAAATATACTACTTCGATGAAAAAAAAATAACTTAACTCAATTTGAATGTTGCGTTGTTCTATGTAAGTGGTGGAAGTATAGGCAGTGCTCTAAACTGATAAAAATAAAAGATAATAAATTGAAAAAAATACTAGAAGTTTCATTCCATTGGATGTACTTTTGTAATTTAAGCTTTTTTTGCACCCAAATTACCCTAAAAAATAATTACTTTAACTGCTACATATGTTTTCTTGCTTCAGCACAAGAAAAATTATATCTATGATCTAAATCTTTTTTTCCTTTATTTTTATTTTTTGTTCCTTTCTTTTTTACTATAAAATTTGTACTGGCCTTTTGTTTTTTTGCTTACCAACTGCAGTGGGTTGTGTGATTGGGTTGGGATTTTATGAGTTTGTACTTTTTTTCATTTTTGTTTTATGCGTTTATGAATTTTGTGTAGTTGGTTGTTTGATAGGACTGGAATTTATTGGGTCTATTTTCCATATTTGATAGGATTGAAATTTAAGTGTGCCCTAAGGAGTACAATTAGTTTTGCATGCACTTTGCCTTTATCTCTATTTTTCTAGATGTTTATTGTTTAGGTTTGTGGATTTGCATGGTTGTTGTGTTGAGCCCCATGTGTTATGATTTAATAGTTGGCATCACCTTTTATGTTTCATACTTTACTTGGAAATAGTCGAAACCTTGAATAAATACTCCAATCAGTTCTATACTATCCAAAATTTTAGTTGGTGGAGCTACACTGAAAGTTTTTTGTTGTTGTTAATCAGTTAGGAATTGACAGTAAGTGTTGTGATTTTTGGATATCTACGGTAGAGAGTTCTTTAGCAGAAATTGCATCGATTTTAAAACCTAGAATTGATCTCATATTTACTTTCTCCAATGTTGCCTGATTTCTTTCTTTTTAATTTATTATCATGTTCTTTTTATTCCATTCTTTCTTCTTCCACGTAATTACTTACAAGGTAAATAGTTCAAAAAACATTCATATTATTCTTCCACATAATCTACTTCTATAGCATTAGATGAACACGTATAACCTCATGTCTAAAATACCAAGCGAAATGAAGTTTGTGGTAATTCTTATTGACAATTATATAGATGGTCTTTTCAAGTGACTTGTATGCAACATTGTAATGTTTCCTTACTAGGTTCTTTTTTTCTTTCAATCATAGACACGGTTGAGATTGAAAAACCTTGATTTGCAACAAAATTTGCAGGTGGCATCCTTTATGGACCCAAAACTAGATTGTGGTAGAACGTCTAGAAAATTGTTGCAATGAGAAATCATCTCCAAGGTGCAATTATCTGTATGCATTAAAATGCAAGATCATTTGATCCTAATCCTTCCTCATGCATTTTGTTTATCTATTAGACAACCCATGAATTTTGTATTAGAAGATTTAAGAGTCGTTGAAGACTTTGTGGTCTATTGGATAAGGCACTAGTTTAACCATAGCATCTACGATTGATTCCCAATAAAGTCTTTTATTTATTGTGGTTTTAAATAGATTTTGACACCTGCCCTTTTCTAACCTCACAAGAAAAAGAGTGCCATATTTAGGAAGGAGTTGATTTTAGCCCATGCATTAAGTTTTCATAGTTCTCTTGCCAAGTAGGATAGACTTGATAAACGCAATAGAAGAAGGGTGCTAATCTAAAACTGAGAGTTCTATAATATCAGGAGGGGCGACTGATTCTTTATGACCTATAACAATATATATAGTAATTAAAGGAACCCACACAAGAAAAATGACTGCAACTGTTTCCTTACAACTTATAACTATATGAATGTTGTATGCTTTCATGAATTTCTTCTCATATTTGAATTTTTATTAGCTATATAGTGTTTCTCTTGTGTGAATAGTTTCAAATTTTGAAGTATAAAGCTTTGTTAGACTTTAACTTTTCTTTTTTAAATTAAAAATGTTCTCTTTGATAGACTCTCAACTGTTTTCCAAATATCAATTCAAATCATGGAGATTTTGATTATTCAAAAATGAGTTGGCAGATCCATGGAGATTTTCAAAACCTACAATTGCATCTCTGATAGCTATTGAATGGTTTAGGAACTCTATTTTTAGACTTTTTCTATAACTCTTTCAATGCTTCGCCTAAAGGGTGTAACACCACTATTTATAGAGATTCTAGGTTCAAATCCCAAAAGAGTTACATTCAACTTTAGCTACCAAAATCCTTTCCACTATAGATATCAAGGTCATTCTTGCATATCTTTGGTATAGTTAGTTAAGAAAATCAAAAGAATTTAGTATTCAATCGACAAAGTGCAAATGAAATAACTTTGTTGGGACTTAAACCCAAATCTCCAATTGCCTGGTGCCATACCATTAGACCACAAAGTTTCTCTATTGTACAAGCACAATGTTATGTAGGTTTTTTTTTTATCAAGATTGCAAATGCAATATTAACATCCAAAAATCATATTAAGCTTTAAAACACAATAGAAACATCTATCAATCTAGAAGAACTACCATACTGTAGTTGAATACTTATAAAGCAACTTGACCTATTTATACACAACACTAAAATCAAGATAAGTAGACATTCTTTTCTATCTAAAGAAATTATGTAATCCATGGAATGGGAAAATCTAACTTGCAAAGTGAGCAACTTTAAAAATTGAAGAAAGTAAAAGGAAAGGAAAGTTGAGAATGAACAAGCACAAACATACGACAAAAAGCAAAGGAAAAAACTTAGTAATATGTGGTCTAGGGAAAAAGCACACAAAACGAACTTCAGACTGATGGAAATGGTGGCAAAATATGAGCCCCGACACTTGAGGTTCCTCTTACTCTTGGCAAAGGACCACCATTAAAGGCAAAAACTTGTTGACTTTGAGCTAATTCCTTCCAACCTCGCAATATCTTTGTGATTCAGAACTTTTGATATGCAAGAGTGATTGGCATTAAAATACATAAAAATATAAATAAGAATCAACACCTAAGAGCAAAATGTAACCCAGTGGGATGAAGAGACAAAAAAAAAAGTTGAAGATATAAAAACATTTAATTTACTTCTACAAAACGTCCTATGCAATTTTACCAGTTCAAAGATATGGTAATATTAGAGGAGACATTTATTAGTTATTTCATCTTACAGAAATAGCTCTAAGGATTAGTCAGTCACAAAGACGTTGGAGCTACAACACCCAATAAGAAAAAAAAGTTTGTTTTTGGTTTCTCATCAAGAGTAAAGTTAAATATGCAACACCCAACAAGATAGAACAAAATGCCACCTTAAAACTCTGGCTCGATTAAACAACAAAAATAATAAAGAATGCAAAACAAGATTAACATAGAGATAGCATTTCTTCCCACTAGTTTTGAGCTTCAACGATCTTACCCTCATCTTAGGAGAAGATAAGCAATGTACTACAAACATATTCCATAACCAATTGTTACAATGAAATGGATAGTGAACTTAAAAGGGAAATGCCCACCATTAAATCATTACTCATTAGACTCAGCATAACTACCATGCAAAGCCATGAACCTAAATTATAAATAGTAAAAAAAAAAAGAGAGAATAAAATTATGGGAAAAACCAGATTTCAGTTCATTGTCAGGCAATACATAACCACTCAATTCACAAACACACAAAACAAAAATGAAAAAATTGCAGAGACCCATTAAAATCCAACCCTATCAATTGTAATAAGTAAGCAAAAAACAAAAGGCAGATTCTTACAAAGGAACTTGAAATTTAGAGAGAGAAATACCCCTCTTCCCATGTCGGTTTTTATTTTTGTTCTAGAAGTAAGGCCAAAGAGGAAAAGATAAAAGTATCAAAGTTTCTAATTATCTATCTATCTAAGACATTTGAGACACCTACAATGATGAGAGACGACTATCTTGTTACCATGTGTTTATTGTAGCCATCTATGTTGGTAGGCTAAAATAATGTGTTATGGATACATGTAACATTGTGTTACACGGTAAAGTGCAATTTTTTGTTAGTGGACAAAATTACAAGTATAGATTCGCAATAATACTATGTTAAACAATAAGTATGTGTAATATATTCTATATAATCAACTATTGTGTTACAAACTACACCAATACTTTAATGGAAAAATACCTATGTCAAATTTATTTAAATTCATGGTAGACACGTTTAATTTCAAGCAGTCTCCATCGGAACCTCGTGACAGCCAGCTTTGAATGCTTATCTTTCGTTGAACCTCAGAGCCACTTTGTTGAAAGAACGTGCTAATTGAGGGAAAAACGTCGAACATGGACGGGAAATATCAGAAAACCTGGATTGGTGTCTTTCTTACGTTGCCTCTTTTAAATCATTGTCGCCCTTGAGTCTCTCCGACGGGCGCCAATCCCTCACACACTCTGCGCCGCCTATGGAGTCCATCTCCTTTGCATCGCAGCCGCGCGTGGCTCTGCGTCTTCCCGTGTGCGTCTCATCGTCTTCCACCGTTCTTTTTTGCAGAAATCTGAAAGAGCCTATAAAGAGGGACAGGTCGATAGCGGCCACCGTTGCCAGAGAGGCTGCGGAGGTCTCTCAGAAAGTCGGTGCTCACGTCGTTCCGAACAGTAAGACGGTGGAGAGTGTTCCGCTAAAGAGAGTTGCTTCCGAGTCGCTGAAGTACGAGAGTGGATACCTCGGTGCCATCTCGGATAGAACTGTAAACCCCAATCAAAATGACGCACTACCCAACGCCATGTCCTATCTCACCAACATTCTCTCTTCCAATGTATATGACGTTGCAAAAGTGTCTGACTTGGACTTTGCGCCCAAACTCTCCGAGCGGCTGGGAGTTCAAGTGTGGCTCAAGAGGGAGGATGACCAGAAGGTTAGTCGCTCTCTTCCCGTTTTTAGTCGTTCTTAACTGTAAGATTCTTGGCCTCTTTATGATACGAATGCTCATTTCTTTACGTGTGTGCGACTTCTCGTCTTGAAATCTAACATTTTCGTTGCATTGAACAATTGTGAAGGAAGAATCCCTCGGTCAAGATGTTTGCTGGTTTCTGTTTTCTATATATTTCGCGATGTGGTGGAAAGGAATCCCTTAGGGACAACAAGTAGTCAAATTTTGCGCGTGTGCTTTTGCTGGTAATGGCATTTCCGATTTGCGTCGTTGAAAGAGAAAGTGCAGACTTCAACATCCACCAGATAAATGAATCAAACACATTTAGATATTTGGAAATTTATATGAAGGGTCAGAGTAGAATGAACTCAGGCGCAAGGATATGCAGTTTTTCCATTTTGAAGTTTGGAGTGTAGGGTCTTTCAATGTGTAGGGCTAAGTCACGAATCTACTACATGATAAAACGGGTTCTTATAAAGCTTAAGCTGTGCCCTTCAGATCTCAAATTTCAGCTTCACACATATCTTTGAAACGTATGGACTGGTTATATGGCATTTCAGTTGTTTCTAGAATCATGAATGGGAAATGTATTAATTGCTTCATTCATTCAATGTGTAGGTTTTCTAGAACCATGATAGGGGAAATACTATAATTGTATTCGCTGATTCAATATGTAGGTCTTCTCCTTTAAGTTGCGGGGAGCATACAATATGATGGCTAAGCTGCCTAGGGACCAGTTGGACAAAGGAGTTGTTTGCTCATCGGCAGGAAATCATGCCCAAGGCGTAGCATTAGCAGCTCAAAAGCTAAATTGCAATGCTGTGATTGTTATGCCTGTGACAACACCAGAAATCAAGGTATTTTTGTCTGTAAACTGTATAAGTGTGAGTGATTCTTTTTTCTCCCAGTGCTTTTGTCTGATTGCCATTCTTTCATTCCTCAGTGGAAATCTGTTCAGAGATTAGGTGCAACAGTTAAACTTGTGGGTGATTCCTATGATGAAGCACAAGCATATGCAAAGAATCTCAGTGAGAAGGATGGTCTCATATTCATACCCCCTTTTGATCATCCAGACATCATTGCAGGCCAGGGCACCATCGGCATGGAAATTGTTCGTGAATTCAAAGATCCTTTACATGCTGTCTTTGTTCCTGTTGGTGGTGGTGGATTAATAGCAGGCATTGCTGCTTACATGAAGTGGGTTAGACCAGAGGTTGGTAAGGTCTTATTTATTTCTTTACATGACACAAAAATATTCTGAAATGGGATGTTAAATATGTTCATGAGATGCTCAAAACGACTGTTTGCCCCCCCTTATGATTCGATTGGGTAGGTGATAAATTTCTATTAAGCAAAACTCTGCTTGTTGGGGAACCAAAGAATGGCTGTTTTCACAGAGCAATTTTAGAATACAAATGCATGTTCCTGCAAAACTAGAGAATATGTGCCTTCCTACTCAAATCTCTTGTTTACTAGGTATAGATTCAAACTTTTTGTCCAGAAACATGACCAGTATCATAGTATCTTCAATCCATGTGGAAAGGAACTAAAATAATACCTTAGATATTTTCAATTCTTTAAGAAGCCACTCATATGATAAAAGCATTTACCATGTTAGCCTTTCTTGTAGGTAAAAATAATAGGTGTTGAGCCCTTTGATGCAAATGCAATGGCATTATCATTACACCACGGACAAAGAGTCATACTGGACCAGGTTGGAGGCTTTGCGGATGGTGTAGCAGTGAAAGTAGTTGGAGAAGAATGTTTTCGTTTGTGTAAAGATTTAGTAGATGGAGTTGTTCTAGTTAGTCGTGATGCTATTTGTGCATCGATAAAGGTAATCTACCTTTTTTAATTTTTATTATTTATTTATATATTTGTGTATTTTGTGAAGTGATTGTTTACTCTTTCATTTACTAAGCACAAAACAAGGGTTGGTGAATATAATTGACTTTCTGCTCGAAGCTTGAAGTTTTGCAAAATTTTCATGTTTATGCTACAGGACATGTTTGAGGAAACACGGAGTATTCTAGAGCCTGCTGGGGCTCTTGCTTTAGCGGGTGCAGAGGCCTACTGCAAATACTATGGTCTTAAAGATGAAGCTGTTGTAGCAATTACTAGTGGTGCAAATATGAATTTTGACAGGCTGAGGTTGGTTACAGAGCTCGCTGATGTTGGTAGGAATACAGAGGCTGTCCTTGCAACTTTCATGCCTGAGGAGCCTGGAAGTTTTAAAATTTTTGCTGAACAGGTATCAAGAAGCCTTATTCATCTGTCTTCTCAGTCAGAGCTATTATATTAATTTGTTATCAACCATCTATTGGCTTTTGCAAGGTGGGTGAAGTAAATATTACAGAGTTCAAGTATAGATACGATGCCAGTAAGAAAGGAGCAATAGTCATGTACAGGTAGGAGAAGATTCAATCTGTTAACTTATGAATTATCTACTCTTTCTATAAGAGAAAAAAACACAAGTTTTTCCCAAAATTATGTTGAAAAAAGATGTAAAATAAGAGAAGAAAGAAGAGAGAAAGGGAGAAGAGAAAGAGAGATTCGAGAACTAGAGTGCATTAAATGGTGCTCGAGTTCGAGTCTCTCTTCCTTTTATTTCACTTAAGTGACTTGAAGTCTAATTTCATAACTACCCCTTGAGACATAAACCTCTATAACTCACTAACCATACGTCCAAATAACATGAATCTGGACTAGACTTCTAGTGTAAAATAACTAAAATACCTTTACTTGATATTTGACACTCTCCCTCAAGATGAAGCATGTATGTTTAGAAGCCATAGCTTGTTACAAAATATCCCAAACTCATGTTTACCTAAAGCTTTGGTAAAGATATCAACAAGTTGGTCACCAAACTGTATAACAACTTCCTTCCTCATTATAGTATCTTAGATGAAGGGGAGTGAACCTCTATATTTTTCGGTCACTCATGGAACACCGGATTGCTTGCAATAAAGTAGCTGCCTGGTTTTCATGGTACATAGTAATGGATTCTACAACATATAGGTTCAACTCTTGGAGAATAGACTTAACCCACATTAGTGTACTTACAGTTTGTGCCATAGTTTTGTGCTCGACTTCTTCATTTGAACGGGTCACCACATTATGCTTTTCACTCCTCTAGCTATTAAATTTCCTCCTACAAATACACAATACCCAATAGTAAACTTTCTTTCTAGTTTAGATCCTACATAATTTGCATATGAGAAAACCTCTATCTGTAAATGACTATGAGGCTCAGACAACAATGCTTTTCCAAACGACTCTTTTAAGTATTTCAATATTTTCTAAGTAGCTTCCAAATGAACTTTACGTAGACATTCCGTGAACTGATTTACCACGCTTACCACAAGTGATATATGAAGACATGTAACCTTGATATAAATCAGCTTCCCTACCAACCTCTCATACATTGTTTTATCTTTGGGCTCACCACTGTTCGCATTATGAAGATCATTACCAACCTCCATCGATTTCTTTGCAAATTTAGCACTTTAACTAGCCATATTCCTATAGTATATCTGTAACATGCATCCTTTGCTTTAATACAATTCCAACCTTACTTTGAGTAACTTCTATGCCAAGGAAGTATTTCAATGAACCCAAATATTTGGTTTGTAAATGTTTAGCCAAATGCTCCTTCACTTCTTTAATTCCCCTTTTGTCACTTCCTAACAAAATGATATCATCAAGATACTCAAGCAATACTACAATTCCAAATGCTCTCTTCTTAACAAAAAGCGAGTGATCGCAATGACTATGACAAAAACCAAAAGGCTCTACTACCTGGTTGAGCTTATCAAGCCACGCTCTAGGCAGTGCTTGAGTCCCTAGATTACCTTTTTTAATCTGCTCACACTTCCCAGTCTCCCCTTGAGCAACATGCCCTAGAGGTTGCTCTAATATACACTTCTTCTAGATCCCATATAAGAAGGCAGTTTTGATACTCAGCTCAACGATTACCATCCTTGATTGACTACCAAACACAAGAATTCTAGCAGAGGTTAGTCTAACAACAAGCGAGAAGGTCTCAAACACATCTACACCATAAGTCTGAGTCTATCCCTTAGCCACTAGTCTGGCTTGATATTTTACAATACACACCCACCAACTTCTGACAACTGCAACATTAGAAGGTGGATTACATAATGTCCATGTACCTCTGTCATATAAAGACTCCATTTCAATAACCATAATTTGCTTTCATTGAGGAAATACCAGGGTCCCTTGCACTGAAGAAGGAATGACATGGGAAGACAAGGACATAGCAAATGTTTTGAATTGGTTAGAAAGAGAATCGAATGATACAAATGAGAAAGAGGATGTTTAGTGGACATATGGACACCTTTGCGAAGACAAATAGGAAGATCTAAGTCATTTACTTGATGAGTCGAAGATGAAGAGGATTTTGGTATAGGAGAGAAAGAGAGAGGATACTTTTGTTGGTGTCTTAAAGCTCTTCCATCGGCGATAAACCTGTAATTGTTTTGGTGTTGCAACATGGAGCCACTGGCTAGGAACATCCTCCATAGATCTAAGAGAAAAAATACTTATATCATCATGAGGCAGAATAGATACCTTGTCCGATATAGGAAAAAGGAGCATCCTCAAAGAACTTCACATCGGCATATGTAAATATTTTTCGTGGATGGACAATAACACTTATATCCCTTCTGTGTATGAGAATATCTAAGAAACACACATTTAATTGTTTGAGGAGAAAATTTATTAATAAAGGAGCCAAATACAGTTACAAAGCATGCACAATCAAAGGTACAAGGACAAAGAGAAAAAAATGTAGCCTTTGGATTCAGTATTTTGTTGGAAGACAGGGCCCAAACCCACACGAACAAGGAAGACTCACATATTGAAGTGTATTAGAAGATGGGCCCAGGCCCATAAGACCAAGGAAGACCCATAAATCCAAGAGAGATTGAAGACGGACTCAAGGCCCATTGATTAAGGAGAAAGCCCATAGGCCCACATACATTGATGGCAGGATGGTAAATAAAGGGTCATCTAATAGAGATGGCATTTGATGTAATTATGTTAAAGTTCCCGGGTTTAAACCATAAACCCTAAGTTTAGGGTATTATTTTAATATTTTGATTTCATAAATCTATAAATAGAGCTTCTGGGGGAGGGTAAGGAGAATCAAGTCCATAACCTCTTCTTCCTCCAGTTTTCTCCCAATGAGTCTCTCTCCTTTTTTCTCCATGAGCTAAATTCATGGAGTCCTAAAAATCAACATGGTATCAGAGCTTTGATTTTCAGGACTCACATCCATGGTTTTTTGGATTAAAAAAACCCATATTTTCTTTGTTCTACCGTTCCTTAGTTTTTTTCTCATCATCTTGCTATTAGTTTTTATTGATTCTTGATTCTTGGATTAGTTTTTTCCCGTCATCTTGTTAGTTTTGATTGGTTCTTTGACTAGTTTTTTTTTTTGCACTAGACCTCCTTTGTGTCTCGGTTGCCTTCCGTTGGAATCTCATCACCAGCGCTGCTCGTCTCTTGCCGTCTGATTGCCGTCCGAAGTTGTTCTTGCTAGGCTACAACTGGTTATATTTCCAGTAGATCGTATTACCATTACTTTACATTGCCAGCCAGATCGTGGTTTTTTTTCAGAAGCAAATGTTTCGGTTTGGTTTACTGTTTGGACATTTCATTAACGGCAGATACATATCTCTTTAAGAAGAATATTTTTTCGATTCTCGTTGCTGTTTCTGAAGTGTCGGCCTCTTTGCTGCTTAACAGCAGGTTTCAGAAATTTCTTGTTTGAAAAGTTTCCGTTTCTGTCTTCAAGATCTCTTTGCTGGATCGTTTTTCTGCCAATTGAAACCAAGCCCCACCAGTCTGCCGAGTTTTTTCTGCTGTCCCGTGTTGTTCGGTAGCCAGGGTCGCGGGGAGGAAGACGACCACTCTGTTCGGCGCCGTGCGTCTCTGGACTGTTTCCGTCGAGAGTCTGTCGGCGCCAAGAGAGAAAAAAAAAAAAAACAACTACTGTTGTCGATGGGTTGCCATTTAGTCGGGGGCCAAAGGTCACGTCGCCGTTGCCGAAGACGATGACACCATGAACGAGAAAACGACTGCTGCTGCGTTTTTTTCGTTGTTCTCTGTTTGGCACTTTTGCCGAAGAAGAAGTAACACCGGGCAGCGCAAAGGGAAGCCAAGTCGAAAACGAAGACTCCTTTGCCGCCTCTCTGAGAATTATTCACTCTGCTGGCACCGCCAAGCTTCCCGAGCACCAGCTATGTGTTGCTATTTTTCGGAAGTTGCCTTCGTCCCAGTGATGTCTCTTATTTCGGAAAGTTTTTGTTTCCGTCTCATCTTCAAGATCTCTCTGCTGGATTGCTGTTATTCGGAAACTTTCCTCCCGAAGAACTCTCTCTTTCCGTTCTATTCGGAAGTCGGGAAGAAGATGCACTGTAGAAATATTTCATGTTTCCTAAGTTAGGAAACATGAAATAATCAGCGCCTGTTCAGCGCGCCTGAGTCAACTCGGACCAGCAAGCCGAGTTCCCCGCCGACCAACTGCACCAGTCTACTGGGTCAACCCCGACCAACTCGGGTCACTTATTTTCTGCCACAGAATGCGTGCCCAAGATTTTGGCACGACTTGGTAAATTTTTTTCTCTGGCTGGATTATTATTTTTGAAAAATTGACAAATTATTCCTTGGTCAACATATTATTTGGTATAGATATGTGCATTGGATTATTTCATAGGTGATATTACAAGGATTATTTTGGGTCGTGTTAAGTGGGCCCAAGCCAAGCCCATTTAAGTTGCTGCTATTGTGTCTCTTTTGATGAGACAGTATTATTGAAGAAGAAGTGGCCTCATACCATTATTTATTGTCAACTCTGTCAAAAATATCAAATTTATTTGTGGTTGGGAGTCCATGACGGAGGAACTTATTTTTATATTTATTGTCAACCCCGTCAAAAATATCGTGGTTGGGAGTCCATGATGGAGGACCTTCATCCCCGTAAAAAATATCAAATTTTTGTGGTTGGAAGTCCATGACGGAGGAACTTCATCCCCTTAAAAATATCAAATTTTTGTGGTTGGAAGTCCATGACGGAGGAACTTATTGTTATATTTATGTTACTACCCTCCATTAATATCATATATTACTCTACTACTTGAGAGTCATTGTCCAGTGGAGGGACACGGTGGTGGAGGTGGGCACTTCAAATCAATGTCTTAGCGGTAGGAGTGATTTTTCTTACTGATATTATACCAGCTGGGCCTCATAAACGAGAGCACTAGCGTGAGGAGTGTTGGAAGATGAAGGCATATTATACAAGGAAGATTTTATACATCATTTGCAACAAGCTGGGAATTCATGGTGTTCTCTCACCCCCAGCTTGAGGGGGAGTATTGGAAGACAGGGCCCAAGCCCACACGACCAAGGAAGACTCACATATTGAAGTGTATTAGAAGATGGGCCTAGGCCCATAAGACCAAGGAAGACCCATGAATCCAAGAGAGATTGAAGACGGACTCAAGGCCCATAGATTAAGGAGAAGGTCCATAGGCCCACATACATTGATGGCAGGATGGTAAATAAAGGGTCATCTAATAGAGATGGCATTTGATGTAATTATGTAAAAGTTCTAAGGTTTAAACTCTAAACCCTAAGTTCAGGGGTATTATTGTAATATTTTGGTTTCATAAATCTATAAATAGAGCTTCAGGGGGAAGGTAAGGAGAATCAAGTCCATAACCTCTTCTTCCTCCAGTTTTCTCCCAATGAGTCTCTCTCCCTTTGTCTCCATGAGCTAAATTCATGGAGTCCTGAAAATCAACATATTTGGAGAGAAAATTTTCTCCATGTATCAATGAAGACATCCTGTTAATAAGAAAACATACAATAAGAATAACATAACCCCAATAAGTTTTGGGAAGTTGCATATGATATAACATTTTACACCGACCTCTAAAAGATGACAATTTTTTCTTTCTACTACTCCATTTTGTTGTGGAGTGAGCACACATGAAGATTGATAAATTATCCCATGATTCTAACAAAAACATCAAATTGCTAATTCATATATCAGTGCAAAAAATGCGAAGAGAGACGTCAAACTGGGTTTTTATTTCATTATAAAAGTTTTGAAATGCATAGAATACTTTTGACTTCTCCTATAGGAGATATACCCAAGTAGAATGATTAAGATCATTAATAAACAAACCCAAGTAGAATGATTAAGATCATTAATAAACAAACCCAAGTAGAATGATTAAGATCATTAATAAACAAAACAAAGTACTTATATCCAAAAACATTAGAACTGGACATGGTCTTCATACATCTAAATGTACTAATCTCAAATGGACTACTACTTTTTGTTTGACTAAAGGAAATGAAGCTCGATGATGCTTCCTAAGTTGACATGACTCGCACTAAACTATATACTAGACGATAGTTCTAGAAATAGCTAACCAACTTGTTGGAGAAGGATGTCATAATTGTAGATGCCATTGGAAAGGTGAAATTGCGGCATGGAAAACATACAGAGTTGGTTGTGATGAACCTTCTAAGTGATATAGTCCTCCTCTCTCATGTGCAAAACCAATCATTCTCTTCGTTGTGAGATCTGGAAATATATAATGGGTAGGATAGAATGACATTGAGCAATTCAAAATTTTGTAAGTTGACTAATTAACAATAAATAATAGGAAACTTAGGAACAAATAATCAAAATTTTAATGACAAGGATGGTTTAGGCTGAATTTCACCTACTTCATGAACTAAAGATACAAACCTATCAGTTGGAGTGACATGTTTAAAAGAAGAGGTATGAACTAAAATTTGTAAAAAAAGATGACATACCCGACATGTGTGTCGAACGACTTGAGTCAACAACCTAGGGAGAAACTGGACTCACATATAAGGCAGATGTACTTGAATTGGCAATAGTGGCTGTACGAAGTGTAGGTTGAGCTGTAGTTGTAGATGAGGAGGATAATGAAGCCAACTGAGCAATTGCGTTGAGTGATCTACTGGAGCTCATTAGGAGCACCAGGTACAAAACCAATTGCTTGACTAGTGGAGGTTCCATTGCTGTCTTGAACAGAAGAGTTGGGCCATGCTGGTTTATCAAACTTGTCTTAACACTTATTTGGAAAATGATTCGTCCATCCATCTGAAAAATGATTTGTGCGTGCATAGTGAACACACCTTTTATCACTTTAGCCATCACCGTGGCCTCTACCTCTACCAGAACTATCACGACCTTTGCCTCTACCACTTAAT
The DNA here is from genome assembly GCF_029961685.1 of Aristolochia californica. Lineage (NCBI taxonomy): Eukaryota > Viridiplantae > Streptophyta > Magnoliopsida > Piperales > Aristolochiaceae > Aristolochia > Aristolochia californica. The sequence goes on from NW_027182268.1 coordinate 1,822,762, forward strand.
ACCATGGCTCTTTACAGATTCTGGTCGCCCTTGAGTGTTAAGGGCAGCTGCATCAACTCCTTTAACTTCTTTGTTCTCTTTTGATGGAAATGCTGTCCCTATATGCATGACTCTATTAAATGCTTTGGAAAGCGATGGAACATCATCAAAAACAAGTAATTGGGCTCGGACTGCATCAAATTCTGGTCCTAAATCATCCAGAAACTTAGCTACTTGGATCTGCCTTTGTTGTTTCCGAAGCTCTTTTTCGTATGTGGTGAAAGAATGAAAAAATATCATTCTCCTGCAAAATGTTTTGCAACTCATTGTAGTAATTAGTTACTATTCTTTCACCTCTATTAAGGCTAAATAGTTTTGCATACAACTCGTAAACTCTAGATTGATTTTTTCCTACACATACTAAAATTCAAGTGAAATTCACATTTCTTCAGTTATTTCACAATTCATAATCTGACTCCTCAACTTAGAGTCCATATTATTGAGTAACTAGGTTTTGATTTGGCTGTCCTTTGCCTCCTAATTATCTGTAGTAGGGAGTGGTGGATCATCTTTAATATGTTTTGATTTCCCTTTAGCCTTAAGATAAATTCTTACTAACTTAGACCAATGGAGATAATTTTGAACATTTAACTTCTTTGTAGTGATCATAATGGTGCCCTTCCCTCCTAAACCCCGTAACTTTCTTGTGGAAGTGATTATCTCACCACAATCATTTATAGATAATAAAAGTAATCAACACAATCAAGATGTATAGTGAACACAACTCGATGCCTATGCAGGTAGTGAGGGCTTAGGGTTTAGGGTTTAGGGTTTTGAACCGATACACTTAATTCTATCATTAACATGTGAATCACCTTGAATAAGATCAACTTTAACCCTTAAAAAGCGAAATTCTCTAAAAAAGTAGGTTGACATCGGTCTTCCTGTAGATGAAGCAAGCTCCAGATACAGGGTTAGAACCCTGCACACCCATCAATTGGAAAAAAACCAAGGCACAACCCTTGTGGATGCTAATTAAGCATGAAACTGCTTAATTGGCAATACAAGCCATCAAAATGGCATAGAAATAAACTAGATAAATCTGACCTTGACTTTTGATCAGAAGTAATCCTGAAACCCCCTTTCCAGGAGAGTAAAGGTGTCAGAAAAGGAGAGAGAGTGTTGCACAGGTTCTCAATTAGAACCTTTTTGCTCTGATACCATGAAAAAAGATGTAAAATGAAAGAAGAGAGAAGAAAGAGAGGGAGAAGACAGACATAGGAGAATCAAAGTGTGTGGAATGGCAATGAATGGGGGACTGAGTTCATCCCCCTCTTCTTTTTGGTTCACTTAAGTGACTTGGAGTCTGATTACATAATTACCCTTTGAGAAGTAAAGCTCTATAACTCACTAACCATGCATCCAAATAACATGAAATCTGGACTATAGACTTCTCATACTAAACTAATCTTGCTGACACTATTACAGATTTATATAGAGAATGTAAAATGACTAAAATAACCCTATTTGATATTTAACATGTCTTTTCTATAGGCAGTGTGCTTATGGAGTTGGAGCAAGCAGTAGTTCACATTTTTCATTCTATTACTTGCAGTGTTGGTGTGCACACAGGAAAGGAATTGCGGGATATGGTGGAAAGGATGAAGCAATCCCAACTTCGGACTATTGATCTTACGAACAATGACTTGGCAAAAGATCATCTACGACATCTAGTAATTCTCTTAACTTAGTTGGATGCCTTAGTTGCTATACAACTTTTCAAAGGGCTTGGTGATAATATTGATAGCTGTCTAGTTTTACCCTTATAATACTTTTTTTCCTTTTCTTAGTCTTCAAATGATGATAAAATGCTAAGGTCACAGTGCATGCTCTAGAAAGAATTCTTATGTATCTTACTTGCCCCTTCTTTAATAGCCCAAGAGTGGTGCCCCCTAGTATCCTTTCTTGTTTAAGAAAATTTCTTAGGAAGAAATAGGAAAAAGGATAGTATTTATCACATGGCTTCACTATGTATGTGAGAAGATTTTCTCACGAGTTATGAGGTGGATGTCAACCATGTGTAAAACATGCCTAAACTAGGCAAACCCTTACCTATGCTAATGTTTCTCTCTAGAGTCCTCTTTTTGAATGTTGATTGTTGCCTTCATTGTTTGTAGACTTGTTGACTTTCTGCCACATCATCGCCCAAGTTGTCTTTGTTTTCAAATCTCTTAGGAAGAGGCTTACACGGACCATGCGTAGGCTGCATTGTGCAGCTTTTATGTACTGTTTCTTTAAGATGATGCATTATACTTGAGAAACTGATGAGTTTTTAGGAACTGGGGATAAATGATACAAGAAAAGGGTGAAGACAAGCCTTAAGCCTTATTAAATAAGAGGAACGAGATGCCTGCAGCAAAACACTAATGGGGTACACCTTTGGCTATGTAATACCGCCAAAGTTACTGAAACAAAGTTGAGGAACAAAGGTTGGTGCATGAGTAACCCAGCAACCAGCTTCTCAACTCTAAGGAATTCCTGGTTTTCAAGTTCCAAGAGAGGATATTTAAAAAAAAGTTTCAAGAGAGGAACTTGAATTTTCATGTGCTGTTTTGTCACTAGTAGTAGCTAATATGAGAGAAAAACTCTCTAAGAAACTATTCTCAGCAAAATAAAGAGAAGCAATGGTGCTCCAGCAACCGAAAGAAATATTGTGTACTAATTTCAGAACTTGTCCAAACTTACAGCAAATTCACCTATTTATAGACTCTAAAACATCTATAGACTGGCTGAAATAAGTAAAGTCACCAAAATAGAACTTTCATAAGACTATACCTTCCTGTGCAATTGAATAATCATATACTAAATTGAAATCCACATGTTGGAAAAGAATTCCAGTAATTAACTTAAATAGGAACTACCAACAATGAACACTTTATGACTTTCCTAAGTTGACTACTAATAAAAGTCACTACTAAGCAAACACTTTTCTAAATAAAACTTTCCTAATTGGGACTCATTAACAAACTATGAAAATAATAAAAGAGAAACTTGTTGACTTTCCTTTGGTAGAAAGTACTGAAACATAGTACACTCCAGAAAAGTGTCTTACCAGAAAAAGTAAGCAGTCTTTTCAGTTTTCCTCTTTCCTTTTCTGCGTCCTCATTTAATAAACCTTCAATGGTTTAGGATGACTTAGTTTGCCCTCATAGTTTTCAGCAATTTCTTCAACAATAGAGTTATGTTCTATGTCACTATGCCACTATGCATCTGTGCCATCAGAAACACATATTCAACCCTTAAATTGTTGTACCCGTAAGTGTATGTTGCCAATTGAGAACAAGTGGGACTCTAAAAATTAGAAGTAATCATCATATATGTGTGCCAGTGTCTAGGAAGGTAGAGATCACCCTCTGATCCCAGCTTAATATAGCAGAGTCCCTTGGCGATGAGAGGAGAAAAGAAATGCTGGAATAACTATGTATATATTATGGTTTAACATTTTTTTCAAATGAGTGTTTGTGGCTGGTCAGTTTTCTCAGACAACTAATCAATTCCTCTCCTTTGCCATGTTTCTTGTCATGCTACTGTCCCCTTGGATTGCTGTCCGGCTTGCTCTATGGACTGCTAAGATGACTAAGCAAAGTAGCAGCACGGCTAAGGAGAGTAAGTTATAATGGTAGCACTAGACCTAAAAGAGAGAAAGGACGAGCACTAGAAGGTTTTGAACTTGAACGAGGAGGAAGAAGATAAAGTTGTGGCTGTTGCAGGAAGCCAGGCTAGAGCAGACACAAAACAAAAAACAGAAACGAGGGTTGAACTTAGTTGTCCTCTATCTGAACTGTTTTCATTCATATTTAGACTCCAAATTTTAACATATAAAGTAAATTAACATAGACTCCTACTCTGACAAGCAACTAGAGAACTAGAGAACCTGTATCCCCTTCTCTTTTCTCCAAACCCTAACAATTTTGCCAATAATGATGAGACTACCCTTGATCCCTCTATTACATCTGAATTCCTTAAAAGAACCCTATTAACTTTCTAGAATTACATAAGAGTTCTATCATTGTAGCCCACCTAACTCAAACTCGATCTTGAGGTCCGGCTTCGGCTTTGAATGTGTCAGTCACTGTCCTCCACATCAGCTTCCTCTTTGTCATCACCAATATAGAGCTTGAATATTACAACGGTGACTGGAAAGAAATTTTCGGCTTTGAATGACCGCTTGTGCCAGCCACTGTCCTCAACATCAGCTTCCTCTTAGTCATCATCAATATAGAGCTTGAATTTGTTACTATGGTGACTGGAAAGAAATTTTCATCTCAATTAAAACATAATTCTTGGGAACAGTGGAAATCCATCTCTGCTTTGATCAGCCACTTCAATGGTCTTCAATTGTCAGTGCCAGGGCAGACCCCACTGGGTGCAGCTATTGCCAATCGCTGGTTCTTGGGATTTTGGTGTTTTTGTTCTTGCATTTTTGCAAGCTTTAAGGCTTTTGTGAGGCTAGTTGATTGGAACATTTGGGCATCATCCCCAATTTCTAGCTTCAAGCCTCTAATAAAGCATCTGTGAGGGCCTTCTCACTCTAATGCACATGGTGAGCTAGTTTTTCAAAATCGACTTCGTAGGAATGGTTTGAACTGGTCTGATGCAACTTGGTAGTGCCCCATGAAAATTCTGATATGCAGTATGTTCAAAGCAGACGCACATGTTAGTGAGGGCTGTGTCCTGGTATGACATTGAAACTATGTGAGAGCCTCCCCTTCAAAGTCGAAAGAGGCCAATTGTACTTTTTCATCTTCAGCACTCATTTGGTATGTGAAAAACTGAGGTGCTTCGGAAGTCCAGTCGGCCAGGTCTTCATCGGCCTTGTACTTAGGGAAGGTGGGGCCATAGGCTGCCTTGAAATGTAGAGCTTGTTTGCTTGATTGCCAAGGACAAAGCCTTCTCCTTGACAATAACAATTGGTTCGGCCTGAGGGGAAGGCTTAGAACCTAACGCCTGCTCTGACTATTGTTTCTTACCTATTATACCCTATTGGAGGAGCTGTGCCATAGTGGTTAGAATACGTTCCTTTGAGGCACGAGCTGTATTCTGCAACTCTAGGATTGGTGATTTATGCCTCTATACAGTCAGCATATGAAACTGTCCATTCTTTAGGTGACCCTGTCAAACGTTGCTATGATGGAGTCTTCACTAGATTGAATTTGAGCTTTAAAAGCCATTGAAGGTCATTCAGAGGAGCTGGGAAGGGAGAGAGAGTAGTGAGATGCCTGAAGCTTTCTAAAAATTTAAACTGCTAAACCTGGTCGATTCATGGAGCATCCATGCCAAATTTCTTTGCTTCTGAATGGAACCTGTTTGGAAACCAACGATAGCACTCAGCATAAGAGAAAGAAAGGACAATAACTAGAAGGGTTTGAGCTAGAATGAAGAGGAAGAAGAAAAAGTTTTGGACAAGGCTGGAATATGAGTAACCTAACCTCTATCTTCTCAACTCTAGGAATCCTGGTTTTCAATTTCTATGGGAAGGATTTGAATTTTCAGGTGGTTTTGTAACTAGCAGTAGCTAGCACAAGAGAAAAATCTACCAAGAAGCAGTTCTTAGCAAAAGAGAAGAGAAACAATGGTGTAACTAAAAGGAAAAAACTTATAATAATCATCAAAACTAATCTAACGTTACTGCAGATTTCCCATATTTATAGACTAAACCAACAATGAACTTACCAAATAAATTACATCATCAAAATATACTAGTAAACCTCCTAATTGCATTTGAATAGTGATTTACTGTAAAATACGTGAAACTTGAAGGTGGAGAGAGAGAAAGAGGAGAGAGAGTTGAGAGAAGCTCTGAATGAGCTGCGTTGGGGGTAGTGCACAACCCCAATGCTATTTATTAGGTTTAATTGGACAATTTACAAAAAAAATGTCCCTATATACATAAAATCACTTATTCCCTATAGCTCCTATTCTATTCTTTGTATGAATATAAAAATTTGCACGTAGACTAAATCAAACATGCTGAGTAAGATAGTATAGTAATTTTTTTTTTTTTTATTATGAAAGATAGTGTAGTAATATAAAATAACCGATCATGTAAAATGACCAAAATACCCTTGAGCTGATTTTCTCTCACTCCCCCTCAAGCTAGAGCATATATATCCATGAAGCCCCACTTGTCACAAAATGTCATGAATTAACTCTTCCCTAATACCTTGGTAAAAATATCTCCAAGTTGATCTGTCAATCGAACATACGGGGTGATCACTTCTTTTTTCATCACATCTCTAACAAAATGACAATCCACCTCTATGTGTTTTGTTCTTTCATGAAAAACTGGATTGCTAGCAATGAATATAACAACCTGGTTATCACAAAATATAGTTATGACTTCCTTCTCATGAAAGCTCAATTCCCTAGATACCAACCTCACCCACATGAGCTCATTAACAATATATGCCATAGCTTCTGCGTTGGATCTAGTCACCATATTTTGCTTTTTACTCTTCCAGTTGATTAAATTGCCTTCTAGGAAGACACAATAACCTGTAGTTGATTTTCTGTCTAACTTTTACCCGGCATAGTCTTTGCATTAGAAAAAACCTCAATTTTCAAGTGACCATTTTTTTCTAAAGAAGAGACCTTTTCTTGGGGCCCCTTTTAGATATCTCAAAATTCTCTGCGTTGCTTTTAGGTGGACCTTCTGTGGGTGTTCCATAAATTGACTTACTGCTCTCATTGCAAATGATATATCAAGGCATGTAACTATGACATATATAAGTTTCCCAACCAGATTCTTATATAGTGTTTTATGTTGGAAGATAACCCAAGTGGCATTAAGGTAATTAAGTGGCACAAAGGGTGTAATTACGTGCTCTTCTCATAAGGATGGCACAAGGGTGTAATTATGTAAGATGATGTATGTCTACTTATGCCTTTTCCTTTTGAAAACTTGTAGCCTTAATGGCATTGTAGTCATTGTAACATTCCTTTATAAGCTATAAATAGAGGTTCAAGGCAAGCATTATATCATTAAGTGTCCCCTCTTCTCTCAAATTCATCTCTAGCCTCTTTCTCTTTTCTCTCAAGCTCTCTTGAGCCCCATCTCTCTCTAGTCGTCTCTCTCTTTCTCTCTTTTATTCTTTCTTCCTCTCCTTTTTTCTCCTCTTCTTCTCCCTCTCCTCCTTCTCACCCTCTACTCGAGGACCTTATCATGGGATCCTAAATTCAATATGGTATCAGGGCATTGGGTTTAGGATCTCGACATTAAGGTGGTGATTAAGTAAGCTTTTATCAAGCTTCATTGTTGGTGAAGCAAGTCTCAGCAAGCAAGATAAGTGTCTTTTGTTTTTCTACTTTTCATGAGATGATTTTGATAACGTCTTGATCTCAACAAGAGGTTTACCGATTGTTTCTCCTTTGGATAAAAGATAAATGTTTCATCTTGTTAAAACATATGATTTCATGATATATAATCAAAGTAGAAGAGGATTAAATGGTGAGAAGAAGAAGGAGAGTTGTGGAGAGAATGTTTAGGAGGAAAAGAAGAAGAGTGACGAATTTGGAGAAGGAGAAAGAGGTTGGAGAATTAGGGTTGTTGACTTAGTCCAAACCCTCTCCCTTATGCTCTATTTATAAATAATAAAAGTACCAATATTACAATTATATCCTTCACCCTGGTAAGAATAAAGAAGAGACAAAAAACATAAACTAATTACATTAATGATACTCCAACATATTCATATCTTTCAACACTCCTCAAGCTGGGAGGTAATGGCAGTGTTCCTAGTTTGAAACAAATAAAATAGATGTAGTAATAATATCCTCCTCACGGTATCCCAAGGATGAGTATGAAACTGTACATAGTCTCAAAGGGTGGAAATGGGTGATAAAACATAAGTCAAAACCAACTTCAAATAATTTTAAACAAATATTATGGTGATAGCAATCACTAAAGTGGGTAATGCTTGTCATTTACAAGACGGCGATAAAAAACCCAAGGGTACCAATAAAAAGTCTCAATGGAGTTAAAAATACCCATATATAAAAAGGATAGTCTATTATAGGATTTGGTTTTCATGATGCTGGAGAATTTTGCAAGTGTATCTTTTTTTATTGCAGTACATTTGGCAATTTCTCATCCTCTAAGTTCACTATTTCTATGATTAACTTCTTTTTCAGTTTACTGTTTGTTTTTTTCTCGACAAGGATGAGGTGCAAGCGAGGCAATAAACTTTGTGCCATTTTTCAAGCATCAAAATACTTCTGTGAAAATACTCGTGTGGAAATAATAACGCTGGAAGGCCACTATGGTGGACATGTTGCTAACGGCTTTAATCAACAAAATTTAGAAGATGAAGAGTGGATTGCTTTCTGAAGTGGAGGAAATGGGCTTTTGATTTCACGATACTAAATTTGTGACTAATATTCTGAAGTATTTTCACAAGCTTGGTAAAGGGAAACTATAGGGATTCCCATGTCCACCTCTAAAACTTTCAAGAACTCGCAAGGCTTAAAACATCACTGGTGCTATATGATTGTCTCTTGAGGATTTTTGGAGTTTGCAAAATGGTGATGAATTATTGGTGCAATTCTCATTCACTGGTTTTTAATTTGCAGTTGGGCGGACGATCAGATGTTGAGAATGAGTGTCTTTGCAGATTTGTCTTCCCAGAAAGGCCCGGTACCTTGATGAAGTTTTTGAATATCTTCAGCCCACGTTGGAATATCAGTCTCTTCCACTACCGTGCCCAGGTATTATCTTGGAAGCCAACTTGTTCTTTTTCTCATCTGTTATGCTTTTCTACATTTTCTCTTTTCATCAATTGTCTGATATATATCTGATAGATACTTCTTGAGTTTGAGAGCCTGGACCCTTTTCACATGATTACAATGTGTGCTATGAATTCCCGCTACCTTGAGTTAGCAATGATGTTGTTCAACTCGTTATGATTGAAGTATTTTTCTCTTTCTATGGTAGGGTGATACTGGCGCAAATGTATTGGTGGGTATCCAAGTTCCTGCCTCTGAGATGGATGAGTTCCAAGAGCATGCACGTAACCTTGGATATGAATATGCCCTTGAGATGAATAATGAAGCTTTCCATCTTTTGATGCGTTGAGTAAGAAGTGGGTAATCGAATCATTATCGCAGACAGTAACGGAGTTGAACAGGTCTGTGGTGGCCTCTCTTGGTTTTGAAGCCATGTTCAGTATTGGCCTTGGCCTGGATCTTCTGAAGCATTGTAGTACATCCTTAGTTTATCGCCCTCGGTTTTTTTCTTCTGGTTTAACTCTTCATCTGGTGAAAATCTTGTCTTATTTTATTTTAGGTTTGAAACCTGTCTTCTAAATAATTTTGGTTGACAATTACTCAACCAAACCAAATAGCAAATAATTTATAATTAGTATATATATCTTTAAGAATTATTTTGTCAACTTTGTGAAATGGATTCTGGCATCGAATCATCAACTAATACCCTTTGGCATGATTCTGGTCATAAAATCGAGTTGTTTTTATCCTGAAGAATGAAGAAATGAGAGCCTGAGTCCTCATTGATTGCAAAAGCACGTTGGCTACGATCTACAGACATTTTTGAGAATGTTTCATAGGAATTCAAAAGATTTTTTACAGAGTTTTAAATGTTATTCTTCTCAACAAAATTGAGCCCAATTTATAATTGCTCCAATCTGTATAAAATGGATTACATATACCCAATCAGATCTACAGCATTCATAAAAGCCTATTCATAACAGTATTTGGATCAATTCTTTTATGGTTTTATGCAAATCATATGATTCCCAATCTAACATTTTATTTTTATACTTCATACATAAAAAAAAATTGATCAAGGAGAAAATTGTTTAAAATATATATATGCGACATCCAGTAAATAAATCGACTTGTTCAATTCATTAACAAGAGTGATTCTTCAGCTGACAATTGGAACAGATAATGAAATCGTCGATGGAACCAAAACTATAATACATTAAAAAAAGCTGCACATCCAGGTGATGAATACATCTCCCTCCAACCAGTACTACCATGGAGGCATCC